>NC_133323.1:8549677-8643515 GCF_012295235.1 Primulina huaijiensis | reverse complement strand
TCCTTCAACATTTTACATTTTCATCACTTATAAAAATCATCCATAACATATCATTTTTATTTTTGAAACCAAGCATGCAACATGTCTTTTAAATGTCAACCTTAAATCATAAAAATCCTATAGACATTTAAAAATCATAAATTAATCATGAACATTTCATAAACATTTAAAAATAATCATTTTAACCTCAAAACATTTAAAATAACATTTTGACATATTAAATCATAAACATATAAAATTCCCTAAATATTTAAAATATCATTTTAACTTATAAAATCTCATAAACGTGTAAAATATCATTTTAACATATAAAATTCCATAAACATCCATAACTATAGAAAATAATCATATTAACACATAAAACAGCGTTCAGGGCACTGCCATGACGTTTACTAATTTCTAGGTGTAAAAAGACCGTTTTACCCCTGGACGTAAAATTTCTCATTTTTGACTTTTTCTTAATTTAATTGACTCTAACATGTCCCAAATAATTATTTAAGCTTACAAGAATTTTCTCATATTTTTATTTAGCCTAAATCGAGGACTTTTATATTAATCTTTAAATGTGACGTATTAATGCGTTTTAATCCCGAATTAAACCAAACCTTAATATAAAATTCCCAAATTAAAAACTTAGACTTATAATAATTATTTAAGCTTAAACATAATTTTAAATAATTTTATAAAGCTTAAAACTAGACGTTTCAATTAACTCGTTAATTAGCGTTACGTGCGGCGATTAAATCTCGATTAATTCCAAATCTCGTTATTTTGACCCCAAATTTTAAAAATAGCATTTTTAATATTTATTCTACCCTTCCAAGTCATGAGCCACACCCGTGGACCCATGGATTCAATTTTAGTCTAATTAAATTCGAAATTGAGACCTTATCGAACACACCGAGCCATCTCCTAATTTACTCAAGCCATGCCCGAGCCACCTTGAACCAAACCTAGCCAACTCATCTAGGGACCCTACTGGCCAAGCCCAACCCATTAATCAGCCCTTATAACCACGTTACAGCCCCTGCACCTAGGACCCGTATGCATGCTTGTGTGCGTGTGTTAGTATCCTAGGTGTATTAGGTTCCCTAGTTGCCTAGGACTCATCAAGCCACCTAACTACTGACCACCCCTGACCCTTACTGACCCTGGACCACGCCGAGACCCGAGCCACCCCCAGTCCGAGCCCCTGAACCAAGCAGCAAGGTGCTGTACCTATACACCTGCGCGACCCTCATGAGCGCAAGAGTCCTACTTTGCGTAGGACTCCTTGCAGCAGCCACCATCGAGCCCTAGCCTCCCTGACCCACCTTGGACCACCCCNTGCACTGTGACAACCCCACGCCCCATGAACATATTGTAACGTACCGTACTTTGAACATACTTTAAAATTTGCGAAAAAATTAAAATTTTCTTAAATACAAAATAAACTTTCAAATTTGCATTAAAATAACTTGCTCGTCTAAAAACATTTGCAATAAAAACAACCACGATCAAGTTTGCCAAAAGTAATAATCTTTTAAATATCATAAACCACTTCATGAAAATCAGAGTATTTGAAAAAACTTGCATAAAAGTATCCATAAAACATGGGCGGTCCTCGGGTTTAGCCTCCTGCGCAGTCCAAGCCAGCTCATTGGTCCCCACCCCTCGTCTCCTCAAAGTCATCCTCACATGCATCGATCAAGTCTAGTGAGTCTAAAGACTCAACATGTATAAACTGGAAGTAACAAGTAATACGTAATAAAACCACATGCAACTTTAAATTAGAGCGTGCATACTTGAACATGAACGTAATGACATAAACGTAGTTGAACGTAATAACATAATGTAGACGTGCCATCAACATAAAACTTTTTTTAAACATACTTGCATCATACATACTTGAGCATACATAACATCATTTGGCGTAGAGATATGTTTCAAAGCAAGTGACCCATACATAATTGTGCCCGATCAGACTAAACCACAGTACTGGGCTGACAGGAAAAAATCCACTGCCACATACATGAGATCCCCGGTCATGCTTTACTGGGTGGATTGGTCCCCGATCATGATTTACCGCTTTCCAATCCTAATCTAAACCCGATCATGCTTTACCGAGGTGGAGAGGTCCTCGGCCATGTTCACCGACTTCCAAACCCGTTCATAGTTGGATAGGTCCCCGGACATGTTCTCTGGCTTCCAAACCCGTTCATAATTGGTCACAAGACATTTAGCATACCTCAAAAACTTAAAATATTTTCTTTTGCACATCAAACATACTTACATGGCTTTGAGGGATTCGTTGGATCTCGCTTGGGCCACTGCTGCACGTACTAACATGATNTTAATTAAAATACAACCGAATTTAATAATTGCATGCATGTGGTTTACGTGGACCTTAAAATTTTCGGGGCGTTACAGTATTAGTCATGCTCACCCCAAAAATGACAAATTTCTTTATGACGTTCTAAATCTCTCAGGACTTGACCTCGTTTAATCATCGTACTAAATCATGACATCAAACCCCAAAACAATCCCAAAAAAAATAAATAAATAAATATTTTTTTTATGGAGTACATGGACCCCGTGTAAGGGTCCGGGTCGGGGTCCGTGTAGGTGCTGAAAATTCACACTTCAAAGGAACAAGGGCACGGACCCCGTGAAAGGGTCTGGCTTTGGGTCCGTGTACCTACTGGAGTTGTGAACAAACGGAATTCCCTACACTTGTGACTTAATCCTACTCACTCGATCATAAAGACCATGAACCAACACCTCAAGACCCATCCTAGGATGCTATGGTACTGATTCAAACTCAAAAAAATGCCCCAAAACAACTACGCACACCAAAAAATGCAACACAACCAGTAAACACGATATTTTGACACCAAAACGAATCCTACGACTTCTAATGCAATCAAGTGTAACGAATCCTACGACTTCTAATGCAATCAAGTGTCTATCGACGCGAACCGACACACCAAAAACCATCCCAACATCATACTCAACATACTTAAACACAGCAGCGATCAACCGTCGATCCCCAACGAAGCCTGCAACAATAAAACTTCAAGAACACATCAGGAATGCATTTTCTGTAAATCACAGTTTGAGCAGTCCCACAAAAACTATCATAACTCGCTCATTTCTAATTTAAATATTTCAAATTTACTGTCAAATCGAAGGTATCAAAAAGTTCTACGTTTCATATGTTGAAATTGTTTCCAGAAAATCGACCAAAAAGTCGCAATATTTAAAATGACAGTATATTTTGAGTTTTTAGATCCAAAAATCATTTCAAAAGCGATCCAACCATTTTTGCTCAAACTTTTGCATAACATACATGTTTTTCATACAATAAACATAAATAATTTAAAATTATGCAATTAAATAGATCATGCATCTCTATAAATCATTTTAAACTTAAATAATCAATTTGACAATTTAATAAATGCATGAGTTTTACGTGTACTGAATTTGAGCTCTACACATATATTGGCCAATAGGTTTGGTGGACTTAAAACCACCCATGATGTCGACAAACTCATATATCATATATAAATAAGTCATTTTCCTTTTCTTTCATGTTCATGTTCATGACATACGGCCCACTGTCCTGATCGACCCAAGGCTATCACGATCTTGGGCTCCCTCAAAAGGGCCTTTTCCCTCACGGGCTTTCCATAGGCGTCGTACGGGTTACTCATAGGATATCCCTTTCCCTACCAAGGGGTTTATTTTGCCTCCCCAGGACTGGATCCCATGACCTATAGGATAAGTACATTGATATCAAGAGTCCTGGTACCAATTGAGCTATTGTAATATCCCGACATTTTATCATGTTATTGTTGATGGTGTAATTTATGATTTGTTATGGTAAGGTGTGGTAATGGATATTTTATATGGTTTTGGTGGTTGAGTTTATGTGGAATGGTCATTGATTATGTTTATGTTTATTGGTATGGTTAATATATGGTCATTGTTTATGGTTATTGTTTTGGTATTATGTCCATAGTTGTTGATGGTTATGGAGGGAAATGAGTTCATTGATGGTTGTTTGATAGTTTGAGTTGTGTTGGTATTGGATTTGGTGGAGGTTTTGGAGTGGATGCTTTGATGACTATAGTTTTTAGAAGATTGGAGTGCAGAAATTGTATGAAAAATATGGCAGTAGTTGTGATTTTTAGAATAATGTTTTGTATATTGATCCAATTGATGTAAGATCAATTCCATTAGAAAGATAAGGTATAAGGCTATAACTTTCATGTTTTGAGTTTTGTTCAAATCATTAGGAAAGACGAGCCAAAAGTGGCCAGAAGTGTGTCGTGTGTTTCGTTGTTCCTGCACTTACACATGTTGGGAGAATGAGCATAACTTTTTACTCAGACCTTCAAACGACATGAGGCTAATTGGAGATGCAAGAAAACACATAGGGCTACAACTTTTATGTTGACCACTTTTGCAAATTCGGAAGCTAAAAATGAGTTTTTGGCAGAATGTGGCGCGTATATGCGCCAGAACTCGCGCATATGCGCAGGGTGGGCAGAACGGGCCGTGCATATGCGCCCAGAATGTCGCGCATATGCACCCAGCAGCCTGTATAAAAAAAATAAAACACGTTTTTTATGGATTGGAAGGCTTATATACCCATTTCTAGATACTTCTCCACACTTCTCTCCTTTTCCCTTCCTCTCCATCGGTTCTAAGCTTCTCTCCCTCAAAGATTTTCTCTCCTTCAATTCTTTACTCCAAGTTCAAGGATTATAGTGATTTCTTAGTTGCTCCTTCCTAAGATTTCAAGCTACAAAGTAAGGGTTATATTATTTTGGATTTTAGAAGGGTTGGTATTATTGAAGGGTTAAGTTAGGTTTATTGATTCATTGGATTATTGATGATGATTGTTGGTTATATTGTGTAATTTGGTTGTAGGATTTCCTTCAAGATCATCATAGCCATCATTTATTTGTTGGGTTGTAAGTAGAAGCTTCCTTTCAAGTGCTCACATGATATATATGTATGTAAGTCATGTTTATTGATGTCTAGCTCCTTCCATTGTTAGATTATTGATGTATGTATTGTTTTTTTGTTCATTGAGCCAAGAATACCTTTGAATTCATTGATAAGGAGCTAGTACTTTATTGTTGCCTACCAAGTATTTGTTAAAATACCCAAATGAAGTTCCCTATGATTAAAGCCAAGGAATGATAGTAATTCATGCATGTCATTGGCCAATCACATGATTATGAATATCTCTCACAGTTTTGATATATTTATATATCAAAGAGATACTATCCACAGGTCACAGGTCACAGGCTATCATTTCCTTTCCTTTAATTCATGTCATGAAATACCATCTATACTGCTTTGTTATCTATTGTTCATTGATGATGGTATTATTCATTGTTTATTGCCATTGATTCATTGTTCATTGCCACTGATTCATTGTTCATTTCCATTACTATAGCCATGTTCCAAGCCAAGCCTATGTATATGTATTTGTTATGTACAGCTTTCTGCTTACTGAGTTTTATCTCATTTCAGTTAATGTCAAGTGATGCAGGTGATAAAAAGGATTGAAGCCAATTGTCCGAGGAGGAAGAAGTCATATAGCTATGGAAGGGAAACTTTTGAAGTTTTGTTATGAAACTTTTAGATTGGAAATTATGGGGCTAATGATGTTGACTTTTGGTTTTCTTTTGAAGGATTTAAAAGTGAATGTTTATGTAAACAAATTTTGAAAATGCTTATGATGTAAATGATTTAATGTTTTTTCCCGTTTAATTTCAAATGCTTCCGAGCATGTTTTTCTTTTTAAATTTAAATGTCATGAGAGGGGGTTGTTTCAATTGGTATCAGAGCGAAAGTTCTTTGGACATTATATGACTTCTTCTACCTAGGACAATCCGGTATGTTTTTGATCCTGCATCTATTGATTTTAACATTGAGAATTGATTCCATTTCATTGCCATTGATGTACTCTTCCTTCCTATCTATGTTAAAGCGAGCATATGTGTAGGATATGCCTCCTAAGAGAAAGAATATTGAAGGGGATGATAGGACCTCTACGACCGATAAGACTGTGAAGGATGTAGATGAATTCAGTAAGTTATTGAAGGAGCAAGCAAAAGTACATGGTGAGCAAATCCAACAGTTATTAAGCATGCACACCTCGACTCAGGGTCGTGGTCGTGGAAGAGTTCAAGACACAATGGAAAGTTCTGAAGATGGTGCTTACGATCGTTTCAGGCGTATGAACCCTCCTGATTTTATTGGTTGTCCTGATCCACTAGTGGCTCTTGAATGGGTAAAGTCATTGGAGGCCATATTCGATTACTTGAAGTTCACTGATCAAGAAAAGGTTAGTTGTGTTGTGTTTATGTTGGTCAAAGCTGCTCGTATTTGGTGAGAAGCCACCAAAGTTACTGTCAATGTTCGTGAACTGAAGTGGAACGAGTTTAAGGAGTTATTTTATGCCAAATACTTTTCACGTGAAGTAAAAGCCAAGAAGGTGAAGGAATTTCTGGAATTGAAGCAGGATGCTTTGTCTGTTACTGAATATACGTTGAAGTTTGAGGAAGGATGTGTTTTTGTTCTTTTTATTGCTGAGAATGATAAAGATAAAGGAGAACGCTTCCTTCGTGGGTTGAAGCCAGAAATTCGAAGGGATGTGCATATGTCCAAGGTAGTCACGTATCAAAATATCGTGGAGCGAGCTTTGCTTGCGGAACATGATGAGCAAGAAATTGAGAAAGAGAGGCAATTTAGAAGGCAAGCTTTCCAGGCTAGAGGACAAGGTGCAAATGCAAATGTTCGTGGTGGCCACAAAGGTAAGGGTAAGATGGAGCAGCGCTCTAAACCTCCTGTGCCTTCTTCTGATACTGAACGACCGGTATGTCCTAAGTGTGGAAAGCCACACAAGGGTGAGTGTTTGGTGGGTAGTGGACGATGTTTTAGATGCAAGGAGATGGGGCACACGGCACTGAAATGTCCTCTCTCCTCAGGCAAAGGAAAAGTCCAAGGCAGAATTTTTGCTATGACGAAGGAAAGTGTTAATCCTGATTCTTCTGTGATATCAGGTAATATTTTAATCTTCGACAAGGAAGCACTTACATTGATTGACACTGGTGCAACCCATTCTTTTATGTCTGAAGTGTTTATGCATTCTATATCTGTGGAACCTACTGTTATGCCATTGCACTTTAATATTGTGTTGCCCTCTGGGAATGAAATTTGTCCCGCTAGTATTATTAAGGCATGTCCTGTACAAATGGGTACTAGATTAGTGTTTGCTGATCATATTGTTTTTTCGATGGTTGCATTCGATGTTATATTGGATATAGATTGGTTATCTGCTTATCGTGCGGTGATTGATTGTATGGGCAAGACGGTGAAATTTTTAGCCGATGACCATGATAGTGATGTTTTTGTTGGTTTAGGCTCTTCGATGGATATTCCTATTATTTCTTGCCTTCAAGCTAATAAATTGTTGCTCAAAGGTTGTGTGGGTTTTCTAGCTTCAGTGATGGATGTGAGAAAGGAAAGTATCTTGCAATTACAGGATATTGATGTGGTTCAGGATTATCCTGACGTGTTTGCTGATGATGTGCCTGGATTACCACCTGATCGAGAGGTGGAGTTTGTTATTGATTTAATTCCAGGTACAGCTCCAATCTCTAAGGCTCCATACAGAATGGCTCCTACTGAAATGAAAGAATTGAAGACTCAATTGCAGGAGCTATTAGATAAAGGTTTTATCCGACCTAGTTCCTCACCGTGGGGAGCTCCAGTTTTGTTCGTAAAGAAGAAGGATGGATCATTGCGATTATGTATTGACTACCGAGAACTCAACAAGGTAACAGTGAAGAATAAATATCCTTTGCCACGTATTGATGATCTCTTTGATCAATTGCAAGGAGCAGCAATATTTTCGAAGATCGACCTTCGGTCCGGTTACCATCAACTGAAGGTGAAAAAGGAGGACATACCCAAGACTGCATTTAGGACGAGGTATGGCCATTATGAATTTTTGGTGATGTCGTTTGGGCTAACCAATGCTCCTTCAGTTTTTATGGATTTGATGAATCGTGTCTTTAAGCCGTATTTGGATACTTTTGTCATTGTTTTTATTGATGACATCTTGATCTACTCAAAGACACGAGAACTCCATCGTGAGCATTTGAGGATTGTGTTGCAGCTGTTGAGGGATAAGCAATTGTATGCCAAGTTAAAGAAATGTGAGTTCTGGTTAGAGCAGGTGGCATTTTTGGGCCATATTGTTTCGAAAGAAGGAATATCTGTTGATCCATCCAAGATTGAGTCCATCAAGCAATGGTCCATTCCAAAGACAGTTTCAGAGGTAAGGAGTTTTCTTGGTTTGGCAGGGTATTACCGACGGTTCATAGCCGAATTTTCAAAGATAGCTTTGCCATTGACAAGTTTGACACGGAAGGCTACCAAGTTTGAATGGAACATAGAGTGCCAAAGAGCATTCCAAACATTGAAAGATAAGTTGACTTCTGCTCTTGTTTTAGTACTTCCTTGTGGTACTGAAGATTTTGTTGTATATACAGATGCTTCAAAGCAGGGGTTAGGTGCCGTGTTGATGCAGCGTGGGAAAGTGATAGCATATGCTTCTCGTCAGTTGAAGGAATACGAGAAGAACTATCCCACTCATGACTTGGAGTTGGCGGCTGTGGTTTTTGCTTTAAAGATTTGGCGGCATTATCTATATGGTGAAAAATGTGAAATATTTACAGATCACAAAAGTTTGAGTTATTTGTTTTCGCAGAAGGATTTGAATATGCGGCAGCGGAGATGGTTAGAACTGGTAAGACTATGATTGCACCATTAGCTATCATGATAAAATCTTGAATCGAGGATCATGATAAAATCTTGAATCGAGCTCGAGCCTCTATATACCTTAAATGAGTCGAGCTCAAGAGTGATACTGTTCGGCTCTTTTACTTCCCTAGAGATGCTTATTACTTAGAATAATATTTTGATGAAAATGTCTTGTTTTACCAATGTAAATCATGTACAAAAAATCTAGTGACATAAAACTTGCATGTGAGCTAAAGTTTTAATTCAATTAGATTTTATGCTACTTTACAATAAAACTATCAAAATAATTTTACTTAACTCTTGAAGGTAAATTAAGAAAATATATTTTGAAATTTTATTCTAGTTAATCATATAAATATAATAAAAGTCTTTGTGAAGTAAAATTTATTATATTTAAATAATTAATCACAATTTTTTCTCAGAATGTGACCCAAATTCACTTATTGTATAATTTTGCATAATTAAAGGTGTTAAGGCTAAACATCAATATTTAAAATATGGTTCACTAGACAATTTTTTGAGCTTCACATAATTCTTTATATCGTAATTATTTACCAACATAATCAACACTTTCCAAAAGTGCTCTCAAGAATGATATATACGGATAAGACCTTTTAAATACCTAATTTATAGATAGAGCAACATTTCTCAGGGAGATCAGTGACAAAGTCAGGACAATTTAAATCGATCTATGAAAAACTCCCTCAAATTATGTTTTCATGTATATTTCATAATTTTTATTATTTAATTTTCTATATTATGGATCTTTATAAGCCAATATTTAACTTAATTTGTTTATAAAAAACTATGGAATTAAATATAATTTAATATTAAAAAGTTCTTCATTTGTATAAAAAGAAATTCAACACAATATTTAATTGAATGAAAGATAATGAATAAATCACAATATTATACATATTGTATCCAAATAAATTTTAAAATATGCAAAATATCCATAATTTTGGATAGATAATAATTCAAAAGATCAAAATTTCCAACAAACAAAAAATTCCTAAAATTTAAAATCTCCAATTTAGCAAAAATCCCCAATTCAAACCCTAACCCTAATTTTCGCAAATAACCTACCCCTGACTCAATTCAGGTGTCGCCCGAACACCTTGGACAAAACTTCCGACCGATAACTAATGCCCATGGACGGCCGAATCGGGCCGTCGTGAATCGGCTGGTGATAACATTTTTTTAAATTCGAAAATCACGCATCTTCACTTGTCTGAAACTTCAGGCCATAAAAAGGCAGGCCTTGGTCAGGTGAATTCACCAATGTGACAAGATAATATTGGACGACCTATGCCCTCCATCGATGCTCCATGAATGGTCACTTGGAAATTACACAAAAATTAAAACAAGGATTTTTTTTTTTAACAAATTGCAAAATCGTATCAAAGCATATGTAAAACTCTGTTAAGTCAACTATAAGAATTTATTCATGTTTACACAACTTAATAACATAATAATCGAATGCGAAAAATGTATATATGAATTATTAGAAAGTAACACATGTGAAGCAAAGGAAAATTATACAAAATAGGAAATAGCAAGTAACATTCCGAAATCACACACGAAAACACAAATGCCAGAATGGAATTCACGGGGTACAAGATCATCATACTCCACACATCTAAAACCTATAAATATATTATTTCACACTCTGTCTTCTTCTTTTTTTTCTTTTTTTCTTTTTGAAATTTCATTTTAATTATATAACATATATATTGTAACATAAAATTCGTCTATTTATTCAAGAAATCTCCAGCCACTTTTGTGAAGTTCCCGAATCCACCACCGGATTGGCTAACCTTCTCGCTTGCATCATCTCCGGCGGCATATCCGCCTGCAGAATTCTTCGGCAGACTTTCCTCCGAGTCCGCATATCCTGAATCTCCGGCGTCGGTTCCTGCGGCTAAGCAGCCGCTTGAAGGCTTGTCTGAGATGCCCTCTTCTGTACCCTTTGCATGGTATTCACTTGTATCGGTGGCAGCTGCTGTTGGCTTCTTCCTGAAATCTTCTTCTGTACTTTCCTCATATTTATCCACTTTAGGCTGCTGATAGGCGTCACTTACATCAGTTTTTGTGGTGGCCCCGCCGCCGCCGCTTGCCTGAATATCTATATACTCGCCTATCGCATCAGTTTCCGTGGCAGCGCTGCCGCCTGACGTCTTGTTCGGCAAGCCATCAGCCTTATCCTCCCCATAGACGTCACTTGTATCAGTTTTCACGGGGGCGTCTACGGCAGGCGGCTTGCTAGACAAACCCTCCGTCTTGTCCTCCACGTATGATTTGTGCTTGGTGGACTCTTCAGTGCTTGCATCAGCTCCCTTGGTGGCAGCAATATCAGTCTCTGCCGCTTCAGTGGTGGGGGCAACCTTCACACCAGCATCAGACGCGGTGTCAGCGGCGGAGGTGGCGGCGGGTTTGGTATTGGAGGACTCATATTCTTTGAGATAACTCTCAGCCTGGTCGACATATTTACCAACTCCCTGCGTTTTATCAAGCTTCCCGTACTCGGAAGCTGCGTTAAGAATGTCAGCGGTGGCCCCGGCGACCTCAGTATTTTCATAGGTCGCCGGTTGATGGCTGAAATAAGACTGCGAGGCCCCCGCCACCACCTTGGCGCTGCTGAAAAGGTCAGTGTTGGAGGGTTCAGTGGTAATGTTTGGCTCCTGACTCTTCGAAGCTGGCTTGGAATGATCTGCAGGTTTGGTGAATTTTGAGAAGAAATCCATTGATGCAAAACTTGAGAATTAAATTAAAGCGGAAATTGGAGAAAACGAAGATTAATGGATGAACTGAGTTGGAATTGTGAGAAAAAAAATGGAGGAAACACGAAGTATATATATAGGGGACTTTAAGAGACTTTTGCTTTCATCTGTGGCTGGATGGAGTATTGTTTTCTCAGTGTCGATGACGCGTGGCAGAATTATGATATTTTAGCCTTCGAATTAGTTTAGATTAACTTTTCTTCCATAATTTGAATTCATTTTTTTTATGATATTTAATATTTGTATTTTAAAAAACTTATAAAACAATATCGATAAAAAAATGCTTCACTTGATTTTAGTCAAATATATTAAAATTTTTTTCATTATTCCTCGAGTGCGGTATTAACGTCAGATACATTAGTAATATCAGACGTCATATCAACCATATTAATACATTATAAGTCGCCAGGTAAAAAAATTAAAAGTGAAAATAACATATGTATTGTACTAAAACTAAAATTTAATATTCTTTTTCTAAAAATAATAATCAAGCTTCGATGAATTACAAAACCAAAAATATAATAAGATGTTTGAAAATTTGAACGTGTGAATTTATTTATTTTGGATTGTGAAACAATAGTGATTGGATTTTGATTATGTGAATAATGAAATTATATTCTTTTAAAAAATTGACGAACTTAATGAATTTTTATTTATTTATAATAGAAGAGAATTAGCGCATGCAATCTATATAGACAAATTAGCCATGGAAGTTGAAACTCTAGATAAACGAAAAGGTTGATAATGAGATTATAATATAATCTAAATTTTTTGGAAGAGAATAAATAATAACCTACTTATTTAATTAAAAAGTGAGCTTAAATTAATTTTACATTTAACAAATATTGGTTCATTAAACTAATAGCAAGACGGAATCGAATATACAAAGACACAAAGAATCATATTGTAACAAAAACAATTTTTTAACAAATATTAATTTTAGTAAAGCTATTTTATTTATATATGTATTATATAGGGAACAATAAAAAATATGTTCGACTTATAATATATAAATCATTATATATAGTTTGGTTTTAACATAATATATTACATTTTATTTTCAACTTTTGATTCTTCCTTGTCCGATTATTAATATAACGTCGAATACATCAATAATATCGGATATCACGACAATAATATTCATCACTAAGCAAGTCAGTCGAAAATGAACTAAAATTTTGATGACTTGTAGAACCGAAAAAAAAAACTTAACAACACAAATTTTTTGTAATATTAATTATCAAATTTTTGTAATCTAAAATTCAATCAAGTAAATATAAATACACAATCATATATTTGGACTGATTGAGAGGTCGGGGCCTAGTATCTCACTTGATTATATTGACTTTTCTTTTTTCCTTTTTCTATATTTTGGGGCAACTTGAAAAGGGACATGCAATTAACTGTCAACAACTGCCACCTCTCGAAAAGTCCAACCTAGAAGCTATCAAATATTTCCACTGATTTATTTGTACATTAATCTTTAATAATAGTGTCGGCAAGGATTATTATATGGAGATATTTTCTCCCCAAATAACACCAATTTGCGAATAAATTTAATTTTATTAAAAATAAAAATTTACGGTAAAAAATAAAATCTCAAAGCTCTCAATATATTAAACTACACACTTTATAAAATTTTCTGTCTACTCGATTGTGATTTTCTTCACACATTGAGAGACATATTTGTAGAATTTCTTTGGAAATAATCAAAAAATAAATACATCATTACATACATCATCACATACTAATTTTCAATATTTACAACTCTTATTTTCAATATTCAAATTTTTTATTTTCAACATTTAACTTTCTTATTTTTTCAACACTCCTCCTTGTGATGATGATCAAGATAAAATGATTGTCTTCATTACGTGTTTTTATACTGCCTCGTTAAAAACCTTACTAGGAAAAACCCATTGGGATAAAAACCATAGTAAGGAAAAAATAGTACAGTCACGTAAACTCCCCATCATGTTAACACGAACGATTCTTTACAAATTTCATAGATTGCGCATCTCAATGTTATATATATGCTTTCTGAATATTGTCGTGGGAAGTGCTTTTGTGAAGAGATCTGATGAGTTTTTACTTGATTGAACGTAACGAATATCAATATCTTTATTGTTCTCAAACTCTTGGGTGAATGCGAAGAACTTAGGGGGAATATGTTTAGTTATGTCGTNATTGGGATAAAAACCATAGTAAGGAAAAAATAGTACAGTCACGTAAACTCCCCATCATGTTAACACGAACGATTCTTTACAAATTTCATAGATTGCGCATCTCAATGTTATATATATGCTTTCTGAATATTGTCGTGGGAAGTGTTTTTGTGAAGAGATCTGATGAGTTTTTACTTGATTGAATGTAACGAATATCAATATCTTTATTCTTCTCAAGCTCTTGGGTGAATACGAAGAACTTATGGGGAATATGTTTAGTTATGTCGTTTTTTATGTATCTTTCTTTCATTTGAGCAATACATGCAGCATTATCTTCATATATTGTTGGATCGTGTGCTGGGCACTAAAGGTGCTTTAAACACAATATTCTTCAAGAGCTGCAATAGCTCGTGATCTAAGAATGTGTACACCGATAAATTAAATCGAGTTTGGTGTTCAAACCAAGCGGAAGGCACTCGAAATAATCTTTCGTTAAGGAAACTGATATATTTTATATAATGTGCAACTGAATAACTGAAGATCACATGTGATCAGTTCTGGCATCTATAAGTTCAGTTATGAATAGAACTGAATTGATATCAGCTGAACTGATCAAATCAGTTAAGAACAAAACAAGCAGTTAAACAGATAAATAACACAAGATATGTTTATGGATGTTCGGAGACTTCAACTGCTCCTACGTCACCCCTTATACCTCATCGGGTAGGATACACTAGAAGACTTAGATTTATACAACTGATTTTATAAATCCTACACAGCTTAGGACTTACACTACTGTCTAACTGAACTCCTACTCTAGAATGAAGGTAACACCTTCCAGCCAACACTTTTTTAACGTCTGTATGTCAAAGACTACATACACAAGTTTAAAATATTTGTGCAAGACTGCATTTGAGTTGTGGTGTGTGTTCGTGTGTGAGAACTGAACAATGAATACACCAAAAGGTGTTCTCACACACGGAGGGAAGTGAGCTTCTAAAGTAAGCTGATAATACGATGAAGTATCCCTCTAGGCTGATTGCTTCTTGAAAGCTGATAGGCAAATAAGAGTGCACTTTTTGTTTTTCCACACTCTCTATATATTTGCTGATGATCTTGGCCTGTATTTATAGCAGCAAGATGACTGTATGTCAAGACTCAACGCATGTGACCATTGCAGCTTTAATGCGTTCCTTGGAGTTTGTGTCTCGTCTTTTTCCGACATCTCATCCGGAACAATTTGTCTTTAAGCTTTGCTGCTCGGTCCATTATTGTATTTTGACTGGACAAAAGCTTATGTACCTTTGCACACTGCTGGATTCCAATAATGTTGACCGTCGTGTTCCGCAACTTGATTGCTCCTAACTGAATTTCTGAACTGGTTAGATGAACTGGTCTGCAGTTGAAGAGGTAAGATCAGTTGGCTCGTCAGCTGAGGTAATTTCACTAGTTCAGTTGAACTGATCAGCTGGGCTCTTCATCAGTTGAACATTTCATCAGCTGACCGGACTTCTGAAGATTTCTTGCTGAACTACCTTTCAGCTGATTAGTCAGTTGAACTGATTTAAGATACATCAGTTGGATTTTGTTCAGTTCATAAGATCAGTTGGTGGGTTCAGTTGGCGTATCTGATAGTCTGCAGTTTGGGCTGACAACTGATTATTTCAGTTCCAGTTTTCTGCGTACTTAAGGTAGATTATTAGAAATACAATAACAAATTTTGTTAACATCAAAATCAAGTAAAGATTGCAAACATAACATGTTCCAACATATATTATCACAGGCTTCTTGTCGAATGATAATCCGCATGAGATTTGGATATGTTCGGTCATTGATTTTAGCCACACACATCCACGGCTTGCTTCATGTAGTACAATAATCTCGGCGTGATTTGATAAAGTTGTTACAAGTGTTTGTTTCTATGATCGCCAAGAAATTGCAGTGCTTCCACGAGTAAATACATATCCGATTTGAGAACGTGGCTTGTGTGGGTCAGATAAATACCCAGCATCAGCATAACCAATTATGCTTTGATTGGTATCTTTTGAATACAAAAGTCACAAGTATGTCGTTCCTCGTAGATAACGAAATATATGTTTAATTCCATTCTAGTGTCTTTTTGTCGGATATATACTAAATCTTGCTAATAAATTTACAGCAAAAGATATATCAGGTCTTCTGTAATTTTCAAGATACATAAGGGCAACAATAGCACTTAGATAGAGTACTTCTGGACAAAGAATAACTTCATCATCTTCACATGGACGAAATGGATCATTTTCTATGTTTAATGATCTAACAATCATTGGAGTACTTAAAAGATTTGATTTATCCATATTAAAATGTTTAAGGACATTTTCTGTATAATTTGACTGGTGAACAAATATTCCACATTCTCTGTGTTCAATTTGCAAACCCAGACAATACTTTGTTTTTTCGAGGTCCTTCATTTCAAATTTTTCCTTCAAGTACGATAAAAATTCTTGAATTTCCTTATTCGTTCCAATGATGTTTAAATCATCAACATATATAGCAATAATTACGCATCTGGATGTTGTTTTCTTAATGAAAACACAATGACATATTGAATTGTTTACATATCCCTATTTCATTAAGTGTTCACTTAGCCGATTATACCATATTCGACCGGATTAGTTTAACCCATATAATGATCTTTGCAATTTCACATGCTAACATTCTCTGGGTTTTGAATTTTGTGCTTCAGACATCTNAAAAATCTTGTGCAACAAGTCGAGTTTTATATCTTACTATTTCATTTTTCTCATTTCGATTTCGAACAAAAACCCATTTATACCCAACAATTTTTACAACTTCATGTGTAAGGACTATAGGCCCAAAAACGTTACGTTTATTTAGCGAATCCAATTCAACCTGGATGACGTCTTTCCATTTTATCTAGTTCTGTCGATTTTTACATTCACCTAATGATTTTGGTTCATGATCTTCATTATCATTTATGATGTCAAATGCCACATTGTAAGAAAATATTTCATCAATTTCTTTTATATCTTTTCGATTCTATATTTTTCCAGTATTAATATAATTGATAGAGATTTCACGATTTTCATCAGTTTGTGGTTCTGAAAGAGCATTTTCATCATCATGTATTTCTGTCGGAATATAATTCTTTATTTTGTGATCATTGTGTTTCTCTATACTTTTTTTTTTCGAGGATTTTTATCCTTGGAACCGATTGGCCTTCCACGCTTCAAGTGTTTAATGACATCATGAGTTCTTCAATTTGTTTATTTGGAATTTCAATTCGAGCAGGGGCATATACAGCATGTATATATGATTTAGTTACCCCTTTTGGATCTGCAAATGCATATGGTATTTGATTTGCTATTCTTTGTAAGTGCACAATTTGTTGTACATCTTTTTCAAATTGTTTAGTTCTTGGATCCAGATCCAACAATGATGATGTATACCATGTAATTTCTTTTTCTATATTTTTCTTTTCTCCCCCTAATATTGAGAAGATTTCCTCATTAAAATGACAATCAGCAAAACATGCTGTAAACACGTCGCATGTCTGAGGTTCAAGATATCGAATTATTGATGGGCTATCATAACCAACATAAATTCCGATATTTCTTTGAGGTCCCATTTTTGTTTGTTGAGGTGGTGCAATAGGCACATATACCATACATCCAAAAATTCTCTAATGAGAAATGTTTTGTTCTTTTCCAAATGCAAGCTGCAATGTGAAATATTTATGATATGCACTTGGTCTGATACGAATTAATGCAGCAGCATGTAAAATTGCATGTACCCATATAAAAACATGGAGTTTTGTTTTCATAATCATTGGACTAGCAATCAGTTGTAGACGTTTAATAAATGATTCAACTAATCCATTTTGTGTATGCACATGAGCAACATGATGCTCAACAGTGATTCCCATTGACATACAATAATCATTGAAAGTCTGAGAAGTAAATTCACCAGTATTATCAAATCTAATTTTCTTGATTGTATGATCGAGAAATTGATTTCACAATTTTATTATTTGAGCAAGTAATCTTGAAAATGCTACATTTCGAGTTGATAATAAACATACATGTGACCATCTGCTGGAGACATCTATCAATACTATAAAATATCTAAATGGTCCACATGGTGGATGAATTGGCTCACAAATATCACCCTGAATACGTTCAAGAAATATGGGTCATTTAGTTTGGATTTTAGCTGGTAATGGTCTTATATTAAGTTTTCCAAGAGAACATGCTATGCATTGAAACTTATTATTTTGAAAGATCTTCTGGTCTTTCAGTGGATGACCATGTGTATTTTCTATAATTCTTCACATCATTGTTGAAGCAAGATGTCTTAATCGATCATGCCAATTGATCAATATTGAAGAATTATCAACTACCATGTTTAATTCAATTGGACTTATATATGTATAATGTAATCCAGTAGGGAGCATTGATAGTTTTTTAACTACATATTTCTTTCATGATTTATATGTGGTAAGACACATATGTTTCTCATTTCCTTCATTTATTATCTGAGTATCCTACCCATGAGAATATATGTCATTAAAACTCAACAAATTTATTTTCGATTGTGGTGAATACAAAGCATCATTTATCAAAAATTTTGTACCATTAGGTAACAAAAAATGTGCTTTACCACAACCTTTTATCAAGTCTACATGACCTGATATTGTATTCACCATTGTTTTTGTTGGTTTTAGTTCTAAAAAATATCTTTTATCTCGGAGAATAGTGTGCGTTGTACCACTATCAGGTATGCAAACTTCGATGGGATTAGTACTTTGTTTAGCTTTGTTCATAGCAGTTTTCATATTTGAACTTCAAAAAATATACAATGAAAAAAATTACTGACAATATATGTAATTTATTGAAAAATATAATGCATATCATAATTATTCAATAAAGTGTTAGCATATGAGCACATGAAAAATAAAATATTTTACATTTCACTTCCACCAATATATTGATCATTTTCAGAGAAATCATTAAGAAAATCTGCAGCATCAAAATGAGTTGAATCACTCAAACAGCCACTTTGTTCAGTGAAGTTGGTCTCTTTTTCTTTCCTCTTTATAGATTCTTAATAGAGCTTACAAAAGTGATCGGGGGCTCGACAAATACGAGACCAATGTCCTGGAGTACCGCATCTTAAACAAGAACTTTCAAATTGTTTTGAGTGATTTTCATTACCACTCATGTTCTCATGATGCCTTTTCAGTGAGGTGGTTCATGACGTCTTTTTGAGATGAGTTATAGAATTAACTATCTCAATTGTTTTCAAAACCACGGCTGCGACCACGACCACGACCACTTCCACGTCCACGACCACGACCTTGATCTCAACCAAAAACTTGTCTCTGAATTTGATTTTAGTTTTCATGTTTAAATTCATTTTTACTTACATCATATACTTCTGGAAATGCTGTTGATCCGGTGGATCGGGACTGATGATTTCTCATTAGCAGCTCATTGTTCTTTTCCGCCACAAGAAGACAGGTGATAAGTTCAGAATATCTCGCAAATCCACGAACTCTATATTGTTGTTGTGGAGTTATATTTGATGCGTGAAACGTGAAAAATATTTTTCAAGCATTTCTGATTCCATAACCTCATGTCCACAAAATTTTAATTGGAAGATTATTCGATACATCGCCGAATTGTAATCATTGACTTTCTTAAAATCTTGGAATCTCAACATGTTCTATTCATCACAGGTGGTCGGAAGTATAACTTCCCTTATATGTTCAAATCTTTCTTTTAATCCTTTCCATAGAGCCATGCGATCTTTTTCGATAAGATATTCATATTTTAAACCTTCATCAAGATGTCGACGCAAAAATATTATAGCTTTTGCTTTTTCTTGTGATGAAGAGATGTCATTTTCTTTAATGATCTCGCTTAGACCCAATGACTCAAGATGCATTTCTACATCAAGATTCCATGGCATATAATTTTTTTCGGTAATGTCGAGCTCAACAAATTCGAGATTTGCCAAATTTGACATGGTGGTACTAGAAAAATAACAATGCATTTTATTAGTTAAGATCTAAATTTATTAATATGGCAATAAAAAGTAAGAGATAAATTATAAGTACAAACATTGTTAGAAATAAAGAAAAAACGTGAGGCAGATATTCTCCGATAAATACAAGACTAGTGAGTATAATAACCAATAAAAATGACCTTGAAAGAGCCATCTTATTCTTTTTCGAAAATTTTGATGAAGAAAATTTTTAGGGAAGAAGAATAAGTTTGGAGTAATTGAATGTGTTTGTGAAGTCATATTTATAGGGTAAAAACTAGCCGTTTATGACCGTTATAAAATCTTAAAAAACAAATGTATTTATATGTAAATTTTATGATAATAATATGATGTATATAATGTTAATCATGTTTAAATAATTATGTATATCATATCACAATATTATAATGAGGTGTCAGGGACTCCTTTTATATAATACTGTGACATTATACAAATATATATATAATTATTATATAACACAATGAAAATATATAAATAGTGAAATAATCACATCATGTTATTATGAGGTGTCATTGATTCCTTTTATATAATAACATGGTATTATACATTAAATATATATACAATAAAAATAAATAAACAGTAAAGTAAATACTCTTACTTTTGAATATTGTTACATTTTTCTTGTGTTTTAGAGCTTGAAAAAATATGGAGAACCGAATCTTCGAGTATCGTGCTGATAACGTATTAAAAGTAAAATTTACGGTAAAAAAAAAACTCAAAACTCTCAATATATTAAACTACACACTTTATAAAATTTTTTCTCTACTCAATTGTGATTTTCTTCACACATTGAGAAATCTATTTATTGAATTTATTTGAAAATAATCCAAAAATAAATATATCATTACATACATCATCACACACTAATTTTCAATATTTGCAACTGTTATTTTCAACATTCAACTTTTTTATTTTCAACTTTCTTACTTTTCAACAAATTTTAGATTATATAATTTTATCTATTAGGGTAAAAAAAATGCCTCTAATATGATCACATGCATCCGTATCAAGATAATTTTGGCTCGTAATTTATTTATAAATATATAGTATCTTTAATAAATTATTAAAATTCTCTATATTAGAGAGAAAAAAATGGTGTCAAGGTGATTTTGATTTTTTTTAAAAAAATTTGTTCAATTGTCCATCTTCCATCGGTTATTCAAACATATATTGTAATTTTAAAATTTCTAAAATCCCATATATATACGTGTGATTTTTTAATATCAAATATATATTTAGTTAATTTAATATTAGACTCGGCGGGAAAAAACCCATTACTGTAAATAATATAAAAAATTATCTTAATTTTATCAAAATATTTTCCAAATTTTAATCACCATATAATTCCAAAAGTTTTATAATTATTAAGAAAGCAATATTGTCCTTACTAAGATCCATGAGAGCGATCGAAGCATAGTTTTTGAGCTATTGTTTGATTTAAAATATCTGAATTGCATTATTATTATTAACTATAATTTTTGATAAATCGTCAAGCGTTCGATCACATGATTGATATCAGAGTCAAATTTACTAGTCAATTCACATGGATTGTGATGTGTAAAATATTGGGTGAGGGATTGTCAATGAACGAATTATTGTCATTGTTAGAAAAACAATTGAAACATGATGCTTAGATTGTTGTATATTTTAAAACATTTGAGTTGTAATATTATAAATAACTATAATTTTTAATGAAACGAACATGATCAATCCT
Organism: Primulina huaijiensis; assembly: GCF_012295235.1. Taxonomy (NCBI): domain Eukaryota; kingdom Viridiplantae; phylum Streptophyta; class Magnoliopsida; order Lamiales; family Gesneriaceae; genus Primulina; species Primulina huaijiensis. The sequence goes on along the minus strand of NC_133323.1, from coordinate 8,621,964 downwards.
ACAAGTGCACTTTCTAAAAATTTTTACATAAAAATTAATGAACACAAAAAATTTTAATGCATTATATACACGTGTCAAATAGTGCGACTGGTCTTGATGATATTAAATATCAATCAAGAGCATTTTTTCTCAACTCTTAAGAAACAATCGAACCAGAGATTGTGCGGAAACGGTCCAATGAATCTTATGACTAACTTATACTGAAATAAGACAAATAAATGCAGTAAAGAAATAACACAAGTGTTGTTTATAGGTGTTCAGAGACTCAAGCTCTTACATCTTCCCTTCTCCACTTATAGAAAGATTTTACTGAAAGACTTTGGTTTTACAAAATTTGTAGCAACCCACTTTAACCTTAAGACATATCCACTGCCTAAATTGAAACTACTAGTAGATGAGCATTAATGAAAATACATTGATGTCGTCGCCCTTTCTTACTTTATCGTACCTTTCGTTTAATGAACAGATCAACATTTACCAAATGTAATAGAAAGCGGACACTGAAAACATAAAATAACTAACTCTACAAATAGAATTTTGTGTAGAATATTCCGATCTTCTGACAACCTGTTTGTTGGGTATGGTTAATGTTGCATATTTTCACTACCGCAAGTGTACGGTGTCAAGTTTTAGTACTGATTTAAGTACATATATCGATCCCAAGAGGAGTAATTATTTAAAACTGTATATTAAGTACCATAATTGACACAGTTCAACTTTATTTAGAAAATCAAAGGGTTGGTCTATAATCGATTCAAATAAAATAACAATTAATGTAATTCTTAGCAGCGCACAATAGAATTTCAAAGAGTATATCGATCTAGAGATATGATTTCATCTGGTTTCTCCTATGCTAAATTAAAATTGAATAACATATTATCAAATTGCATCATGTTTACTACCCGAGAACTCGCAATTTTCATATTCCCTTTTTCAAGTGATAAATAGAAGTGTATTACCTATTACTGATTTTAATATGTCTATTCAAAATCACGTAACACGTAATAAACGCAAACAAGGTTCTTTTTGTAGATTCACTAGAGTTATACGTCTTTTGCACGTTATAAACGTCTGATGATGCGATTTCCCCTGTCCTAATCTCAATTCCCTCTGTCGACTGTTAAATCTCAATTATTTAATCAATCGAATTATGGCCAGTAATTCAATAGCATTAAGAGTGAGAAATCACAAACAAACACGATGAATTAATTTAACGAAAATTCAAAACGTCAATCGCATAAGTTCAACCAAGACTACGTCAATCTCTAGAAAATAGAATTAGTTCATAGTCAAATTTAAATCAATACAAAACCTGTTTGTAATCATTAAAAACGTAAAAGTAAAGAACCGAATTAGAAACGTGTTGACGAGAGACGGAAGTACGTCTCCGTGTCCGGATTCAGCGTCTTCGATCTCCTTTCTTCGCGTTCCGTCCTCCGTTGGATTTCACTTTTTCGCTCCTTTTCTCTTTATGTCGGCTGCTGTGTTAAAATTTTCAGAACCCCCTTCAAAACTCACGCCGAAACCTATTTAATTATGAGAAATCGCGCCGAGCGCGACCTTGAACGGCTCATATGCGCGCATCTTTCTGTCTTTCTGGGCATCCTACTATTCGGCGCGCGCACATGCGCGCCCTTGCTCCGCGCATATGCGCGGAGTTCTCTGCTTTGTTGCTTCGCAGCTATCTGATCGGCGCATATGCGCCGAATCTTCTGTCCGTTCGTGCTGGGCTTCGCGCATGTTTTCTTCTATGCGTCATTTTCGTTCCTTTTCACGCCTATGTCGAAGCCTTGCCTAGCTTCCTGAAATCAAACAAAAAATAACAAAAAAAAGCATAATTTTGCCCAAGAAAACTAACAATATATATGAATTATAAGGATAATTTAAGTGCACAAAATACACTTATCAGTTAATCTACAAACTTTTCTGAAAAAGCAGGTAAGATCCCTGTAAGATGTATTGACTCGACCGTTTATAGATATGGATACAGTGAACGATTGAGTAGTTTGCCACATACTAATGCGCATGAGGCGGTCGTATAGCTTAGTTTTGCAAGATTGGTTGAAAAGATTCTACTGAAGCGATTGAATGCATGTAATACAGAGAAAATAGTAGCTTGATCTAATACAACAAGTTATTGATTGTAATTACCAAAACTAAAGCATATAATATTATATATATATATAATTTAACATCGGGGTTTGTTAAATTAAAAGCATTTTATAGCCCTTTGTTTTTTAAAATCATACACACGTACACTTGCAGGTAGTTTTACAATTGATTTTAAAATACTCAAAGTATTAAAGTATCATTAATTTCATATAAGATGTTGTGTGTATTTTTTAAGTTTCCACAAGATGCTAAGTCAATATTTTTTACGTAATTAAAAATAATTCATCGACTAATAAAGATGTTATCGGCGTCGGGCGTCGGGCGTCGGGCGTCGGTACCACCCCCACCATTTATTATAATTTATTTATGAAGTATTTATTAACTTCTCCTCTTGACCAAATTCAGCGTCCCATGCCTCACTCATGCAATTAATGTAGGGAAGACAAATGCATGGATGCACTATTTTTTAAGGGAAGTATCATGTAACATTCTATATTAAATTTATATAATATTATTTTCATAAAAAAATTAGATAATATTTATATATCAAATTTAGGATACTATTATATTAAAATTTTGTATCATTATTTGCAATATTAGTATTTAATAAATTGAAAATTCAAATAAGTTCAAAGATACATAAATCAAGAAAATAATTAATGGTTCTCACGTAAAATAATTGTAAATATTCAATTCGAACCAAACTCATTTTGCCGTCCAAATTCATTTAGCCTAAGAAAAGTTTGGTATATGATAAGATAGCTACATATATATAAACATAAAACATTCAAGATAGATATTTGTTAGGGAGAATTGGCACTCAGTCCTCAAACCAAACCAAACTTTGTCCCTACTCCCTGGTGAGAGAAATTCTTTCAAAATATGACACAAATACCCTTATTCCTTGTATATTTTAATTGATCCCCGCGCTTTCACAAAATGGTATCAGAGCTAAAGGTTAATTTATTTCAAACACAAAATTTATTATTATAAAGAAACGAAATGTTTGAGGAGGAAAATTTCGAAAATTATGAATCCGAACTTATGTTCGAGAAAAATAATTTACAAAGATTATTCCAATATTTTGGAATATACACAAGAACATCTAACTATTGTTAGATATCCAGAGCAGAAAGAGAATCCTCAGCACCCTCAGGTAAACTTATGATTCAATCAAATAAGTTTATGAAAATAGTACCAGATTCATCTAAGCTCTCTTTAGATCTTAGAGAAATTCAGAAGATAATACAAAATTATGGTAACATGCTATACTTTGTACCGCAAAGAGTAGAAAAAATCCTTGAAAATCAGGAAGAAATTCTTGGAATATTAAAGAATATTCAAACAAGAATTCAAAAACTAGAACAATAACCCAGTTCTAGTAAGAGAACTTCAGGAGGTTGGTTACCACCACCATTTGGTACTGAACCTTTGTTACATCAACAAGGGAAAGCCAGAGTGGTGTCGAAACCTTTGCCTGAAGGAGAAAAGATAATCAATCTAATTAAGTCTGTCTCAGAAAAGAAATTAATTTGATAACAACTCTAGAAAGGATTGGTCTTGAGGATCTACAAGAACTTGCGGAATTTTTCGCAAATCTCAAAGTTGTAGATCTAAAGATGAATACAGCAGGAAGTGAAACACCTGCTATAACTTGGTCATCTTCTCAGGAACCACCAAGGAAAAGTGTGGGATCTCAAAATATAAACATGAGAGAATCTCAAACTGATTTCCATACTGGTAGAGGATCACACCCTGCGGGAACAAGGACAAGGAGAAATCAAATTCCCTTGCACCAAACACCCTATGGGAAAACTATTTTAGATCCTATACATCCTTACGGGGTTATGCTTAACCTTGATGTATTAGATTTCAACAACAGGGAAGATCTCATAGATGACTGGACATCTGCTATGAGAATCGCAGCAGGGACACTTGATCTCAACAGAGAATGATTCATTAAACTTCTAGAAATGAGTCTTATGAGATCAGTGAAAATTGCTTGGGACATGACTTCGGTGGAAACCAAAGAGTCAGTCCTAGCCGGAGAATCTCTAAGCGAAATAGCCGGAAGAATGACTACCCTATTTAAAACACAATTTATAGGGGTAGACTATTTTAACAGTCAGGATACAGAGAAACGGAAGAAATATACTCAAGCTCTATATAATCTTGAATTACATGACATCTGTTTAGTAGATGAATACATTATGTTATTCACTAAATATAGATGGAATTCAGGAGTCGAAGAAGATATAGCTATGCAGCTTTTCTTCTCAAAAATGCCAAGTCCCTGGAGAGAAATGCTCATAAAGGAATATGTACCTGGAAATCCAGATACATTGGCACGAAGAGCTTCTTTCCTTAAAGGAAAATTGACGGAATGGTGCCATTTGGCAGCATTACAAAAGAATTACAAACGTTTAAGGGGTATTAATAAACGTACTCCTTTGTGTTGTAAGGAAAATAATCTTCCAACAATTATTGGAGGTAAAACATAGAAGCATAAAATGAAAATTTTCAGAACTCATCCTTATGCTAGAAGTGGAAGAAGTTCTTGGAAACAAGAACAGTATGGTCTAGACAAAAAGAAAGATCTTATAAATCTGGACAAAGAAGCGGACCATCAAGAAGTAGGACATCCTCCCAAGCATCGAGTACATCTCGAAGTACAGGAAGAACACCAACAAAGAAAACTTTCAGAAGAGCTCAGACACGAACTAATGAAAGTTTTAAGGATTGTAATTGTTAGACATGTGGAGCAAGAGGTCATATCTCGACTAACTGTCCAGAAAATGAAAAAAGAGGTATTAAACGCTTGGATCCAACTCCGGATATTGAAGAAGCAGTTTATTAATAAGATCTTATTCCGGTATACCGATTTGAGAACATTGCCTCAGATGAGAGTATATATGAAGAAGAAGTCCTAAGTCAGGGAGAATCCGATGGAACTGAATCGGAATCTGACTAAAAATGAGGTGTTTCGACACGAAACACATGATGATTTGTCTAGATTCTTTAGCCAGACAACAATATCTCATAACATGATCCAAAGGATTATGAAAGAAAATCCTAGTCTACAGATATATCAAGGATTCTCTGCAGGACAGGTAGAAAAGTTCTTAGGAAATCTTGGCCTAAGAAACAGAAAGCATCATCTAATCTATAAAGTCTCCAGAAGGGAAATGACAATCCCAATGGAACTTACTGGAAATAGAATGGAGATGCAATTAATTCCTTCTGAAGAAATTAAGGAGGGATTACAAAAACTAAAGATAGAAGTAGCAAGGACATTGTCCTGGATTCATATTGGAGCAATCCAAATTATGATAAAATCTACTTTCAAAGAAGGTATAGATTCACCCATTAATATTGCTATATGCAATAAAAGAATGGAGAACCTTCAAGATTCAGTACTGGGAACTATCTCAGGAAATCTCTGCGCAGGAAAAATAGTAGGAGTAATATATCCAAGGGTAGCCTACAATCTGGCAGATCGAGATTTCAGTCGAGCCTTGACATTGCATCAAAATTTCAAGGAAAAAAAGCTGATGAAGGAAGGTAATAGACCATATTCTATTACCTATCTATGCTCTATCTAATACACATCATTCAGAATTGTTTATTAGAAATGAGTTTATTGAGATACCAGAAATATTCGGAAAAGTTGCTCAGGCAATCTATCCAGAACGAGTTGAGTTTCCGGTAATACAGAAAACAGATATCCAAATACAAGACAAACCGATTCTATAAAAGAATCAAAGTCTTAGATTGGAATCAAGAAGACTATCATTTCAAGGAGATAGGATTACAAGCTACAGATGGAGAAAAACCCCTGTCCAATAAACCCAACAGGAGCTAAAAAGTTTTTCGACAATAGGAAAGCTTAGACGCCCAGAAGGGTGGAAGGAATTTGAAATAGTGTTTGATATTACGAAACAAAGGAATCAATTTCCTTGTAATACCATCTACTATTTAGAACAACATGTGATATGAACTTACCAAGAAATGATCCAGGTTGGAGAATTTGAAGTTAATATCACATGAGTTCCAGGAAAAGAACCAGATCAACCGATTCTTAGACTAGAGTTTCTCGAGGAACATAAACCTTGGAAACGTCTAGAGTATGGAATGAAGTTTATGGCAGAGGATAAGATATGTAAAATCAAATGACCACAAGTCCATTTTCCATATACATTCCAATATGAATGTTATATAAACAATATAAGGCAGAATATTTTACTGCTTATATTGATTCAGGTGTTGGTATTTGTACAGCAAAACGAGGAGTTTTTCCAAATAATATGGAAGAAGAACTACCCAAGATTGCTGGAAGATATTTTTCCAGAAGAATCTTAACTTATGTAAAGGGATTAAGATGACTGAAATCATGATTGGCGGTGCTGGGAAAACACCTTGGTACAAGGTGAAAACACCACCAATTTATTTTCATGATACAGGAGCTGACATTTTGCTAGGAAACAATTTTCTCCAAATGTTCAAGTCTTATACTCAAGAAAATGAGACTAGAAGATTAGTGTTTACAACTCCTTGTAACCACAAAATCATAGTCCAGAGACTAAGAGATGCATTTTATAGAAAATTGTCAATCTATTTTCGCAGCAAGCGTGGTGATTCAGGACAACTTCAGAACCCAAAAATGAAAGATTCCAGACGGTTCGAAGAAAAAATGCTCCAGTTAAGAGCAGATTAACTCCAACTAGAAGAAATAGAATGCCTTAAGATAGCTCTATATAAGAATGAAGTAGAGTTTGAATCTAAGGTATATTTAGAAGATGTCAAGAAAAGGATCAAAGAGAATTACAATGAAGATCCTTTGGCATGGTGGGACAGAAATCAACTCAAAGCTAGCCTTAAAATTAAGGAAGGCAAAGAGTATGAATTTGTTCGTTGCAAGCCTATCCCAATGAATATCATTGATCAAAGAGATATGCAGATTATAATCAAGGAACACTTAGACCTTGGTTTAATCAAAGCAGGAATGTCACCATATAGCAGTCCAGGTTTTCTGGTGAGAAATCATGGTGAGATAAAACGAGAAAAACCCAGATTAGTTATTAATTATCAAGAAATTAATAAGATTCTGGAGTTTGATGGGTATTTTATACCTAGTAGAGAACATCTAATAAGTTGCATATGCAATGCTAAGATATTCTCTAAGTTCGACTGTAAGTCTGGATTTTACCAGATTAGGATGCAAGAAGAAAGCAAGAAATTCACAGCTTTCTCTACACCACAAAGACATTATATCTGGGAAGTATTGCCAATGGGGTTGGCTAATTCACCTCAGATATTTCAAAGAAAGATGGATAATCTTTTTAAAGATTATTTTAAGTTTATGTTTGTTCATATTGACGATGTTTTAATAGCGTCTAAAGATATGAATGAACATGTTAAACATTTGGTGATTTTCTCCAATGTTTGTAAAAAAGAAGGACTTGTTTTATCTGAAAAGAAAGCAGTCATTGCCACAAGAAAGATTGAATTCCTTGGAATTTAATTCGATGAGTCAGGAATTATTCTGGAAAAACACATAGTGGAAAAAGTGCAGAATTTTTCAGAAAGTCTCAAAGACAAGAAACAACTTCAAAGTTTCTTAGGAGTTGTTAATTTTGCTGGGATGTTTATAAAGAACCTAGCAAAACACAGGAAAGTGTTTATTCCATTATTGAAAAAAAGATGCTAGATTTATATGGACGGATGAACACACAAAGGGATTATGCCAATTAAAAGAGATTTGTAAGAATTTTCCAAAAATTGCTATTCCTCAAGATGAGGATGATCTGGTATTATACACAGATGTCAGTGATCATTGGTGGGCAGCAGTTCTTACTAAGCTCACACCAGATAGAGAACAACCATGCAAGTATTGTAGTGGTTTATTCTCAGATGCAGAAGCCATAAGATGGCATATCAACGAAAAGAAATTCTATGCAGTAAAAGAGGGCTTTTGAAAAATTGCCATTATTTTTACTTGCAAAGAAATTTAGTTTGAAAGTTGATAACACATAGGTAAAAGCTTTCTTAAGGAATAGAATAGAATCTAACCTGAGAAGGCTAGATTATTAAGATGGCATGCATTATGTCAAAATTATATTTTTTATATTATGATTATTAAATCTCATGAGAATATCCTTGCAGATTTTTTAACAAGAGATGGACATCATTGACATTGATGCTATTATCAAGATGCAGAGGCATTTGAAGGAACACCTTGAAATGCTTCAAACCGAGTTTAACAAGTTAGCACTGAACGCAGAAGTTGCGGGAAGACTTCAACAAGCTGATAAGAGAATTGTCTCTGATCGAATTACATGATGTTTACAGGCTTATACTCAGTTATGGTCTGTAATGCAAAGAAGCCTATCATCCAAGGCATTGAAAAGCCATTGGTTTTTCAAATGGAGAGTTTTCGAGTACAGGACTCTATACCTGGAGCAGGGGATTCAAGTACCCCTAGCACAAGTGTTAAGTCGGGATCATCTCCAGATGAGTCGGCTGAAACAAGAGATGAGACTACAGATCCTTATCTCGAGTCTTCAAGTCAACCCTTCACCTCGAGGATTGAAGAGAGAGAGATCAACCTTAGGCCTCGTACTGACAAAGGCAAAACTAAGGTTGGTACTAATGAAGCTGCAATTTCACCATTTCAGGTTTACCAACAGAATTGAGAGAAATTAAAAACAAGAATGGGCATTAACCCAGCCACCAACAGGGTTGATGTTTCAGGAAAATACCCCAGGATATGGATGAAATCTAATTCATATCCAAATGATGTTGGGACTTTAGCCTCAGTTTATACTACATCACCCAGCTTTCCAAAAATTTCAGGACTACCTAAATGGATTCAGGAAGCTGTTCATGAAACTTGGACGAATAATGACTATTTGTCCAAAGGAGATGTTCTGGAGCTATACTTTTTCAGTGCAGCACCAGAACCTGCAGGGAAAGGATCACACGAAGCCTTTCATTTCATCTAGTTAAGGAGTCCAGATACAAATATTCAGAAATTTATCAAGGACCCTCCAATAGAAGAAACACCCCTGGTTGCTTCAATTACTAAGACGATATTTCTACCAGAAGAGCTTGGGGTATATGGGTCTATCTCACAAAGATGGAAAAAGTCAAGTTTTCATTTAAGTTTCATCAAAATTCTTTAAATGGATCATTCCTGTTAAATACAATGACAGGAAAAACCACAAGTTTTGCAGAAGAATTATTTGAAAAGAAAAGAAATCTTCTGTGGAACAGTAAGCTACCGGCAAGTAAAGAGACTCGCCGAAAGTTCTGTAATATGGCACATATAGGAAGATGGTCAGAAAACATCTGTCCTGAATGTCAGAATTAGAAGGAACCGGATTTTGGTAAAAGTTTCAAGCCGAGATCTGATCGGAAACATTTTACCGAAACAAGGACAAGTGGGGAAGTACCACAATCACATTTTCCTCGAGGATACAAAAGGCCAAAGATTCCTCGACAAAATTAAAAGAAGACATGTGATTAACCAACTAGCATAAATAGAACTCACTATATGAGTGGGAAAAACAGGACCACCAATAATCGGTGGAAGATGAAAAAAGAACATTGGATACCCTATGTAAAAGAGAATCCAATAAAGAAGATAAGACAACTGATCCCAAAATTCACACTATAAATAAGGGTAAATGGAACCAGTTAAACATACAAGAACGAAACTTAAAGAAAATGTATTCTACAATCTTTAAAGTTTCAAAAATAAGAATCAAGAGATATAGAGATCAGCTTCCAGCCCTTATATCTCTAATCCAACATTTTAAAGAAAATGGAGATGAGTTAACCGCAGATCTATATCAAAATCATCTCTACTGGTATTGCCACCAGATTAAAGAGGAAGAACATGCTGTTGCTAGATCCATAATCTAGGAAAAAGACAAGATGAAGGGACCACTCAACCACTACATGGTCCATGTGCAAGCTGTAAAGGCTTATCAAGATTTGGAATCCGAGTTTCAAATCCGAAGAAGCCTTCTATAAATAAGGCATGAAGAAGGAAGTGAAGATCATTGAACATTTTCCTCATTTCTTTCAAAATCAATTGTAATATTTTATCTTTCTAGTTTTTGTGTTTTTCAAGTTCGGCTACTATAAGTAGCTAAACAAGTTCCTTCTCCTCTACAGGAGGTTTCAATGTAATAATAAATGTTTGTGTTTGAATAAAGAAATATTTGCTCTAGCCCCTCTCATGTATTATTTTCAAAATTTTATCTTTTATTATACATCCTAAGGTAGGAAACGAATTAGGGTTTTGCTAAGTGCTACTGAAGGAATCTACGTCTGTAACCATCGGCTGCGATCGCGTGATTGGACTGTGAGGAGCAGTTCGTAAAATACGGTGAATATAACCCGGTGGTACTCTGGTCAAAGATGTAAAAGATTTAATTTGTTTTACGGAAGCATGATTGGNCTGGTCAAAGAGGTAAAAGATTTAATTTGTTTTACGGAAGCATGATTGGCCTTAAATTTAAAGAAAAAATCAATTATTTAAAATATAAAGGTGAGGGGTCTTTTGGGTAATTGGGAATAGATAGGGAGTGGAAAGAAAGTTTGGAATATTTGGGTACTGAATAGAAAGTCTCCCTTTTTTTTAATACTTGAAGGACATTTAGCTTATACAAAAACTCCTGTGAGACGGTCTCACAAGTCAATTTTGTGAAACAGATATTATATATGGGTCATCCACGAAAAAATATTACTTTTTATGTCAAATATATTAATTTTTATTAGAAATATGGACATGATTGATCCATCTCACGAATCCGTCTTATGAAAGACCTACTCTTTAGCTTATTGGGATACATATATATAATATAATGATTTATAATTTAAAGAAGAGCATTATTCGCACTCTAAAAAGTGTTAATAACACTCTAATTTATTTTTAAGATTTCTTACTCGACAAATTTACCTTTATTTATTTATTTCATTATATTACAAGATTTTTATTTGATCTTAAATATACAAGTAATATTTTTGCAGGTTTCTCACTAGATTTTTTACGTTTTAAAATTTTTCATAATTTTTATCATCTTTAAATAAAATATTAAATTTACTCTTAAAATTTAAGATTTCATATTTTAACCCAAGCTTTATTATGTATAAAAAATATTCGTCAGTTAATTTTAAGAACATATAAAAAATGTTGTGATGTACAAAATTTTGATTTACCAATAATTTGTTAACTTTGTTTTGAGTAAATATAAAAGGATTTTTGTTATTTTATATAAATTTTTTTCACCGAATATCTATAATTAACGCATATATGTTTTGTTTCATATTCAGAATATATTGATACAAATTAACAATGATTTTGATAGACAGTATTTTACTTAGCTTTGAAATAAAAATTTATTAGTATTGATATTTATTTTAAAAGATATATTTAAAAATAAAACAAATTATCGCACAAACTAAGATGAAAATAAAAATTATTTATAATTTTAATGAATTTTTTTAATATATTTTGTGTATTTTCTAAATTTAAAACTACTAATTTTTTGAGTAATTAAACTTTTATATAACTTATTTTAGGAATTTGATATTACTAATAAAATTACTAAATAAATAACAATTGATTGAATGGTAAAATTGTCAATTTAGGATATAAAAATTGATGATGGAATGTGTTAGAACTATTCAAGAACTCTTTAATTTTGATAATTGACAAATAACATAATCAAGCTATTTCAGTCTAGCTACTTTTAAATGTATTTCAGATTTTTTGGACAGCTAGACCGGATCAATCTGTTCAGACAGTGCTTAAGAAGATCAAGTCATTCACGCTAAGAAGTCAAGACACATAAACATCTGAACTCAAGCTGCAAAGTTATTATCTATCAAAACTAACCGACAGTCTAAAGTGTTCAAACCGTTGAAAATAAAGTCGCGTTGCCGTCGGTCTGAAAAGAGTTAACTTAAAAGGGTACTAGAGTCAAGCCGTTCAAGCAGTTTCTTCATTTGAAAAGATTATACAGTATCATACCAACCTCCGAATGGCATAAAACTACCTAATTTAGACATGATGTGTCAGCTTTATGGAAAGCAAAGGACTTGAAATCGCAAAAGCACATGCAACATTAATGAACATTTAATTATATGAAAATGACATGTCCATTATGTCGAAAAACAGTACATATGATCATTGAAAATAAAGTCTGACCGTTCGAGTTTTTCAGCTATGAATATGAAGATTTTAAACATGAAGAACTCTCTCGACTAACTAACTTCAAATTATTTTTAAGTCTGCATATTTCAAGGTTCTCGATACACTTAATCTTTCGATTTCTAGCAGCTTTCATTCAAGCATATTTTTATCAGAATCATATCGGATAATCAATGATCAATCTGTGCTACACCAACAACTCAAGCCATAAAGTCTAACCGTTGGGTTTTGTGCTTGTTGTTTGGTAAAATGGAGGGTTATTAAATACAAAGAATTGTAAAGTGATCGTTAAGAGTTTTAGTAGATAGTGATAAGTCCTAACTGAAGTAGGTTTACTTAAGTAGGTTTTCACAAGGCGAAGTAAAACCAAAGTCTTTTAGCAGAAACCTTCCTAAGTGAAAGAATCATTGATATAATAGTTTTATTTTCGAACATCCATAAAAATATTTGTGTCATTACATTACACATTTACGTTCATGCAAAGTCTATTTCAAGCTTTTTATTGTTAAACTTCCAAGTATAAATTATCACTAGTCAAGTCGGATCATTTTAGCACTTACACTTTTTATTGGTCCAGCAAGTCTAACCGTTCAAGTCAGATCATTTTAACAAAATTTTTATGTTTTTCAAAGAAGATTATGATGACTGAAAAATACGTATGCAGACACTTCTTGCCACTCAAGACGATGACATGTTGTATGTCATCACTGACGGTACATTGATGATACTCAAAGAAAATAAAGACATTGCATTATCTGATGGTGCTCCATATATGTTCGAGAAGCACCGGTCGGAGTGGACGACTAAGAACAAGAAGAAATCGAACCTTGACAAAGTGGCCAATGACGTATTGTACAAGACTCTGGACAAGAACATGTTCAGCAAGATCAAGACATTTACAATAGGCAAATAAATCTAGGAAAAGCTGACCCAACTCTGTGAAGGCAATGATCTACCAAGGAGAAGAAGATGACCGTTGCAATCCAGAAGTTCGATAATGCTAAAATGAAGTTCGGAAAGACTCTTAATGATTTCAATTATCAATTTAATAGTATCATTATTGAACTTATTTCTCTTGGAAAACAATACTCTAATCGTGAGATTGTATTGAATGTTATGAGAGCACTATCCAAAGAATGAGATGTGAAGATGATGGATATGAGAGAGTCCAAAGATCTCAAAAAAATTGATCTACAAGATCTATTTTCTGACCTCAAAGCTTATGAGTTTGAGCTAGGGATCCGGACAAAATATCCACTTAACAACCAACCAAAGCTCGAACAACCACAACATCAACTCCGACCGCTAATGAAGAAGCCTCTAACATAAAATCTGTTGATCATATAAGCAATGATGCTATGTCTTTATTTGTTAATAAATTTTGAAAGTTCATGAAAAAATCAATTTAAATTTAATTCCTATCGTAAAAAAGACCAAGATGATGACAATCAATTTTATTTTAAATGTGGAAAGCACGATCATTTTATTGAAGACTCCAACAGGCCAAAGAAATATGATAAAAAACCATTTGAGAAAAAACATTCCAAAGATGACGAGATCCTTCAAGAAGAAGAGAGATAAAAAAGTACTTGTTGCTGATAAGTCAAAGAACAAGTAGGCAGACTCTGAATCTGAATCTGACTCTGACTCTGACCAGTCCAATTCAGAGGCCTTCTCAAGTGAAAGTGTTGATAAGAAAGTCCAATGTCTCAAGGGCGGATTGCAAAAATCAGCAGGCGACATAACTATGCTTGGGTTTGACAACCATTAGAGCAGTACTTCTGAGATAAAAACTCAATCGTGTCTAGACAAGGGCAAATAAAAAATGATACATTTTATCATGTCTAGCATGATATATGAACATGATCAACATGAAATTCAACCTAGTAAAAATGTAAATTTTGAGAATAGGAGCCAGTATTGTGGTTTAGACTATATTGAACTGTTGGTTCCTAAGTCCAACCATACATGACTTAAATATAGATCAAGTCAAGCCATTCGCAATGGCTCGAGCTGGTTTCATAGAAAACTAAGTCCAATCAGACATTAATCGGTGAAGGAGAAATCAAGTTGTTACCACAATTGCAAAACTGTTCAAAAAATATAATGATTGAACTTAAAAAATGAACGGCTCAAACAACATTCAACAAGAAAGAGAACATACCACACAAACTCACCCGTTTATGCACAAGTTCATACTCTTTTGGATACACACACAAGCAAGGTGGTAATAATAATTCAAGTATGGATCCCAAAGAGTTAATCCATTCAGGACTCAACTAGATTTGGGTAACAAATCTGTTGGAACATTTCATAGTTTGTAATCTTAATTTTCATGTTAACAAAATTTGTTATTTTGTTTCTAATGAATTTACCTAAGTGCACAGAAAGCTGAACTGATCAAGCTTCGAACTGATCAGTTACCAAGTCAAAACTGAAGCTATCGAGACACAAACTGAAAGCACTAACTTATTGACCGAACGGAAACATTCAAACTGAATTATCAGAGATCAGTTCCAATGATTGTCCAACTGATAAGTAGTTCAATAGAAGACCTTCAGAAGCTCGGCCAGCTGATGAAGAGCTCAACTGATGAAGAGTCCAATTGATCAGTTCAACTGAAGAAATGAAATCAGTTGTGCTGACGAGCCAACTGGTTTTACCGAATCAGTTCAAGGTCAGTTCAACTGACAAGTTCAGAATATCAGTTAGGAATCTACCAGTTTGCAGAACAAGACAAGCTTATCTAAATGAAATCCAGCTGCACGCATTAAGGAAAAGCTTTTTGTCCAGTCAAAGGACAATAATGGACGTTGCAGCAGAGCTTAAAGACAAGGCGTTCCATAATAACTGTCAGAAAGGATAAAACAAATATCGAGGAATGAATTCAACTGCAACATACATATTTGATGAGCCTTGGTGTACGATAGCCTTGCTGCAATAAATACAGACCAAGATCATCAACAAATATACATAGTGTGTGAAAAGATAGAAAAGAGGGCACACTCAATTCATATCAGCTTACAAGAAGCAATCAGCCCAGAAAGAACACTTCAATGTGTTATCAGCTTAGATTATAAGCACAATTCCCTCAGTGTGTGAGAAAAATTTCGTGTTGTATTTAAAGATCAGTTCTCTCTCACACACACACCATCAATCACATATACAGAGAAAAGAGCTTATTGAATAGCTGAGTGAGTCTTGCACAAAAAACGTAAAACTTGTGTATGTAGTCTTTAACACATAGACGTAAAACAAGTGTTGGTTGGAAGGTGCTGCCTTCAGTCTAGACTAGGAGTTCAGTTAGGCAGTAGGGTAAGTCCTAAGCTGAGTAAAGTTTGTACAAAGTGTTGTACAAATCTAAGTTTTCTAGTGTATTCTACCCGAGGAGGTAGAAGGGGTGACGTAAGAGCAGTTGAAGTTTTCGAACATTCATAAATATATCTTGTGTGCTTAACTATTTAACTATTGTTTTCAAACTGATTTGATCACTTCGAGCTGCTATCAGTTCATTTCTCACCATAACTGAACTGATATATGCAAGAACTTATCCCTCTAATTTCAGTTATTCAGTTTATACAAGTTAAAATGCTCTCAAATTAAACAAATTTCTTAACGAAGGATTACTTCGAGTATTTTCTGCTTGGTTTAAAACCAAAATCCATTTAATTCATCAGTGTTTACATTATTAGAACACGAGCTATTGCAGTTCATGGAGAATATTGTGTTTGAAGCAACTTCGCAGGTGTGAGAACCGATCCATCAAAATCTTACTTTAATGATTGCAGGTACTGAAGAAGAAAACTCTCAAAGAATCTACTTGGTTTCTAGACAGAGGTTGCTCTAAACATATGACTGGCAATGTCAAGCTGCTATCCAAAATCATTGACCATAAATGGCCAAGCATTACATTTTGTGATAATTCTAAGGGTAAGGCTGTGGGTAAGGATAATATTATTCACTACAAGGTAATCATTAGAAATGTTTTATTAGTTGAAAATTTTGTGTTACAACTTGATTAGTATAAGTCCACTATGTGACAATGGTTAGACTGTTGAGTTTCACAAAAACACATGCACGGTTAAATCCACAAATGAAGATGTTATGTTAACCAGACTAATAGAACAGAACACTTATAAAGTAAGCTGGAAAGATGATAATCTTGTTGCTCCTACAAGTTTTGTTGTTCCACATGGTATAAGAACTTACTTTAGCATAAAGGACTAAATCATTTAAATTTTAAATCTATTTTCATTCTTAGCAAACAAAAAGAAGTTTCAGGGTTACCTAACGTTGATTTTACAAAATATAAAGTGTGTTCTGCATGTCAGTTAGGCAAACATGTCAGATCAACATTCAAGAACAAAGGAAGTACATCAATGGCTTGATTTCTTGAAATTTTATGCATGGATCTATTTGGTCCAATACCGGTAATGATCCTAGAGGGAAAGAAGTACATCCTGGTGATTGCTCATGAATTTTCAAGATATACATGGGCGATCTTCCTGAGTTCCAAAGATCATACCTCTGTCCAGCTAAAGAAGCTCCTGAGAATATTACAAAATGAGATAACCATTGTAGTGGATAGATTCAAGAGTGATCGAGGCACTGATTTCACCAATAGGCTTCTCTCAACCTATCTAGAAGATAATGACATCAAGAATTAGCTTTCAACGACAATATCACCTCAACAAAATGGTTTTGTTGAGAGAAGAAACAAAACACTCGAAGAGGCGGCTCAAACCATGCTAGACGAATCTGGTATCTCTCAAAGGTTTTGAACAGAAGCTATAAACATTGCATGTTATACACATAACAAATCAATGATGAACGTAAATAATGGAAAGACTCTCTATAAGATCTCGAAAGGAAACAACAAAAAATATAATATTTTTTCATATTTGGTTGTAAGTGCTTCATTCATAATAATAGTTAAGCACATTTAACCGTTTTTTGCTGAATCGTGTGTTTCTAGGATATTCTTCTGTTAGTAAAACTTATAGAATTTATAATTATACAACTCTAACCATCGAAGAATTTGTGCATGTATTATTTGATGAATCTTCTATCTGTCATGATGATATTAGTATCAATATACAATATTTTAGCAATATATTGGAATCTATAACCTTTATTCTGGCAGTGATCATGAAATATATATAAGAATAACGGATGGAATCACCCCTGAAACAAGTGTAGCCAGCAATGCAGAAGCTGAAAAAATCAAGCCGGTGAACAAATCGAACTGTTGAACAATCAACAGCCAGAAATTCATCAAATAGAAGATCATGTTGAAACAAATGAATATCCAACCATTCATTAGCCAAATCCAAATTTATTTGAACCAAGTCTCCGGTGGGATAAGAATCATCCATTCGAGTTGTTCATCGGTAACTCAACCGCTCTTCTTAGAACTAGAAAATAAATGATAGATGAACTTTTACATGTTGCGTTTGTTTCACAACTTGAACCTAAAAAGATAGATGAAGTCTTATGTGATTCAAACTGGATAGATGATATGTAAGAAGAACTTAACCAGTTTGAGAGAAGTAAAGTTTGCCATCTAGTTCCCCGACCAACCAATATATATGTTATTGGAACCTAATATGTATTTAGAAATAAAATGGATGAGAGTGGATTAGTTGTAAGAAATAAAGCTAAACTTGTAGCTCAGGGATATAAATATGAAGAATGAATAGACTTTGATGAATCATTTACTTCTGTAGCTAGACTTGAGACCATTATAATATTTCTTGTATTTGCTGCATATAAAGACTTTAAGTTCTATCAAATGGATTTCAAGTCGGCATTTCTTAATGGTCTGCTCAATGAAGAAATATATGTTGAAAGACTCCAAGTCTTTGTTAGTCATACTCACCCTAGTTATGCATTTAAACTTGACAAAGCTTTGTATAGCCTTAACCAAGTACCTCGTGCATGGTATTATACTTTAACCAAATTATTTCTTGAGCATGATTTTATGATTCGAACCGTGTATAAAACATTGTTTAGATTCACTAAAGGTGATCATTCCTTAGTTGTGAAAATATATGTTGATGACATTATATTTGGTTCCACTAACCCAAACTGTGTGAAAGATTATTTAAGATTATGCAGAAACATTTTAAGATGAACATCATAGGAGAATTAACATTCTTCTTTAGTTTGCAAGTAAAGCAGCTTGAAACAAACATTTCCATCAACCAGACCAACTATACAAATAATTTATTAAAGAAATTTGGCACGAAAAATTGTGTTGTGGCTTCCACTCAAATGAGCTCATAAATCAAACTAGAATAAGATGAAGGGGAAATCTCAATAGAAATCACAATGTATTGAGGGTTGATTGGATCACTTTTTTATATGACCGCAAGCCGGAAAAATATTATATTTGTGGTTTGTCTGTGTGCTCATTTCCAAGCTAATCTTAAGCAATTTAATTATACTGCCACTAAACGCATTCTTAAATACCTTAAAGTAACTCAATGTGTGGTCTTTGGTATCCTAAAAACTAAAGTTTTAACTTATTGGATATTCAAATGCAGATTATGCAGGTTGCAAAATTGATTGGAAAAACACCAGTGGATCATGTCAGTTTCTAGGAGATAAACTGATCTCTTGGTTCAGCAAAAAGCAAAAATCTATTGCTACTTCAATGGGTGAAGCTGAATACCTAGCCGCTGGGAGTTGCTCTGCATGTTACTCTGGATTCAGTAACAATTAAGAGATTATGGAAGTCAAGCCGCTGAATCTCCAATCTTCTATGATAATACAAATGACATAGCAATAACCTATAATGATGTTCTTCATTCTCGGACCAAGCATTGACATAAGACATCATTTCATTCTAGATCATGTAATGAAGAAGAACATCCATCTAGAGTACATCTCGACAGACGATCAAGCCACTGACATATTCACTAAATGTTGGAACTTTTCAAGTTCGCAATATTAATTTTGATGTTAACAAAACTTGTTATTTTGTGTTACTAATGATTTACCTTAAGTGTGCAGAAGCTAGGATCAGTTTTTAGGAATCTAAATCGCAAAATGAAGACCCAACTGTTCGCACAAACTGAATCAGGCGAACTGATATGTCAAATGAGCAGTTAAACTGATCGTCCAGTTGATAGGTGGATCAGCAGGAGAACCTCAGAAGCCTGGCCAGCCGAAGAAGTGTTCAACTGATGAAGAAGCCTAGCTGATCAGTTCAACTGAACGAGAGTGAAATCAATTCAACTGATTTTACCAGCCCAACTGAAGATCAGTTCAGCTGATTAGTTCGGAACGTCAGTTAAGAATCTTTCAGTTGTATATGAAGACAAACTCATTCAGTGGATTCCAGCTATGCACAAAGGTACAAAGTAATTGTCCAGTCAAAGGACAATAATAGACGTGGCATTATAGCATTAAAAGACAAACGTTCCAGATAGACAGTCGGAAAAAGTTGAGACACAGAGTCCAATGAACAAATTCAGGATGCAACTGATACAATAATTGAGTCTCACAGTACGATCAGTTTCCCGCCTATATAAAGAGAAGATCAGTGGAGACGAAGTAAGGAGAAAGATATACAGAATAAAAAAGAGAAAAAAGAAGAGAGGGCACGCCAAATGCTTATCAGCTTTCAAGAAGCAAATCGGCCGGAGGGACACTTCAACGTGATATCAGCTTAGTTTAGAAGCTCACTTCCCTCAGTGTGTGGAAACACCTTCTGGTGTATTTATTGTTCAGTTTCCACACACATACACTCACTCACTCTCTAAATACAGTCTTGCACAAAGACGTTAAACTTGTGTATGTAGTCTTTCTCACATAGACGTTAAAGAAGTGTTGGCTGGAAGGTGCTGCCTTCAGTCTAGACTAGGAGTTCAGTTAGGCAATGGGTAAGTCCTAAGCTGGGTGGGTTTGTACAAGTAGTTGTATAAATCAAAGTCTTCTAGAAGATCCTACTAGAGGTGGTAGAAGGGATGACGTATGAGCAGTTGAAGTCTCCGAACTTCCATAAACATATCTTGTGTACTTAACTGATTAACTGCTGTTTTCAAACTGACTTGATCAGTTAGAGCATCCGTCAGTTCAGTTCTTATCATAACTGAAATGATATATGCGACAACTGATCCCCTGCTTTTCAATTATTCATTTTACATAAGTTAAAATTTTTCTAATATAACAGTTTTCTTCACGAAGAATTACTTCGAGTTTCTTCCGCTTGGTTTTAAACCAAACTCGATTTAATTTATCAGTGTTAACATTCTTAGAACACAAGCTATTGCAGCTGATTGGAGAATATTGTGTTTGAAATGCCTTCAAAGATACCACTAGCATACGATCCTTCACTAAACCAGTTAGGATCGATTAGGGGGGCAATCGTGCTTGCAGTCCAAGGAAAAATGTCAGTTCACCCATCATGCTCATTTCGAATTTGTCCTGCATCAACTTAGCAAACTTCTCGCATAATTTGGGGTTAGTTGACCCAAATATAATATCATCAACGTAAATTTGAACACGTAGAATATGATCATTCTTAGAGAAATTGAACAAGGTCTTATCAACTGATCCAACTGAAAAATCATGATCAGTTAGGGATTTTGAAAGCGTTTCATAACAAGCTCTTGGAGCTTGTTTTAGACCATATAAGGCTTTGTTCAAATGGTAGACATGATCAGGAAAAGTATGATTGATGAAACCTGAAGGTTGCTCCACATAGATTTCTTCCTGCAACTGACCGTTTAAAAATGCGCTCTTCACATCCATCTGGTAGACTTTGAAGTTCTTGAATGATGCATAGGCAAGGAATATTCGGATGGCTTCCAGTCTTGCAACTGGGGCATATGTTTCATCATAGTCAATTCTTTCTTCCTCCCTATATCCTTGTGCTACCAGTCTCGCGTTGTTGCGCACAACTGAACCATCTTCGTTAAGTTTGTTCCTGTACACCCATTTTGTACCTATAACAGTTTTTGAAAGTGGTCTTGGAACTAAGTTCCAGACGTTGTTATGGGTAAACTTATTCAGCTCTTCTTGCATTGCATTTATCTTGTTTGGATCAGCAAGAGCTTCATCAGTTTTCTTTGGTTCTAATTGTGATACGAAAGCTGAATGAATAAATAAGTTAAGCATCTGATTTCTTGTTCTTACCGGATCAGATGGATTACGTATCACCAATTCCGGAGGATGTGATTTCTTCCATCTGAGTTCAGTGTTTATTGTATCCAAGTGGGTAACTGCTTCTGTATCAGTTGGAGCTTCATCAGTTGGCAGTTGAATATTCTCACNCACTGAACTCAGATGGAAGAAATCACATCCTCCGGAATTGGTGATACGTAATCCATCTGATCCGGTAAGAACAAGAAATCAGATGCTTAACTTATTTATTCATTCAGCTTTCGTATCACAATTAGAACCAAAGAAAACTGATGAAGTTCTTGCTGATCCAAACAAGATAAATGCAATGCAAGAGNGTTCAACCAGTTAACCTCTTAAAACCAATATTCCCCCTTAATAAATGCATATAAATATTACGCGAACTTAAGCAAGATTAATTAAATAAAATCTTATGCTTGGAAGGTTAATCGTCTGCTGCAGTGACTGAGCCCTTTCATCTTCCTTGACCCTGCGCTATAAATAGAAGTGGCTCAGTTAGTATCAAACATATCAGTTACGAATATTCAACAGATAAAATGGCAGGTGCAAGTAGCTCAAGGATTCCAGATATCACTGAAGAGTTTATGAACACTGCTCTGGAGAAATGTAAAGTTGATATGGAAGATGAGGTCTTTCATAAAATCCTTCACTATTGGGAGGAGCTGCAAGGACTCCAGTTCTTCTATGAATGTGGAGAAGCGAGCACTCCTAGAGTGTTGGCAAAGCTGGAAAAATATAGGGAGCGTTTGCACGTCGTCGAGACGGTGAACCTCTTTGAAGATAGTTATGTCTACCAGCTGATGCTCCACAAGGAGAGGACTATTCTGGAGCGAATAGCTGTTTCTGATAGCTTTCTTAAGACTGCAACTGGCGAAATATCCGGTTGGATGAAAAAATGGAGGTTTTTTGTTGAAGAAGAATATTTTGGTGAGATATTCTTGTTACCGTCTGATGGATTGGCACACCTTGCTGATGTTAAATCATCAGATAATGAAGAGATGCAGACACAACTCTCCGTTGATGGACGGAAAATCAAAGTTTCCGATCCAAAGAAGGAACTAAAACCTGAGGTTCAGTTGTTGGCTGACATTGTAGCCAAGGGGTTATTGGCAAAGGCAGGATCCTTTGCTGCTCTTACCTTGGAAAAATTTCAAGCCCTTACCATTATCATGGCAGGACGAAGATTCAACTGGAGGCAACTCACCTTCAACATATTGAAAAACATGTTTCAATACACCAAACAGTCCAAAGGATTTGCTGTTCAGTTGAGCTATTTGCTGAAAATCAAAAGATTGGTGGCTGATGATTCTGAAAGATCATCCAAATTCAAAATTTTCAATGCTAAGAATATTCTGCCGCCCAAGGCCAAACTGGATCTTACTCCTGATCAA
This sequence comes from Primulina huaijiensis, assembly GCF_012295235.1. Taxonomy (NCBI): domain Eukaryota; kingdom Viridiplantae; phylum Streptophyta; class Magnoliopsida; order Lamiales; family Gesneriaceae; genus Primulina; species Primulina huaijiensis. Next base: position 8,599,095 of record NC_133323.1, on the reverse strand, counting down.
TTTGTCAAGATCAAAAAGGAGATTGGAGCACAGCAGGCTGCTCCCAAGTCTGTGAAAAAGGCAAAAACTCTGGCACAGCTGAAGACCTCCAAAAGGAAGCTGATTGTCAGTGAATTGGAATCGGAGAAAACTCCATCTCCCAAAGTTACCAAAAAGCCCAGAACTCAGAAAACCAAGCCAATAGCTTCGCTGGAAGCTATTCAAACTGAAAGGCTGCCTTCAGACGCTCAACAGCCTATTCAGGCTATTCATCTAAAAGCCGTTCCAGCTGAAGTTTCAGCAAGAAATCAGTTGCCTCAATCAACAGATCCATCCAAGAAGGTTATCACCTCAGTAGGTGAAAAAGAGTCAGCCAGGGCCATATCTTCTCTGCAAACTGTCAATCGCCCTACCATCTTTGCTCAGGCTCGACCTAAAGGGATCACTATTCGAGAATTGGTGGAAACGACTCGTTCGGGTCTGAACATTCCACACATTCTCACTAATGAGAAAGGCAAGTGCAAGATGATTGAAGAGCCCAGGCCAACAAATGCAATCCAGACCCATATTGACCTAATTTTGGAAAAGGTCAATGCTTTTGCAGCATCCAAACTGAAAACTTATGAGGTTTGGATCACATACAGAACTCACACTTTTGCCAAACAATTGAAGAAGAAGTCTCACCTGAAGAAGTTTATCAGGTTAGAAGCCATCGTTTTGAGGATAGTCAAAGATGCTACTATTGTGCAGGCTTTGGAAAGAAAAAATTATTTCTTTGATTTGATGAGAGCCAAGAAGTTGGCTCAACTAGTTGAAAAGTTGAAAGCAAACTATATTCCGACGAATCCAACTGCTTACAATGATCGAGCTGTGCTTACTCAGTTGGATTCAGATCTTAAATCCCTGCATGTACAGATAAGATTTTGGGAACAAGATCAGGAATTAGTTATTCATGAAGGGTCTTCAGAAGAAGAGAAAGCACCCTCATCACCGAATAAAGAGCAAGCTCAGGATGTGCCTGAACCCTCTGTTGCTGATCCTCCAATGTACTCAGAAGCTGACTTAACACTTGCAAATATTGATGAAATTATTCAGTCAGTAGTACATGAATCTCAACCAGAAGAGCTCATTTCTGAATCAGTTGATTACTCGACTGATCAAGCAATTCTAGAGGTTCATATCTTAACTGAAGAGCCCGTTCAGTAGGATGATCCAACTGATGTGCCAGATCAGTCCACATATAAAGAAATTGCTAAAAATGTGGAGGCTCAGTTGCTCAACTTTGAAAATATTCCAACTGATGAGCCAGCCCAAATTTCAGCTGATTCTCAAGCAGAAGCACCAGCTGATGATCCTCCAACTAAAGGTCTCACAGATTTACCTCTTCATCAGGACAGTTCAGTTACTGCTCAGGATCCTTCTTCTCCTCCTCCATTGCAAGTAGAGGTTACTGAATCAGTTGTTCCAGAACAAACTATTGCCGAGACAGTTGTATCTGACAGGACCTTAGTGGTCTCTTTGATCAAGTCTCCAAAGAACAAGAACCTGGAACTTCTGGACATCTACTTCCTCAGTCGTCTAGTGATCTTGAAGTAGTTCTTGAAGAAATTCAAGACATTCAAAATAATATTCACAAAATACTTACTGCGATTTCCCAGATTCAGCGAACTCAACTCGCTCATACTCTAAAACTGGAACATGTAGAGGTATTCAACTTATTAAAACTGAAGGCAGTTCATGCTACCGTGAACTCTCTTTCCCTTGCAATAGAAGATATCAGAAAGAATAGAGGCTTAGCTGAAAGTCTCTCTGTAACCCAAGATGCAATCAGAAATAGAGTTGACTTTGTGGAGACATCTGTTTCCAGAAAGATAGACTTGATGCAAACCACTGTGCTGAATGCAGTCTCAAACGTAGCCACTTCTGTTAAAGTTCTATCAACTGATGTTAAAAGGCTATCTATCAGAATGGAGGCGTTTGACAAAAAGAGGGAATAGAGACCTAAGCTACAGTCAATCAGTTGACGAATTTATTTGTACATGGATTTATTTGTACAGATTATTTCATTCTTTCATTGTACGAATCTGTACATGACAGTTATTATTTTATCTACAACCGATTTGAAGGACGTCTATAAGCTTAACTGATCAGTTATTATTCGCTTAGTTTTGTCAAACACCAAAAAGGGAGAAATTGTTGGAAACTTAATTTCGGCTGTTTGACAAACCATTTATCTATTGGACTAACTGATCAAGTATTCGTATTATACAACTTGCCTAACTGAAGTATCACGTGACTTATCAAAGGCAACCGAATCCAGCTGAACTGAACCTTCGGAGTTAACTGACTGATCAGTTGGAAACTGATCAGTTGAATCTAACTGGATTTCTGAAGACAACTGACTGATCAGTTGGAAACTGATCAGTTGATTCACTCAGCACAAGCTTATCAGCCACAATTTATCAGCTGATCGCTCAGCCATACACGTCATCAATTAAAAAGGACGTTCAACCGACATCAGTACAAGCAGACTGCAACTCGTAGTGGAACGCCGCATTTCAGGAGTCTACAGTGTACGATTGCCAGGAGAATATCGACGTGGCAATCAACGGATATAAAATTCAAATGTTATATCAAGTTACCATTGGAAGAGAAGCCTATTGGAAGAGAAGCCTATAAATAGGCGAAGAGAGCAGCTGAAGAAACAAGGATATAAGAACAACTATTTTACTTAAGCTGTTATTCTGCTGAAATCAAAAGCTCACTCTTACTAAGTTCTATCTATAGTATTCAAGGCTACCTTCTTTGAGCTTGTTAACACATTGTAATCTCTGTTATATTGTTAAGTTGTGCTAAGATCAGTCACGAACTGAAATAGCCTGTTGTAACTAAGAGTTTCAGTTTTGGCACTGATAAGACCAAACTGAAGTGGATCAGTACAAACATTGTATTCGATCAAAGTCTTTTAGTAGAAATCATATCTTCGTGATAGAAGGGGTGACATATGAGTTATTCCATTCTCCGAACATCCAGAAATAAATAGCGTGCTTTTCATTTAAGTTACCTTTTATTTTAGTTATTCTATCTTTCATTTAGTTTACTTCCGCAACTGTTTTCTCAGTTAAACTGATTGTCATCGACTGAAGAGATACCGAGTATCAGTTTGTCATTAAATTGAACTCAACTTACGAAAAACGAACATAATCTGTGAGTGTTTATTCAACCCCCCTTCTAAACACTTTTCACTTCTTAACCGATTCTTTCAAAACCACTACTAGACGCTAATTTTCTTATTTTCTTAATATACTTGTTTTAGATTATTTGAATTAATCCATATATTTAGGGGAACAAAATTTTAGCCAGTAAAACAATGTATTAAGTTAGAACACAAACGTTGACCGCAACGACTGTAGTTTGCGGAAACTTAATCTTGCATATTGCTCTGATAGTTTCTCTTTAAAATAAATTAATCTTATTTGAATTGTCTAATTTTAAATATTTCAATTTTTGAATTAAATTTAATTTCGTATTTATTGTTCTGACGGTTAATATCCATTTTCAAAATATATTTTTACTTGGACATATAGATCGCTTAAAGTAACTTTTAACATTTCAAATTTTCAAATGACATACAGACATGTGGACTATCATGTCTGCCAAATCGGATACTTTCAGCTTCCATTGCTATATTGCTTTCTTGCTCTCTTGCATTCTAGCCGTTATACAAATCAAGTCAAGCTGTTGCACCTAAATAATTTGAAGATGAATTCTTTCTTAACAAAATTCTTGATATCAACTTTGTATCTTTACTAGCCATGAAAGATGAGGCCATGATTACTATGTTCAAAATGTTTGAGGCATCTAGACTCCGAAAGTTTCTAGGATGGGCGTGCACTTATCTGAAACTATAAAAATCTTTTTTCAATTTAAACACATGATTCAGTCAGGTATGATTTAAAAAGCCTGTAGGTTTTTCAACATATACTTTTCTTGCAGTAGTCCATTCAAAAATTCACTCTTAACATCCACCTGAAATACCTTGAAATTTTTAAAAGCATCATACACAAGAAAAAATTTTAATTGCTTTTAATCGAGCTACTGGTGCAAAGGTTTACTCAAAGTCTGTTTTTTCTTTCCTAAAATCTTGTGTTCTTCCAAATTATAATTATTTTTCCATTTAATTTATTTCTATAAACACATCGAGTTCTTATAACTGATTGATGAATAGGCGTAAGTACTAAATACATACCTTATTTCTTTTAAATTCATTCAGTTCATCCTGTATAGCTTTTATCCAATTACTATATGTAAGCGCTTTATCAATTTTCTTATGTTTCATTTGTGAAATAAATAAATAATGCAAATATTAATTTATAATTTGTTGCTCAATTTTAAGAGGTGCGGAAGGGTTATCGATTACTAATGAAGGTGGATGAGTAATGCTCCATCTGTAGCATGGTCCTGTGAGAGGATTGTTGTCAGCATTGTTCTGAGAGTTACCCAGTTTGGTTTCTTTCGGTAATGGGTTCACCAGCAAGAATATCATTACTTTTGTTGACTTTAGTTAGGTTCGGATTAGCTTGGTTGTCAACAAAATCTCCTTGATCTTCAGTAGTCTGCCTGGCTAACTGATCTGGAATTTTGATCCTGGAGACCGATGAATCCTCTTATTCATATTAACTTAATCTTCGATATATATCTCCAAATAAATGTTTTTCCTATGATTACTTAGATCAACAATGTTAGTTTAGCCATCAATAAGTCTTGTTCCATAAAAAAAACATGTATAGTTTCTTCTACATTTAGAGTCGTTTTATTAAGTACTCTAAAATCCTTTCTGACCACATAGTAACCAAAAAAATACCAACATCAAACTTATCATTGAAAGCAGATAAATGAGTTTTGACATTGTTACGAATATAATGTTTACGACCAAACACATGAAAGTGAGATGTACGTATCCATATAAGTCTGTGTTTTAATCTTTGCATAATTTTCAACTACGTACTGTTGTAACAAACGACCTCCTCGAAGTAGTAATGATGAAAAATTTGATCATATCTAGTATAAAAGTTTAGTTACCATCAGTTTAGTGGTACACTAAAAGTTGACGTTATTATTAGAATAAGTTTTGAGAAAGCATAAAATGTTATTTTTTATTTTTGCTAACTTGTAGCATGTATGCATAGTTAAGTATGTAACGTGAGTACTGACAATATTTCAGATGTTTGTGTACCAATCATATATACTATATGACAAAAAGAGAGGATAGTGTAGTGGACCATAATAACCAATGATATCATGTATATTCATAAGATTTCCACCAATTTTTTGTATAATAATGTCACGACTACTCAAGTTATCTGAGCATTTATTATCAACGATAACAACCACAACCTGAGATGCCGTTGGTAAATTGTATTGATGTTGATTATGTTGATGTTCTTTGATGATAAGCTTGTAGCTAGGTATGTTTTCACGTCGGCCAATTTGCCGAAATACATACCCAAATGGATTGTATCGATCCAATATGTTTTGTATTTTTATCTTCATTGCGTCTCTCGTCTTGGTCTTTGATTGTCTTCAAGTCTGTTATCTATTTATGTCTGTGTGTATGTGTCCAAGTGGCCCTAGCAAGGCTCTGTTTAAATTCAACTTCGCATGAAGAAAAAAGTGCATCTTTATTCAAATATTTTTTAATATCGAAAACTTGTAGTTGAAACAATTTTTACTGTTATTAATTTTTTAATATTTATATTTATGTTAACGAAAGAATTATGTTTGTGATAAATTCATACAGTTTAATGATGGGAATGGATGAAATTACTCAACAATTTAAAAATTGAATTATGATGATTTTTCTAAAATATTATTGCAGTCTGCTAATGTAGAAATTCTAATCAAAGTCGAGAAATAAATGCTTGTTATAAAGAATTTTTTGAAGACTATGGATAATTTATTTGGTCGAGGTGCTTATTCTATTTGCACAAAAAATTTTATGAGATTGACTCACGAATCAATTTTGTGAGACTGATCTTTTACTTGGATCATCCATGAAAATATATTATTTTTATGTAAAAAATATTACTTATTGTTGTAAATATGAGCAATTTTGAACTGTCCATGTCTCACAAAAGACCTATTATTCAAATCATTCAAGTAATTATTTAAAATATTTTAGTTTCATCACTCAATTTTCTGGCTTTGATTCATGTCTTAAAAATATCAGGTATGATACTTGACACTATCCCAAATGTGTATTTAAATGTGAACATTTATCGATATATTTGATGTATATTAATTAATTTTTCAGTTGACCTGCCATGTATTACTAAATTTTCTCTTTGATATATAATTAAAATAGTACCAAAAGATAACTTGAAACTTCCCGAAATGAAATAAATGAACATACACAAACTAATTTTAGACAAGCAAGATTCATGCACATTTTTTTTTTGAACCAAAAACCGATCAAATTTTAATAGCTCAAAGCAAGTTCATTACATCATGAATTAAAGCATCATAAGTAAAACTAGGAGCATCAAAAAGGACACAAGGACTAGCGTGAGAAATGACCGCTCGAGCAAGGTTGTGGGCAACCATATTCACTTGCCGTCTTGTAAAATGAACTTTGTAACAACGTTCTCTTGACAAAAGGGAGCAGCATTCTCCAATAATTGTTCCAAACTCACTGCAATCTACCGCATTTGAGTGAACCGCCTCCACCACGGTTTTCGAATCTGTTTCGAATATAATATGTTGCATATCCAAAGATGCGGCCCAGGTTATGGCATCAAGTAGCGCCTTTGCTTCTGCTTCTTGTACTTCAATTGACCCCTGTAATTTGAGCATCCTACAGACCATAAACTCACCCTTTGAATCCCGAACCACCACTGCAGATCCAATCAAGCACGTCTCCCTAAAGATTGCTGCATCGACATTGCATTTTATGAATCCTGTTTGTGGACTTTTCCAAGTAAGCTCCTTCTCAGGTGCATTCATTTGAGAGTGTGTGGCATGGGGTGATTTACGAGCCTCTATCTAGTTATTGAGGAGATCAACAAATAGTTTTATATTAACCCGTGTTGATCTGTCTGCCGCATTCCAGAGTTTGTCATTTCTGTATTTCTAGATGCTCCATATAGTTATGAACATGGTGGGCAATAATTGATGAGGCCAGCATTCCAAACAGCCGAAGAACCATTGTATAAATGAATCTGAGTTATTAGCCTTATCATTTACAAGGTGCACCAAGTTTACAGCTTCCCAACAAGCCTGAGCGTAAGGGAAATCAATGAACAAGTGCCAGTTATTCTCATTTCCTGATCCACATAGAGCGCAGATGGAAGGTACGTCAATATGATGATTAAGCAAGTTCTGCATGCACGGGTTACAATTTCTTACAGCTTTCCAGATGAAGAATTTTACCTTTGGTGGTACATGGACTGCCACATTCGATTCCATAATGCAGGTGCGTGTTGTGCACTATTCGAATTTGTGATATTTGTCATAAGGAGATTGTACCCCGATTTAACTGTATAGCAGCCATCTCTACTGAAATGCCATAATCGGATATTCTCATAGGCAACCGTTGGTACTGGTATTTTCATGATTTCCTCAATATCCCTTTGTTCGAATATGGCTTGCAGTGTCGTGGCCTTCCATTGATGTAAGTCTACGTTGATCAGCTCATGCACCGTCATGGAACGGTGCTCTTCATCAAGGGCTGTTTGAATATAGAAATTTGCAGGATCACGTAACCAAAGATCTGTGCTGATGTTGATAGATTTGCCATCACCAATTTTCCAACGTGTTCCCCGTGCCATTATAGCTTGAGAGCACGAGATGCTTCTCCATATGAAGCTAGGACTAGATCCTAGGCTTGCATTTAAGAAACCTTTTTTCGGATAATATTTAGCTTTGAGGAGCCGTGAAGATAAAGCATCAGGGGCCGTAATAAGTTTCCAGTGCTTCCCAAGCATAGCGAGGTTATTGCTTTCCAAATTCCGATAGCTCAACCCACCAAATTCTTTTCGTATACACAGCCTATCCCAAGACATCCAATGAATCCCCCGTGCACTGTTTGACTTGGACCTCCACCAAAAGGAGTTCATCATTCGTTGAAGTTCATCCAATAGAGAATTTGGTAACAAGAAACACTGCATGCAGTACGTGGGCAGAGCATGAGCCACAGATTTGATGAGTACATCGCGCCCTGCCATGGATAAAGAGGTTCCTTTCAAATTTTGAATTCGTGTCCACAACCTCTCCCGTAGGTAACTTAATACAGCCTTCTTCTTGCTACCAATTAATGAAGGACGGCCCAGATATTTACCAGTGTCTAGCGGGTTCACCACCCCAAGTATGTTAGACAATCCCTCATTCAAAGTTTGCTCAGTGTTCCTACTGTAGAAAATTCTAGATTTCTGAAAGTTGATAGCTTGCCCACTCACTTGTTCGTATGTATTGAGGATATGTTTTATTGTAAGACATTCCTCCACCGATGCTCGGAAGAAGAGAAAGCTGTCATCGGCAAATAATAGATGTGATATTATTGGAGCACCGCGGCAGATTTTAATACCATGTAAGGCACCACGTTTGACAGCCTTTTCTATTAGAGTAGACATCCCTTGTGCACAGATAATGAACAGATAGGGTGAGAAGGGACACCCTTGACGTAATCCATGGCCCGGGGTTATCGGGCCAACGAGCTTATTATTCACCTTGATTGAATTTTTCACAATAGTGACACATAGCATAATTGATCGGACCCAGCTTGGATCGAAGCCTAGGCGTAAGAGCATCAACTTCAAGAAGCAATGACATAATGTATAATTTCAAAAGCTGCAATGACATTATCAGTGATGTAGCGATTTGGTAGAAACGCCGCTTGAGAGTCTGAGTTCAGTCTAGGTAGCACCTTCTTCAGCCAGTTTGCTAGCACTTTTGCCAAGATACGGTATAGGACATTGCACAAAGAGGTAGGTCGCAAGTCCTTCACTGTAAAAGGTCTTTTACACTTAGGGATCAACGTAATGATGGTGTCATTTAGAGAGTCTGGAAAAGACCCCTGCAATAACCAAGTAGAACAATTCCAAACCACGTAATCACTAATCAGATGCCAGAATTGCTGAAAAAAATCCGGGTTATAGCCATCGGGCCCTGGAGGTTTGTCAGGATGCATTTGGAGGAGAGCTGTTTAAACTCATCAGTAGTAAATAAAGCAAGCAAGATAGAGTTATATTCAGCTGTTACCTTAGGATCAATTTGTGACACCACTGGATCATATTGAGCATCATTTGGCAGGAATAATTTCTAGAAGTAGTCGTGGGCAATTCTGCATATCTCTTTTGGTTCATCATAAACTACCCCATCATCATCTGTCAGTTTACAAATCTGGTTCATTGCTTTTCGCCTGGTTGCCACTGAATGAAAGAATCTTGTGTTAAGATCTCTTTTTTTCATCCAGAACTGCTTGGCCCTTTGTTTCCAGTACGCCTCATGTTGCGCCAATAGGTTTGAGAAGGTGTCTCGCAGTTCCTGAGTTCTTGACAGAGACGTTGGATCCTCCTTGTCTCGTAGAGACTCAATAATATTTTTTGTGCTGGCTATTCTATCTTTAAGATCTCGATTTAGCCGACGACTCCACGAGGATAGATGTGTGGATAAGTGCTGTAATTTCCCAGTCATATCTTGATTACAAAAATAATTCCAATGGCCAATAACAATATCCATGAGTTCTTGTTCCTTGACCCACTTATTTTCGAATCTGAATTTCCATGATGCAGTTTGTACACCGCCTGGTTCAGTGTCGAGCAATATAGGTGAGTGTGCCAGCAAGTTTGTCAATGTGGCCTGTGCAAATCATGATTTCCAATGTGCTGTTGCCATAGCCCGGTCCAATTGCTCTTCCACTTAGTTTATATGACCCCGATGTCTCTCCCAGGTGAAAGGGTGCCCTTGTATGGGAAGGTCATGTAGATTTGAGTCGTTAATAGCTTCCCTAAAGCCATGTATCATCCATTCTGGGCGCGCAATATGGCCTTTCTTTTCACCATGACTCAAAATATCATTAAAGTCCCCGATCATGCACCACGGAAGAGTAGATATGGCTGCCAGATTTCGAATAAGAGACCAAGATTGTCGTCGTCGTGTAGTTCTGGAAACCTGTGAGCCTCCAATCTTCATGACCTGGTTCCGATAATTTCATATCAATGTGGTTTTGAGAGTAATTCAAGATTGATCACATGTCACGATATCGCCAAAGCACCGCTAGGCCCCCACTTCGTCCTTCACAATTTACAAAAATGCCCCATCAAAACCAAGAGAAATACGAATTTCTTCTACCTTATTTGAAAGAACTAGAGTTTCAGAGAGAAACCAAAGAAGCCCTGTGAGTTTTTACCAACTCACGAAGATTTGGAACTGCTCGAGTGAGACGACATATCAGATTAGAGACTTAATCGTAACAATTCTCACTTTCAACTTAAAAAAAATATCATATCACTTAACAAAATCCTCCACCCTGGTGTATTAATATAATTATATAAATACATTGTTCAAACTTAAATGACATCCGTCTAATTAAAATTATATGGTCCTACGCTTCTGATCGTACTTATTTTAATAACACAAAAACTCTTATGCGATTGTCTCGATGATCAATTTTGTAAGGCGAATATTTTTTTTTTGGTCAAAACATTACTTATCTTTATAAATATGAATCAGATAACTCGTACTACAAATATCATCCATCTCATGTTTATGTCAAAACATTAATTTTTTTTATAAATATTAATCAAATCGACCCGTACAATATGTACCATCCATCTCAAGCGAGATTTTTTTTTCTTAATAAAGGGATGAGGGCCGATTGTCTCAATTCGCATCGAATCGGTGGGAATCTCATATATATCATATTTTGGGTTTTTAGTTTAATCTTCGCCAACAGAAGGGAAAGACACCTCCAGAGGCTGCGAAGTGTTTCAATTCAGACCGCATAGAAACCCAAGAAAAGAAGCTTCAAATCGGTCTTGCAAGCTTCAATTTAGAGTTTCTTTGCTCATTGCTCGAGTTTCCGCAGGTGAAAATTAACTTTTTTTCGCGAATCCACAAATTTACAGGCGCACTACGTACTGTTGATTGAGCTTGTTTCATTAGAAATGATAACTTCTTTGCTTAATTTCTTGAAAGTTTCTGTGATTGTTCCGGGGTGGGCCGTGGGGGTGTGGTGGGTGTAGCCTTGTTGGGGAGAAGGTGTTTTGTTTTTAATATTGGATCATGGATTGGAGTCATTCTGGGGAGTGATTCTTGTGGGTAATATTCTTGAGAATTGACACGTTACTAAACATAGTTTATTACTCTGTGTAGTTTCTTTCGTCAAGTGGTTTCTACAAATATAGTATACTATTATTAGTTCTATTGTTAGTTTTGATTTGTTCTGAATTCTTGATAGCGCATTTGATTTTCCAGTGCTACTATTTAATTGATGGGGTTGAGGGAGTATACTTTAAAATCTGGTTTATTTCTGGCAACTATGAATGGAGAATTGGTTCAATGTAGGTGCAGTCTAATTATTTAAGAGATTGACGAGCAAATATCGAATCTTAAGTGGGCATATAACTGACGAGGATTATTTCTTCAAATTGTGCAAAGCATGTTAATTAATGCATTAGCGCCTTCTAGTTGCGGTGTTTCTTGTGGATTAAACGAAGAATGTAGGAGAATTTTGGGTCAAATAAAAGAACCCCATTCGTTTCTTGGGATTGGAAGATCGCGCTTGTGTTCTTATGGTGGAAGAGCCTCGTACCTTGGGGCGTTTGATACATCTAGAACTGCATCGTGGAGAGTTGGAGCTGGATGGTTGTTCAAAGGAGGTGATAAAGGAGCCAATTTGGATGCCAGCTGCGAGCAAAGTGAAATCGCCAACGAAGATATACTAATGTTTTTCTTTGAGATCGACTTAGCGACACGGGTACAGGTACGAACAGCTTGTTCTGACTGTTGATTTACTTTGTAACAGCTAGAAAAATAATGTTGTTCGCTTATCACTATGCTTATATTGCAGTATGCTTTGAATTTGGAGCAGTATGACATTGCCAAGCAGCTGAGGAACAAGTTGACTGAGGTTAGAATTTGTGACCTGCATCAATTTTGTCAGAAAACCTCCGACAATTGGAAAAAATGCCTCAACTTTTACTTGGATGAAAAGGGATCTTGATAATCAAACAACTTATTAATGGTGAAGGCCTCTTGATCATTAATGTTTTTGTATGAAGGTTGAATCAGAGGTAATCAAGTTACGGGAAAATAGAAGGGGGCCAGCAGCAAAAAGTGAAGCTCAAGATATGGCTATAAGTATCTTACGGCTACGGTATGTATCTGATTCACTGAAAACTAACTGCCAAATAAGCATATTGCTTTGGTCTTTTATCCTCTTATTGGTTTCCCATTTCAGAGGGTCGTCTATTAAACAAATTATGATTTTTTTTGCATAATTTTTTCGCTTCGTTCAGTGCAGAACTGCAGAATGCGATTCAGAGTGAGAAATATGATTTTGCAGCTGATTTAAGAGACAAAATTTCCAAGCTTGAAGCAGAGTCACTGACTGCATCAGTAAAAGCACGAGCATTTGAGAATGCTCAATATGCTTTCCGTTTAGGCCAGAAAGTGAAGCATAAATTATTTGGTATATTTTGTCTCGAAAAAATTATCCACCTCAGGGTGTAATGGGTTAGACATGATTGATCTACCTAACTGAACACTCACTCTTTTGCCCCTAAAAAATTGTTCTGGATATGTTAGGTTATCGAGCTGTCATTTGCGGCATGGATCCGGTGTGCTGTGAGTCAAAATCTTGGATGGAATGCGCAAAAATCGATAAGCTGACTCGCGGTCCGGATCAACCATTTTATCAGGTTCGACTACACTCAACTCATATGTTTGTAATGACCCTTGTTTTATCAAATCACCCCTTTTTCTATGGTATATTGCTTGTCATTAGTTTCCTCTATTGTGTTTTTGCTTCTGTATATAAAATAATTATAAATGTGGCTTAGCATCAGTAGATCTAGCTTCTGCTTAACTACTATGCAACATCGTATGACATAATTTTACCACTCTCCTTCATGAAATTCCTAAACGAAGTAAAGTGAATAATTCCTTTCCGGTTCTCATGTTTCTATTGTTGAAACGAGCTGCATCATTAAATCTGAATACGAGGTAAACTCATAGTCAGTTCAACCTGTTGTTTCGCAGGTATTGGTTGATGCACATGAAGACCCCAACCTTCTAGTAGCATACGGTGAGCCAATGAAACAGATTTTGATGCTAATCATGTTCTCATTCTAGCTACTTTTAATCCTAACCTCTAATCCTTTTTTTTTTTGTATCTATTTGATGGAGCACTTTGAAACCCAAGGATATAGGATATTCTTTGCCTGCGCTTTTCAATTTAAACCTAAGAATATAGGATATTCTCTGACTGTGCTTTTCAAATCTGAAGTTCCCGTATTTAAATTACATCGATTAACAGCTTATCATAAGTTGTGAGGTAACAATTGCCCCATTATCATGTGCATCTACGTGTGTGCAGTTCAAAAGATTTGAGTCGCATCTTTAATATATATAGACTATACAGATTTTGGTGGAGCAACAGAAACCTGATTGTACAAGTGATATCAAACTCAAAATCACGTGGGTGATTCCCATAAGTTGCGATATGAATATGATGTACTTATTTGATCTAGGACTATGTTGCATGGATACAGGTACGGCCACGGGTATCGTATCGAATACGATATCGATATGGCGATACGGAAAATTTTGAAAATATAAGACACGATACTGCTAGGATACGACAATTATTAAAATATATATATATAAATTTAGTATTAAAAATGATAGAGATATACATATTTATGTACATATATACAATGTATAACTTCAGAGAAGTAATTTAAAAAAAAAGTCTCAAAATTTTTTTTTTACCGAAATGTATCCAAAGACGTATCCATGCCATATTCATGGCATTTCCTAGCCGTGTCCAAGACGTATCCGACTGGTCAAACCTACAAAAAATCAATGACACTGATTTTTCTGTATCCGACACATGTATTCGCCAGTCGTAGCCGTATCCGTGTCCGATATTTTAGAATTTTTTTAAGAGTGTTTGTGCTACATAGATCTAGAATCATTAAGAAGCAATAATTACTTGTTTTATTCTATGTATGGCACACAAACTGAAACGTTGTACGTGGATTATTGTATAATTTTTATGGATTGTACTTTTACTATTAACTATAGTTTTAGACACAAATGCATGTGTAAGGCAACTGAAACATTTTTTTAGTGAGGATATAGCTCCATTGTGTTAACATTCCCCTGATTACTTCCATGAGCATCATTGTCAGTTTTTATACGACAAGTACCTCGTTTCATGATGTCTCTCATTTTTTATAGTCTCATGATCTCTCTCATTTTCTTGCAGTCCCCGAAGAGAATCTACTCGCCCCTGAAAAGCAAGACAAGGTGAGTCGAACCATCTTTTAATGGAAACTGGGTTTTTGAATAAATATCTCGAAGCTTGTGGATTGTTATCGGTTAACTTTATGCAGGATAAATTTGATCATCCTTACGCCTCTTTTTTGTTTTACGGCATGGATGGTGCTGGAGATTTCATCCCAATAAAACAGCTGCGCGAAAAGTACAACCAGCGTCGCCATGAACTTCCATACAATCCACAGGATGAAGATGATGGAAAAGATGCTTGATTTGGTTGATCCCTTGTTTCCTGTCTCGGAAATTGTCAGTTTGATCCAATGATAGCAAATATGCAATATAGAGTTCTGGTATATTCGTTCCTTAATATCTCAAATACATTGAAATTGATTTAGTAGACGTGAAATTATCTCAGTGTCAGGCAGTTTCTTAAAAAGTAAGAAATTTGGCGAAGTCTCTGGTCAAGTATTAAACATTTCAAGCTAAAAGTGCTTAATCGGAAGTTTAAACTTAACAAACATTTTTAATTGGCAAAATGGAGCGTAATTGTTTTGGCCTTGTACCTATTGTTGAATCAATTATAATCATGTGGTTATTTTGGCGATCAATTTCACTCTTTCTCGTTAAAAATTATATAATTAAAATATTAATGTCGTCTTTAAATTTTTATAATCATATTGTTAGAAACATGTGTATGTTACACGATTTTTTAAACCATGTAATTATAAAATTTAACATGATATGAGCCATTAAATTATATTATTTAGACGAGAAAAACTAAAATTGATTATTAACATATAGTTATTTGAACCAAAAAAATTGTAGCATCTCAACACATACAAGATTAAAGTTAACATTTTATCTTTTAATTTCTAATATTCGTTAAGTTGTATCAAGTCCAATAGTAGATAAAATCATACACAAAATATAATGAATGTAACTATAAATCTGCATAAATGTTTTAATTTGTCGAAAATATAAAAATCTCAAAATCAATATGATGCTCACGGAAAATTTAAGGTCCGATTCCAGCAAGTGTCACTAGTCCAGACACAGGTTTCGAAATTGCTCTGAGCCTAAAATCACAAATAAGACCGTTAGAAAGGGGCCAGGAGGGTGTCCCGGCATAACCCCTCCGACGCTCAAGTCATAAACTGAGGATATACGTGGAGAGCAGCTAAGGGTTCTGCCGAAAAATAATATAGTGAATAAATGAACTGAACACTCAAACTTGATATTTATAGGAGAATACATGAGCATGTCTTCCATTTGAGCTAAAGATGAACCATAGATAGTGGGCCCATCCATGTGGCCATGGGTATCACAATATATATATATTTATTATCTCGGGACGTTGCACCTGCATTGTGTTGTCAAAATATGTGCAACATAGCCTTCTGTTCTCATTCCCTAATGCACAATTATTAGCACAAGAAGAAGATGCATCCACTTCATTCACTTGCCCTATGATTTATAGGCAGATAAAAAATAAAATTCAAATATTGAAGAACAAAGCAATCTAATGTATTGGGTTGTCATGGACTTCTTGATATCGTCTAATAGTACGCCTCGTCTTATATTTGTCATAGCTTAAAGGGACCAACAATGGAGCTAGGCACATGTTCGTAAGTATATCTGTATGTATGATCTCTAATCTTGGTCGTAGTTCACAGGAAATATGATCGAGTTCGTGGCCTCCTTGGTCAAATTTTTCGGATATTAGGAACTTTATTTCTGATTCTTTCAGCACATCTCCTGGTTTCGTCAACATGGCATCCAAATTTTAGTAGTCCGCTATTCTTAGTGCTGGTCTAGCGGTCCTGGAGCTCGCTTTCTCCTTATTAAATGACACTCTTTGCACTAGTCGGATGCATAGTTCGATTTTAAATTTTAAATTAACTTTTATACAATTTTTAAGTCATTTTCAGCACTTATTTATAACATATTAATATTTGGAATACATGTGTTATCTTAGTTCAGCAAAATATTACTTTTCAACGATTTTAAGACTGTTCCATTAGCTAGTTGTTTGTGTTAAAAATTAAATTTAGCCCAATATGAAATTATGAATTTAAACCCACAAAATTATACAACACAATAATTATTCTGATTTGTTTTGAATGATCAGAAGCGGGCAAGCAGTTTGTAAGCGGATCGTGGAGACGATATTGGGAGAGTCAGAAAGTGGACAAACTCCCCAGAAATTGAGGTTTTTTTTCATAAATAATTTTTTTTAAAATACAGTAAAAATATATATTTCAAAAATACCGTAAAACGTCAATGCTAATAGCGGACATTGCTGTCGTTTGCCCCCGACAACGCTGTTTTTCGAGGCCCGGTCTTACAATAGCATGTCCGGTCTTTTCAAGCAAGTCCATTTTCTAATGCGTCCTACAAAGCAGTTCTATTTACCGACGGTTTGTCCAGAAAATGAGCAATTATTTAGACGTGTGAATTGAATTTTAAAAAAAAACAAACAAAAGTTCATCATACACTGCAACACAATTCCCGGAAATCAGCTTTTCGCAATTACATGTTTTAACTTTGAAAGATTCTCGGATTTTTTATTCGGGAAATTTTAAAAAATTTATATGTCTTTGCTATAAATTCATAGTTCTTTCACACATTTTATATCAGTTTAAAAAATTTATCTCGATCTTTTTCCAGTTTCATGTTCTTTTCTCTCAAAAAATTTAAACACGTTATTCTATATTTCCGATTTGTCCAATCTATTTCATGTATAGAATTGGTGTTCTATTATATTTGGGTTGCGATGTTATTATTGAGAACAGTTCGGTGGAATATAGTATCTCACATGTGAGTCTTATTCGAGTATTATGATCTATTAGTTTGTTGGAGCTGATTCAAGTTATGTGTATAAAGTTAAACATCATTCCAATGAAGTTTATTATCATATTGTCCACTAAATATTCATTCACGACATTGCATAACTCACGATATAGAAAAACTAAAACTGCACTACCTCAACTGTAAGAGTTTACTTTATTTATATCCTGGAGTAGTTGCAAAAACAAAAGTCTGACTGAACCTCCTTGATAATCTGGAAAAATTATTCATTCAGTTATCGTCAATGTCAGACATCGACTATATTTAATAACATCAATCTCCAAGCTTTCATTATCAATAACGTTGGATTCACAATGAGCATTTAAAGATGTAATAGACAAGTGATCGCCTTTAAAATGCGATAGTAGAATTTCATATCCCAGCAACTCGAGACATATATATTGTGATATGAATGAAACGAAATATATAAAAAACCAATTCACATGTACACAACAATTAAATAATTGATGCTGAAATAAAGTCCACAAAAAATGACAGATTCGTGCACCTGCAACTACACACACCACATGTAGAGGTAGTCGAGGACTGTAGAGTTCACACACACCACATGATGTACTGAAGCATCCACTGCCAAATGGTCAAGTGCGGCGCTGCAAGACCCAGCCTGTAGCAGCAGACGTTGCAGGCTGGGTCCTATAGCGTCTGCACCCAATGACAACGGACATTGCATGACGTTTTACGGTATTTTCGTAATATATTTCATTTTACTGTATTTTTGAATTTTTAAAATTATTTATGAAAAAGCCCCAGAATTTGGAACAAAAGGAAATGATCGGTCGAAAAAAGATAACCCGAGTCAACATACAATATCTCAACAAAATCTGTAAAAACTCTGCTAAATTTCAATATTCAGCACTCTTAAATTTTAGTTATTTCTATTTTTTTATTCCATTTTCTAGCATTATAGGTCGTTCTCATTCATATTTCAGTAGCTTTATTGTTGTATTTTTATGTCTTGTGAATTTTTACAGTTTCTTGAAAATATAAATTATTTCAAGAGTTTATTCCCTCAATTTCCAGCTTCTTTTCTTTTATTTTATGTTTTTTTTATGAGTCTATTAGTTTAGGAGATTAGAACTAACAATCAAATTTAGGATTCCTGACGTTTGAATAGTTAGAAGTTAGATTATTTTACATTTTTACCCAAATCAGTACTTGTAGCTTTTAGTACGCCCGCGACATCTAAAAAAATGAGCAAAAAAAATTGGCACGCCGTGTGGACCTGAGATATACCACCTAAGACGAGGAAATTCTGAGGTGAGTTGAAGTTCTACCAAACCTTGAAGAAGATATGGTTGAAGAAAGTGCACCAAAAGTTTCTGTTCAAGACATAACTGAACAAATTGAAGGCCAAATCCATGGCCATGATACGTTCAAGGGAATGCAGAAACCTCAAACCAATGTAGGAGAAAACAAATCAAGAAAAATAAAGGAAGTGTCAAAGCTTCTGGCCGATGGTATCCTGGCGTATGCGAAAGCAGTGATGAGGGAGACGACGAATAGATATGTGCATGTGAATCAGGGGAGTAATCAACCCAAGAAGGTAAAAGAAAGTTCAGGGAGTTCCAAGACTGGTGATATTCACCGTCCAATCTCAATACTCTCTGGTCGTGATAAAGAGTACACACCACCACAAATAATAGAAAACAGTTTTGGTAGAGATGAATCAGTCAAATTGTGCGTGTAAATGAAAATGAAAGACAATAAGTAAATCATGTTGTTGTGACTAACTCTATCCATCAGCCTCCATCATACAAAGAGGTGGTTAATAGTGGCTTCCAGGGATTAAGTACTAGAACATATGTGTAAGGGATATTGCTTGACAGATGTGAGTAAATATATCAGTAGTAGAGTAAGATTGTAAATTTGTGTTTTATCAGAATTAAGTGTTGCGTTCAAATGTTACAACATTTAAGATAACATGCAGCGGAATATTAAAGTTTGTAACAAAAATTAACTTTAAGGAAATAGAATGGACAAGATTGAATTTGCACATGTATAAATACTTGTGCGGTGCCTGAGGGCAAAAATTAATCACTAGAAAACCAAAACGTTTACACAAAAACCAATCACTGTTGATTTTCACAAAAATCAATTTCCTCAACACTTTGAGAAAATAAACGCTTTCTAAAAACAAGTAACCAGAAAAAAACGTATTTAAGAAAGCAGAAACGTGAGCCAAAAACTTGGAGCAACGAAACACTCCTCAGCCAACAATTGCACGCGTGTTGTCTGAAATGTCTCCAATAATCACGGCAGCACATGCAACGGCACTCTTCAAAACAGCACGTCCCTTGAAGAATGTTTTTCTCTGAAAATTCACAACGTGGACAAGTGCGTGTATGTATGACCGAGAGGAGAGCCACAACAACATTGTCCTTGTTTCTCTTATATAGACCTTCTCTCTCCTAGAGTTTATCTTCACAAGGAAACTTATTATACAAGGAAAGTAAGTGTTTAATTAGAAACACACTCCTTTTAAATATTGATACCCAATTCATAAAAATATTTGCATAATTATCTAGAAAGGCAAAATCTCATAAGATATTATACTCAATCAAAACAAGGAAAAGATAATATTAGAAAAATCATTTAAGTTAAGAAATTAAGTCAATTAAATTAAGAATTAAAATTTCATTTCAATATCCCCTTTTTTGCTTTTCTGGACAAAATGAGATCAAACCCATTTATCCTTGTTAGCTCAAGCTATCTCCCCCTGAGTTAGAGAATTATTCTCCCCCTAAATAAAATAAAGTTTGCATGAGTGTTGTTAGTAGTGTTGGCAACATTCAGAACAACACCGGCAAAAACTTTTTGATATTTCAGTGAAACAAAGTGAACAAGATAACAAACCAGATCATAAAGAACCTTGCATAGCCAAAACATTAAGGAAGAAACTAAAACATTAAAAGAGAAACACAAGAGAAACAAAAGGAAATTCAGGAATCATCTTCATCAGCAAGATCCTCATCATCCTCATTATTGTCCTTGGTCCCTATGGACCAGCTTGAGTTTGAAGGTCTTCTTCTCCCCTTTTTTGTCCAGAAAAGATTCCTACATCCAAAAGCAGTCTGTAGTTGGCCACAAGATCTTCGTAATATGCTATGTCAGCTTTAGCTTGAATGATCTTTGTAAGCGCATGATCAATTTGAGACTGAATTTCCGTTGTAATGAGCTTGACAAATGGAGTGGACTGTGGAGTGGCTGTGGCGCCTTGGGATATGTCAGAGACTAGTGCGGCAGGACGGTGCTCAGACCAGGGAAGGTCAATCTTTCGATTGCCTTTGAAGAGAGCGGGGACGATCTTCAGTAGTTCATTGGCATCAGTTGAATGCTCGGTGATGTCTCGAATAAATCCTTGTGATTCAAGGATACCGTATATGAGAGATGGAAACGGAAAGTTGGAGGACATCATTCCCCCATCAGCAAACTGAAGGATTGTCTTGAAGACCAGCCTCCCAAAATTAAGAGTGCAATTCCCAATTGCAAAAAGTGTCAAGGCTTGGGACTTTGTAACCACCGTGGTGTTTGTGGACGGGGTCTAGTTCCGGATAGCTACTTTGTGAAGCACTGAATACATAGAGGTAAGGTTCGCGGCAGAGACTCAATCTGGATGCGCATGAAATTGACGAATCAATCCACCAGTCAGAACGAAGATTACTTCATTGAGGTCAGTGTTGTCAGCAGTGTCCTCAACATCTGGCACAACATTTGAAGAAGCAGGGGAATCTTCATTGCTTGCATCACCAGGGGCAGTCCCTTCATCAGTAGCTTCCTCAGAATGGTGAGATTGTGCACCAGAGTCTTCGCTGTCATGTAGGGTGTCGGTAGATTCTTCCATTTGCTCAGTTGGTTAGACAGGCGGAGATGTCGGGGTAGCCTTGTTGGCTTTCTTTAAGTCGGCCAGTACTTGAGCCAATGCTACTTCGTCCTCATCAAACGAAGTTGCCTCTTTTTGTTCAGTCAGAGGTGCTGTATCAGAAGAGGTGGATGTGGTCTCACCAGATGAAGTAGAAGGAGACTTCGCAGCAGTTGTTGGAGTGGTCTTCTTTCTGGCCACCAACTCATAGTCAGCGTCGTCAGAGTCATCACCGGAGGTATTTTCGGGGGTCAGTAAGTGAGGGAACATTGATGGTTCCCCTTTATAACGAAACCTTTTGTTTGGAGTGAGGTCCGGATTGTATCCTCTCATTCTTTTGGATCGTCGTTTTGGAGCAGATGGTGGAACTGCTTGTTTGTAAGCATCCCAATCCCAAGGGGGATTTTCAACATCTCGTATATTTCCTGGTTTACCTGTAGAATATTCTCCAATGGTTCGGGCTGTGCAACCACTGGAATCAATGCTAGGCATGGTTCGACAGTGGGTGTTTCTGTGGTTGTTGTGTCAGATGTTGCGCCCGTAGGAGCAACATCTTCTTTGTGGCCCATTTTACTTCGAATATCATGAGGATTAAAGCCCTTTCCTGCCATAGAGTATTAATTGAAAGTCAAATAATGAAACGGAGAGAAATTACAGAGAGCAAAACAAAATTTCACAGGAATGATTTTTCGAGGGTTTTCAAAATGATAAAAATGCCGATAATGTGCATTAGGAGGTGAAGGAGTGTGTATTAAATGATAAGCATGCATGATTATCACAACGGTAACAAAATCAGATTTTTACTCAGTCCATTGATTTGCTTCTAACGGTAAAAAAATAACGGATAGTAACAATTAAACTCCCGGAAATATAGTCATGAGCGGTGGTGTTAATTTAGCACAATTTTATTTCAAAATAATTGTCAGAATTAAAAACCCACATCGAAATTAACTCCACTAAAACATCAAAGAACAACCATATTCAATTTTCGTAAAATTTGGATTCTCATCGAATTTTTGTTGTTTGAAATACTCATGTCCTCATGACTCATACATATTCATAATGTTATGTTTATGCATGACCTATTTATGCCTAATAACACAATGTAACAGAAATAGAAACATAAAAAACAAATATGAGATATGTTTACAGATGAAGTGTTGTCACAAATGTTGACAACATCTTCTGACAATACACACAATTCCTGAAAAACAATTTTAATTTTTCTTCACACTTAGTGACAAAAAAAATTTTCTAAACATACAAGTGGTAGCTCCCACAAGAAGAACGGTCTTCATTGGACTCTTCTAGGTAGTTTTTTTCATTTTCTTTTATTTCTGTGTTAATTTTAGAAGGAGTAGCTCTCACACTGAAAGTGTAGCCTTCATTGGGCTTCTTTAGGTAGCTTTTTCTATCTTTCCTTCTAACACAGACCCAAATTTTTATTCAGTGTTTCTTAGGTTACTTGTCACATTGGTTAGAGTCAAGTGACCCTTCTTCAAATCATTTGTGACTTAGTTCATATGTATAGGTGTGAGGAATTAAAATATAACACGGAATTGTAAGTGCATCAGAAAACTATGCAACATAATTCAACACAACATATCACAGTATGAATGTAATACAGAATGCCTAAGTCCTAAAAATGCACATGCATGTTAGGTGTTGTCCGAGATGTTGTAACATCTGAGACAACATCTGTGAATGTTTAGGCAGAACACATGCTGAGAGATTTCTTAAGGTTGGAGAATCTCTCAAAATCTAATGCTTTTGTGAATATTTCAGTCAGTTGGTTATTTGTACCAAAAAAATTCAATTCGAATCAATCCTTTTTCTACTAAATCTCGAATAAAGTGGTGTCTAATGTCAATGTGTTTAGTTCGAGAGTGTTGTACTAGATTTTTTGAAATATTTATTGCACTCTAATTATCACTGTACACAACTAAATATTCACTATTAAGTCCACAGTCTTCTATCATTTGGTTCATCCATAAGAGTTGAAAACAACAACTTCCAGCTGCCACATATTCAGATTCAGCAGTTGAAAGTGAGACACAATTTTGTTTCCTACTATGCCATAAGATTAAATTATTGTCAAGATAAAAGCAACATCCAGATGTACTATTTCTATAATCTAAATCACAAGCTCAATCTGCATCAGAAAATCCTACAAAATTTAAATTGGTTTCTTGATTGTACGATAGTTCTAGATCAATAGTTCCTGCTATGTAACGTAGGATACGCTTCGCAGCTTTTAAATGAGAGATTTAGGATCTGCTTGATATCTAGCACATAAGCATACACTAAACATGATGTCAGGGCAACTGGCTGTCAAATATAGGAGGCTACCTATGATGCTGCGGTGTAAAGTGTTGTCAACATTTTCGGCAACATCAACTTTGCACAATTTTTCACTCGAGCCTATAGGAGTTTTCATATGTTTGGTGTTCTCATTTGCAAATTTCTTAACCAAATTTTTAGCATAGTTACTTTTACAAAGAAATATGTCATCATGCATTTGTTTAATTTGCAAGCCATAAAAAAACTCAACTCACCAACCATGCTCATTTCAAAGTAGATGACATGCACTCAACAAAATCATCATCATGCCTTTTGGATGAAGAACCAAAGTTTATATCATTAACATAAACTTGGCAAATAAGAATCTCACCTTTGAATTTCTGAATAAAAAGAGTTTTGTCTACCTCACCTCGTTTGAAGCCAATTTCAAACAGGTATTATGTCAATCTTCCATACCACGCACGATGTGCTTGCTTCAAACCATAAAGTGTCTTTTTAAATTTGTAAACATGATCCAAATGATGTGGATCCTCAAAACCCTTAGGTTGTCTAACATACACTTCTTCACTCAAAATTCCATTAAAAAAAGCACTTTTGACATCCATTTGAAAAAGTTTGATTTTCATATAGCATGCAATAGCTAGCAATATTCTGACTGACTCAATATGGGCAACAGGAGCAAAGGTCTCATCAAAATCAACCCCATCAACCTGTGTGTACCCTTGAGCAACCAACCTTGCTTTATTTCGAATGATGTTTCCCGATTCATCAGTCTTATTTTTGAAAATCCATTTTGTACCAATAATATTACTATGGTCAGGAGGTGGTATCAAGTGCCACACATCATTTCGAACAAATTGCTCAAGCTCCTCGTGCATTACATTAATCCAAAATTCATCTTTCAAAGTCTCATCAACATTTTTGGGTTCGAAATTGGATATAAAACATGGAAATCTAACATGTGAGTACGTAGAGCTCATGCATATAAGTATAGCCATTTTTCGGTAATCCACTCTTTCTTTCTTTCGAGTTTGAACATCTCCACGCATATTTCCAATTATTTGAGATGATGGATGATGTTTGTGAATTTTACTTGGAATATTCTGTCCATCATCTACTGCATCATCATCACTTTATGTTTCTTCCTCTGATTCAGTGACTTCAGTGTCACATGTTGTGCTAGGTGTTGTAACAACTGGGGCAACACCTGCATTTTCCAGTGATTTTGGGATTTCCAGAAGCTCATCCACATAATCTTCAGTTGTTTTCTTTTTGAGATCATGATCAGTCCTGATCCTTCTCACTTTTATGTTATGGAAGTTTGTAATTCTTGTGACTAACTGTTTAAACACATCGAAAGTGTCTGATTTATCCCTAATGAAATTAACCCATGAAAACGGTGAGAAATCATCAACACATACAAAAGAATACTTATTACCTCCAAAGCTTTCGACTTCCATAGGACCCATAAGATCCATGTGTAGTAACTCCAGACAACGTGTTGTCCCAAATGATGGAAACACTGGGTGTGACACGTGAGTTTGCTTACCATTTTGACAATCGCCACAAACATATGGTATACCAGATGAAAGATTAGGCATACCTCGTACTGCATCGTACTTACACAAGTTCTTTAAGGTTTTGAAATTTACATGACCGAGTTTTTGATGCCATAGGTCAAGTTCACTAACTTGTGCATGTTTGCATGAAAGTTTTTCACCTATTTGGTAGCAGTTGTCCGAAGACTTGTACCTGTCATAATAGACATGTTAGTTTCATCAAAAACTTCACAAGTATGTTTATCAAACTTTACATGCAAATTATCATCACACAATTGGCTTATACTTATTAAATTCGAATTTAATCCTTCAACATTAAGCACATTGTGGAGCTTTGGTAGTCCTTAAACATTCAGTTTTCCCTTTCCAACAATCCTTCCTTTAGCTCCCCCTCCAAATGTTACTCTACCACATTTTTGTTCAAAATAATCAATGAGATGTTCTCGTGATCCTGTCATATGGCGTGAGGTTCCACTATCAAAGTACCAATGACCTGCAGTGTTAGTTTTCAATTAAGTATATACAACATTACAGTGAGTTTTTACCTTTGGGACC
This sequence comes from Primulina huaijiensis, assembly GCF_012295235.1. NCBI lineage: Eukaryota > Viridiplantae > Streptophyta > Magnoliopsida > Lamiales > Gesneriaceae > Primulina > Primulina huaijiensis. The sequence continues at coordinate 8,573,475 of NC_133323.1, read as the reverse complement.
CAAATTTGTCTTAATGTAGCTCGACGGTTGGAGGTGTTGCAGGAAATGTTGGGCAAAATTTGGGGGCAACATCCGGCTCAACTTTCGATTCATGCAGTCATCCCTGAGTTTAAAACAGTAGGGCCTGATATGTCCAGGATTAGAATAGTAATGACATACATACCTGCGTTTTCTTTTCTTAAGAACGGGAACAACAAGTTGTCTTTTTGGTGGAGAATTTTTGATTGAGGATGTGGATTGTGTGGGTGTATTTCTTTCACGAATATGGTTGATTTTGAACATTCACCAATTTCAAACACACTGTCTTTGAAACCTAAGCTCTTCTTGTCATCTATTCCCATCAAAAGTATGGAATCATGCTTAGAGGTGCTTGAATTGAATTTGGACAAAGTCTCAGTTGTCCTTTGAAGCTCATCATTGGTCTTGCCGAGTTTCAAGTCTTTTTTGCTCAAGATTACTTCAAATTTGACAACCACAGCTTTTAGTTCGGTGTTCTCCTTCATGAGAGTTGAGTTAAGCTTGTTTCTTTTGGTCCAATTGGCATACAACTCCTCATAAAGTTTTTGTACACTCTCAAGAGTGATTTCTTCATCATCAGCTTCCATCTACACTCGAATTTCCAGAAGATGTAGATTTTAAACAAACTGATTTTACACACGTGTTGCGACCAAGAGTGGAAACACCTAGGGCAACACCTAAAGGATTCACTTGCAGCATGTATTTTTCTGTCAACAGTGCAGTCAAGGAGGTGTGATTATCTTAATCATTGGATTTCTCCTCCTCATCAGATTCTTCATCGCTTAAAGACACATTATAGCCTTTGTTCTTTTGTAATCTGTTAGCACATTCATTGGCATATTGACCAAAGCCATTGCATTCTCTACACTGCACCGAGTCATACTTCTTTGAATTAAATTGTCCCTTGCCTTCATTCCTTGGTCGAAATTGTTGTTGATACTTGGAAGGCAATCGTTTTACCTTTGTCCTTCTTCTGCATATCCACGTTCATCTCGAAGGTGCGAAGTGAACTGATAAGATCTTCCAAAGCCATCTGACTCGTGTCCTTAGCCTCATCTATCGCACAAATTTTTGTGTTGAATCTTTCGGGCAAAGAACGGAGAACCTTAATAAAAAATCGTTCATTGGAGATGGGGTCTCCAAGGCTGAATGCCTCATTAGCAATTTCCCGTAAGCGACGATCATAATCCAGTATGTCCTCAGATTCTTCCATCCTCATCATCTCGAACTTGGAAGTAAGCATCCTCAGTCTTGTTCGTCGCACACTCTCAGAACCTTCACAGTGTCGTTGGAGAGTATCCCATGCATTCTTAGCAGAAATACAATTTGTGATCAAACTGAATATATTCATATCAACTGAGGTGTTCATATCAACTGAGGTGAATATAGCATTCAAGGCTTTTGAGTTGTAGTTTGAATTCTGCACTTCATCAGCAGTCCAGTCAGTTTCCAGTTTTGGCAAGCTGTCACCATCTTGATCTATCATTATCGGTGAAGTCCATCCATTGATAACACGCTTTCATGCCCGTTCAGCAATGGATTTTATGTAGTATCTGATTTTGACCTTCCATAGGCTGTAATTGGTTCCATCTAGGACTAGTGGTCGGAGTGCTGCGTTTGCAAGTGATGTGCCATTGGATAATTCTGTCAATCAAAACAAAAATTAGAATCAACACTTAGTATATCAAGAGTAGGCTCTGATACCACTTGTAAGGGATATTGCTTGACAGATGTGAGTAAATATATCAGTAGTAGAGTAAGATTGTAAATTTTTGTTTTATCAGAATTAAGTGTTGTGTCAAATGTTACAACATTTAAGACAACATGCAGCGGAATATTAAAGTTTGTAACACAAATTAACTTTAATTAAATAGAATTGACAAGATTAAATTTGCACAAGTATAAATACTTGTGCGGTGTCTCAGGGCAAAAATTAATCACTAGAAAACCAAAACGTTTACACAAAAACCAATCATTAATGATTTTCACAAAAATCAATTTCTTCAACACTTTGAGAAAATAAACGCTTTCTTAAAATTATAACCAGAACAAAACATATTTAAGAAAGAAGAAACGTGAGCCAAAAACTTGGAGCAACGAAACACTCTTCAGCCAACACTTGTACGTGTATTGTCCTAAATGTCTCCAACAATCACCGCAGCACGTGCTGTGAGAACCCGGAAAATTCGATCTAAAGCAAATCATGTAAGAAAAACACAACTTGGAATTTAGCTTAATATAAGTTCAACAACTTTCATTCTAACTATAAAATTAAATATGAACTTAGATTTCAGCTAATTTAACTCGAGGAAGTAGCTTCAAAGCTCGGAGATTAACTCAACATCAAGCCAAGCTGCAAGTAACCGCATCTATCAAAGAGTTGACAGGGCAAGAGTAAAACCCCAGCTCAAGGACTCGATCTTTCAGCTCAAAGAAGCTCAATCAAGCTTGTCCTAACAAGACCAAAAAGAGAGCTAAAAGATGAGCTAAAGGCTTGGACAAGTTAAATGTGCAAGAAATAACTTTTGAGATAACCAATGAAGGAGCTAAGGGAAAAGCTAAAAGTTAGGACAAACTTAATATGCAAGAAATGACCTTTGAGTTAAACCATGAAGGAGCTAGGAGACCAGGACACATTAATGATGCAGGAAAAGGCCTTTGGTGTTTGAGTTACCTTTGACCACCATTATGAGCATAATAACTCCATTTCTTGGGCTCCAAGTGGTCGACCAAATGGCAAGGTGGAAGGTCATTTTTCTTCCTATAAATACCACTCACTTGATTGATAAAAAGCACACCAAAATACCTCTCAAAGTTTCGGCCTTTCCCCCTCAAAATCGTCCCAAAAATTTCGTCCAAGGGAAGAAGGAGCTCGTGTGGTTCGAGTGCTAAATTTCTACGTCGAGGTGCTGCTGGTTTGAAGACGTATTCTGCTAAAGGTTTACGTTGAAGTGCTGCCTAAATTCCGAGGGGAAAATTTGTTTCAAAGTCTGCATTTTCGAAGCATACCTCTAAAACACTGTAAGTGGGTTTTTGATATGTATGTTGTTTGTATTTTAAACCTTGTATATATATGATATGACATGCTTGTATGTATGTCCCATTTTTCGAAAATGACAGTCTGTTCTGTTTAAAATTTCGATCGATTATATGTTTCTTCTGTTATTCGAAATTATTTGACTCCGCTGAATCCATCTGAAATTCTGATATCTGAAACTCTGATAAGTTCTGTCTGGTAAATTTGAATTCTGTGTGGCACTGTTACGAATTGATTTGAAATGGGACGAGAATTGTAATTCTGTCTGGCTCTCATTGGTGGGTATAAAACCATGTTCTGTCTGGCCCCCCATTGGTGGGTATAAAAACATGTTCTGTCTGGCCCCCATCGGTGGGTATAAAATCATGTTCTGGCCTCACTTCTTAGAGGACTAACATATTGGGGACAATTTGACCATGGAAATGAGATGAGTAACAGTGTTTTGTCTATTCTGAAATGATCTGATTTGTTTCTGAAATGCTCTGAATCATCCGTTAACTTCTGTCTCATATTCGATTCGTTTCTGTAAGTTAAAAGTATTAAGTTTTGAAAATTTGTTAAAGAAATGTTTTAAAGATAAGTTCTATATGTATCTTTGGAAATCGATCGACCCCCCACTTGCTGAGTGTTTCCCAAAACACTCACTCCTTACAAATTTCAGATAAAAATGAAGAACAACTGAATCAGGAGGAGCAGGAAGCGTTTTGGGGATGGTGATCGATAGTCAAGCCCAAGAATGGAGATTTTTATTCTTTTCTTCTATTTCGTTTCCGCAAAACTCTGATGCAATTGTTGTTCTACTGTCATTGTAAAGAAAAATGTTTTATTTATGAAAATGACTGGTTTTGGCATTTCGATACGATGCTTAATTGTTTTCAAGTAATTGTTAAACAATGCCGGATGTCATTGACGCTTCAGACACGGGGTGTGACACCTGCAACGGCACTCTTCAAAATAGCACGTCCCTTGAAGAATGTTTTTCTCTGAAAATCAACGACGTGCACAAGTGCGTGTATGTATGACCGAGAGGAGAGCCACATCAACATTGTCCTTGTTTCTCTTATATAGACCTTCTCTCTCCTAGATTTATTCTTCACAAGGAAACCTATTGTACAAAAAAAATAAGTGTTTAATTAGAAACAAACTCCTTTTAAATATTGATATCATATCATAAAAATATTTGCATAATTATCTCATTATTTAGAAAGGCAAAATCTCATAAGATATTATACTCAATCAAAACAAGGAAAAGATAATATTAGAAAAATCATTTAAGTTAAGAAATTAAGTCAATTAAATTAAGAATTAAAATTTCCTTTCGATATGCTTTGGGCACACATACATCAAAAGTGGAGTTGAAAGACAAATATTATTGTAAGTATCATGCCACTAAAGTTTGTTGGTATTTAAAAATATTTTGTAGGAGAAAATCAACAATGAGATACTCAAATTTCCCAAAGAGAATGAAACAATGCCCATTGATGAAAGCCTATTTCACTCTGTAGCTTTGTGGACATGAATGTCACAAATTTTCATGCATTGTTGAACAAGAAAGGAAATGGGGAGCATGTAACTACAAATATTAAAATAAAGAATGTTGGATCCATAAAGGGAAGATCTTCGAAATGAAAGAAAGGTCTGATCATGCTGATGATACGAAAGAAAAATAGAATAAAGATATATTATATGAGGGGATTCATACTAGAGACGTGGAGTAGTCCACGACCTTTTGGCCGAGGAACCAACACATCTCAAAGAAGATGATGAATTCCAAGCCAAGGAGACAAGATTTTATTGTAATACCCTCTTACCAGACCAAGGGGAGTCGAAAGTACTCTGGGGAGAGCTTACCAAAATAAGAATAGTCACTTTTACGTAGGGGAGTTCGCGGCCTTTGGGTCGAGGATTCAACATTTTTCTTAGAAAAAACTTTTGATGTAAAAAAGCTAGCGATTCCAGGAGAATCATCTTACCAAGGACAAGTAAAGTACTATGTTGACCAAAACACGTTTGTTTTTTAATCACAGAGAGTGAATCTTGCAAAAGATCATCTGACATGAATGAAGGTGGATATTTTAGCAAAGGACCAGAAAAAAATGATGATCAGAGAGCAAAAGTCAGATACGTTCTTCATCCCATAAGTTGAAGAATGGAGAGTGATCCAACACAAAAAGTTCCATTAGACACTCACTAAGATCCAGAAAAGAAAGTTGTCAAGGGAAAGGGCTGCTGCAGAAAGAGAAGAACACGCTAAGGTGGAAAATGAACCCATATTTGATGTGCCAGCCATTGAAGACCAGGAAAGATATGTAGGTCTAAGGTCTTTTAAATACTTAACTCCTAGACATAGCAATGTTCCCCAGAGAGACATCTGGAAAGTCAAAAAAATTTAAACCGATATATAAAGAACTTCCTCATTTTATTATTTCTTATATCATCTTATAATTATTATTCAACTTAATTATTCACATTTATATGAATCTTTATAAGCAAATTTTAATTATTATTAAATTATTTTATAATTACATTTTATTTGATATGCTGATTTAAGATTATATACAACTTAATATAATTTAATATGTACATAATGTGTATTTAAAGATGAAAAAATATTTTTCAATGTAGTTTGCATTTCAAAACTTTCAATATTAGATGCAAGAATAATATTAAATCTGCATTTCCATATCAAATAAATAAATATCTATAATATGTGACATAATATATAACATGCAAAACTAATTTGTAAACATGTATTGAAAATTTTTTAACTTGAAACTTAAGAATCTAATTCCCAAATTAAAATTTATTATTATTATTTCAAATTACGAAAAAAAATTACAAAATTGACAATCAATACCAAGAGCCACATCTTTAATGATCATTATCGACAAAATTCGATTTGGATAAACCAGTGTATTCAAATTTGTTCCAAACAGTAATTCAGTTACAATAAGATGGTGGTTGGGTTTGTGTCAGTAATCATGCATCTCAATTGATCAAGATGGTCAACTATGTATCTCAATAAATGACATATAATAATTAAGATGATGACCAACAATCATGTGATTGTAAATCAGAATTCAAATGCAATTTTTTTTTCAATCCATCGCCTTCATTATATGGATATCTAAATATCTGAATAAACTTTCAGAACTTGTTGCAACTTTAATTCGGTTTTTCAAAACCTTTCTCATTTCATATCAAAATTTCAAGAATCAATTATCATCTTCAAGACTTCAACCGAGATATAATCTTGGTAAATTTCTTAATATTATGATATTCGAATTTCAAGCTTCAAATTTATTACGCTAAACTTTCATAAATCATATAAGAATTCCAGAAAAATGAAGAACACATATATTCAAGGCAAATGTATCAAGTCTCTGATTACAAATGTTAGAGTTTTATGCAAAAATCATGTTTATATACATCTATGAACATGATAAACAAATATACGGAAGCGGATCGAGCATTACCTCCGGCCATCGAATAATTTGTAAGTATTATGCTTTCCTCCGATTTGAAGTCTTCTAAGCACTACAACCCTCTGTAGATGGTGTAGTATTATTCTTATGGGATTTGTGCTTAGAGACCTCAAACTCTGCTATTTATAGGCATTCCTCATACATCGATGAGCTGATCGTGAGCTCGAGAGTCAAAAGAAGATGCGCATGCACATCTCAAATTTCTAAATTTGAGGCGACACATGTACCATTTGTAACAAATGCAGGTTATGGCCGTCGTTGCTATCGACTTGTTTATTCTCTTTTTGAATATAATTGATATGTGTCATTTTTTTCTTACACCGACATCTTACTAATAGGATTAGATTTATGTCCATCGTTTTCCATGTAAACTGTTATCAGAGAAATTTCCACACTGACACTAGTGTTCCTTGCTGAGCTGCTTGTTGGGGAGCTTTCTCTTGGCTTCTGTGTGATTAGTTAAGAGATGTGTAACCAACCTGGTCACCTCCTCGGGATCTATAAACAGTATCTGTTGTGTGTCTTTGCCTCCAGATCAGTAGTTATTGATGGGGAATTAAAACCTAGATCGAGGTAGGAGATGACCTAAAAAAATTTACAAAAAATTTTGTCAGACAAATTCATAGGTCAATTTTACAATACTCAATCTATAAAACATGAGTTTAACGATAAGTATATTCAACAAAGTTATTTAGCAGTACTTACCTTGCATGATGTGCATCGGAACTTGGAATATTTTTTTAAAACTTTGGTAATACTCTTGACGTGATCATTTTATTAAAAAAATAATTGATCGAGATTATTTTACAAATTTTCTCTTGGAACTTAGTATTTAGATCAAATATTATATATAATGAAATGTAAATTTATTATGTATATTGTTAGGATCGGTTTGGGGGAAATCATTGAGCCACAATAGCTCGGTTTTTGAAAAATTGAACATCGATGAATTAAATTGAGTTTGATTTTCAAACCAAGCGGAAGACACTCAAAATAATCCTTCGTAGAAATCGATTATACATTTTGTAAACATTTAAAATATATGCAAGTTGACTGAGTAAAAACATTTTGGTTGAAGTATTTTATCAAACATTTGATATGCAATATTTTGATATTTGAAGAACACATGAAATGCTTCAACAATGAATCTTCAAAACATTAGAAATGATAATTAAATGCAATAAATAAATAGACATGATTTTATTTATGGATGTTCGGAGATTATGAACTCCTATGTCACCCTTTTTTCCCATTGAGAAGGATTCACTAGAAGACTTTAATTCATACAATTTTTTGTACAAACCCGATTCAGAAGGGCAGCATCCAACTAGAACTCCTAGCACTCAAGATTGTAGGCAGCACATCACAATCAACATATTATTTAACATCTCATATGAAAGACTACAAACATATTATTTTACGTCTTTGTGTGAAGACTCATTCAACTAATTTTTGAAGTTCAACTCTCTTGTATATGTGTGAGTGATTGTGTGTGAGGAATTTATTCTTTACAGTATACATTTCAAATGTATCCTCACACCAGGTTTTGTGCTCTCAACTAGCAGATTTTTTCATGCTAACTGCACATGCTTTGAATCCCCTTCAAAAGCATTTGTTTGATCTTCAAGATGTTATATTTATAGGCCTCAACAATGATATATACATTAGACACAAGAATATGACCATTTAAAAAGTTTCTGTATAGTTTCTGAAATTGCAACGATCAAATTCGTTTTGCTGGACATTTTCCTGAGCCTAAACTGGTCAAATGGTTCAGTTCAGTTCTGGTCTACTCAACTGAACTAAACTGATGGGGTATGTCGAAATCAGCCTGGCTGATTTCAGCCTACGCAGAACTAGTAGCTTCGTCATCATTTATCAGAATCTTAAACTATGATTCAGACTTTTACTTGTAAATATGATTTGTAGATCGTTGTCTTAATTTCGTAAAGCATACTGAATCGTTTCATTTGGATAACTGAGCTGATCAGGCTGACATAAATACCGCAATTGCTCATGCCAAGCTGATTGTTGTTTTCGTACAATCAATTTGGTCTTTAAACTATCAGTTTGGCGTAGATAACATTCGATTCAGCCCAACTGATGTGAAATACGACTTGTCCCAAATTGTGTTTTCTATTTAGTCGTTTCCATAGCTAATCATTTGGATTACCGAGCTGTGAGATATCATCAAAATACCAAAACCTGCCAGATTTTCAGTTTTGCTAAATTTGAGTTTCAGCTTTCATCTTGAGTTAATAAATTCACACTTGAGTAAATATATCTAGAAACACAATAATAAGTTTTGTTATCATCAAAATCAAGATTATTAGAGTTCCTAGACTTAACACACATTAACTTTTTTATTGACAAATTTGCTCACATGAAAATGTATAAATCTATATTTACACTACAAGAAAAATGATTTTCCGCAGCACGTCATCAACGGCGTGCATTAAAAGCACGCTGCGCATATTACTTTTAACGACGTGCACTCATATGTGCGCTTTTGATATTATTGCACTTGACAGTATCAACGGCGTGCTTAAAACGCACGCTGCGGATATTACTTATCCGCGGCGTGCTTAATATCAGCAGCGTGCGTTTATGTGTGCCGTTAAAAAATTATATAAACGACAGCGTGCATGAAAATGTGCGCCGTTAATATTTAGCGACGGTTTTTTGAAAACCGACGCAATATTTATATTAGCGACGGATTTTTTCGAACCGTCGCTATATTAGCGACGGTTGTAGTCAAACCGTTGCTAACATTAGCGACGGTTTAATACAACCGTGCAAAATTCAAATTAGCGACGGTTATATTATAACCGTCTCTAATAGCGACGGTATAAGTACGTCGCTATTAGCGACAAATTAACAACCGTCGCCATTAGCGACGGTTTAATACAAAACCGTTGCTAAACGCAACGGTAAAACCAAAACCGTCGCAAATTGTCTTTAAATACCACCAGTCGAACCATATTTTACCACAACACTTCATTAACACTTAAAATTTTTCTCTCTCAAGCAATTTAAATTTCGATTTAAGGTAAGTTTTTTTGTTTCAATTTTTTTTTAAATTTCGATTTAAGGTACGTTTTTTTGTTTCAATTTTTTGTAAATTTTTAAGTGTTAGTTAAGATGAATATTGTTATTATAGTGTACGTTTTTTTTAAGATTTATTAAATTATAAACATAATTTTTTTTATTGTAATAACAAGATTAGCGACGGATTTTATTTTAATTCGGTCGCTAATTAGCGACGGGATTTTTGAAACACCGTCGCAATATAGCGACAGTCTTTTAAAATATTCCGTCGCTAAGTAGCGACGGAATTAAAATAAAATCTGTCGCTAATAGTAGCGACGGAATGTTAAAATCGTCGCTAATTAGTGACGGTTATGCTATGACTATCAAGAGCGTGCGTAGGCGCGCCGCGAATAATAGTTTGTATTAACGGCGTGCTTATGCACGCCGCGGATAATCTTAAACTTTCAACAGCTTTCAACTTTGCAGCGTGCAATGTGCGCTGCGAAAAGCGAATTTGCGCGCTGCGAAAAGCCATTTTTGTTGTAGTGTTACTTTAATTAGCTCACCCTAGTTTGAAATCCAGGTTTCGCCTCTAATAATTAAGCAATATTACGCTAAAACATTTATTATGTGGCATCACTCGAGGGCAGAGCCAAGAATTGACCAGATGACGATTTATTATCTTTCGATGTTATAAAAATTTTAATTATTTTTTAAATAATAATTTTCATATCATATTTACAAATTTCCTTATAAAAAAATAAATGTTTTTCATGCTTAATTTGACGAGTTTTCACCTTAAGCATACATGACTTATAACTCGTCTGACACAATCTAAAGATGTCAAAACGGGCTAGTGGAGGCTTTTTTGCAGGTTGTGAAATTATCAACTCGGTCCATCTGTGTTAGGTGGCGAGACGAGCTTAGCCATTTATGTGTTATTTTGCGGGTTGGAGTGGGCCATCCTGGAACCTGCCACAACATATTATTAGGTGGGGCATGGTCGTCATTTTGGATGGTCGAGAAATTAATAACTCGACTCACTTATGTTATATGACGGAGCAAGCGTAGCCCATTTTGAATTCTCTATTAAGATATAGTATTTGTAATGAGATCTCAAGTTTAAGACTTTATTGTATATAACAAACACATCCCAACTCAAAAAAAAAAATTGTGAAAGATATTGTAATAATCATCATTTTAATCTATCTACCATATACATAAGATGTATTGGTTAAATATCTTTCCATGATAGTCCATGAAGTTTTTCCCATTGAATATATTTTTTTTCTATGAGAAGAATTAAATCTCTATATTTTGTCTCTATATAAAGAGCTGAATCACCTTCATCATCTTCAATGATATAAGCATATGATGCTTGAGACTGAGAATCTATATTATTTCTCTGTTTTTGTTTCAAGAATTCTTGAAATTCATTATATAACAAATCATTTTGCTCAATATTACTGGCTGATGAACTAGAAATGTTCTGAGCTATAAGTTTCTGCTTTCCATGCTGAGCAATAATATCAAGAGATTTTCCCCTACCACCTCTTCCTCTATAAGAGGAATCTCCTCTTCCTCGAGAACTCATATCTGTAAATAAGAACATTAAGATAAATATTCTCATGTTAAAAAATTTGGTAAGTGATTATCTTCACCTTTTTTATAAATGATTTCAAAATCAAAAGGGGTTAAATGTGCCTATCATCTTGCAAACATTTGTTTAGAAGCATCATGTTTAAAATCTTTCATAAACATAAATTTTGCAGATTTGAAGTCAGTTTTTATAATAAACTTTTGATTATATAAATCATCTTGAAATTTTAAAATACATCTTACAATAGCTAAAATTTCTTTTGCTACTGTAGAGTAATTTTTCTGGGCATTATTTCATTTCCCAGAATAAAATCTTATAAGATATTCTTGTTTTGTTTTGGAGTTTATTTGTTTCAAAATCCCTCCGAAACCTATGTCAGAAGCATCTGTTTCTACAATTTTATCCCATTAAGGATTAACAAGCATAATACAATGGAGATTTTTAACCTTTTCTTTAGTATTTTTAACTGCTTCAGTATGTTTATTATACCAAGGTAAAGGATTTTTCTTTAATCTATCATATAAGATAGCAGAATCTTTATTAAAATTTTTAATACAAGGAGAAATATAATTTAAACTTTCTAAAAATCTTTATAACTGAGTTTTATCAGTTATAATATCAAAAAATTTTAAATCAAATTCAATACTTCTTTGAATAAGAATTATTTTTCTTTTTTCTATTATATGACCAAGAAATCTAATATTAGTTTGAAACAAAATCATTTTAGATTTTGATATTACAATACCATTTTGGATAACAATATTTTTAAACATATCTAAATGTTTAAAATGTATTTCAATATCATTTGAAAATACTAAAATGTCATCTATATAAACAATTATAAAATTGCAATAAGAATAAAAAATATCATTCATAATTTTTTGAAATTCTGAAGGGGCATTTTTTAAGCCAAATGGCATTACAGTTCATTCATAATGTCCTATTGAAACATTAAAAGTATTTTTATATCTATCATATTCTTTTATTTGCATCTGCCAAAATCTTGATTTTAAATCAAATTTTGAAAATATAATAGCATGAACAAGTCTATCTAATAAATCTTTTTTATTAAGAATAGGATGCCTAGTCCATTTTAAAACCTTATTAAGGGGCTTATAATTTATTACTAGTCTAAGAACTCCTCTTTCTAGCTCAAAATGTTTATTAACATAAAAAACCGTACATGACCAAGGAGATTGGATGGTTTTATTAAACCTTGTTCTAATAATGAATAAATTTTATTTTTACATAATTCTAAATATTCAGAATTCATTTGACAAGGATGAGCCTTGGTAGGAACATTTTTTTTTTCAAAATTCTCTTCATATGGAAGAGAAATAATATGTTTTTTTTTTCTATTCCAAAAAGCATTTGGAAGATCATTACATATTTCTAATGAGAATTTATTATAAATAATTTTAATTTTTTCCTGTAATTTATAATTTGTAATTTATCATCCATAGTTAGAATTTTTACTTCTTCTTTTAGAGAATTAATTTGAAAAGTTTTTCTATCAATCTTTTCTTGTAATTCATTTAAAATTCTATGAACTTGTTTAGTTATAAACTGAAAAAAAATAGGGTTACTTTGAAAGGTTCCTATAATATCTATTTCATCAACATAAGTCAAAAGATAAATTTGATAAATAAAAGGAAGTCCAAGTATAAGTTGACTAGAAATATCTTTTGCTAATAAAAAAATGGTTAAAATACAGTTTTAATCTTTGCAAATATATGCTTTTGATAATTTATAGTTTATTTCTAAAGGTTCTCCTCCAGCATGTGAAAGAGAATGTGTAGTTTTATGAAAGTATTTTGTAGGAATTAATCTTTCTTTTATAACATTTAAATCTGCACCACTATCAATCATAGCAATAAAATTTTTCTTATAAGAATTATCAATTAATAAAGTGATATTAGTATACCATTTTTCAGATATAATTATACTTAAAACAGATAAATGTTTTTTTTATTAGGATCAACAAATGAAATATCTTGAAAATTACTATTAGAATTAAATTCTATATCTTCTTTGTTATTTTCAATAACTGAAATACGATAATTTAAACTAGTATTATTTTGTTGAAAAATTTTTATTTGTTATTTAAGATTATTAATTTCTTTAATTAAATCTTGAATAATAACTGGACTTTGATTACTATATTTTTGTTGTAGAAGATTTTTTACTTCTTTCATAGAATAAGTTTGTTCTGGTTTAACAAGAATATTATTACTACTGGTTGAAGCATTATTCTCCATTTGATCTATAATTGTAGATTTTAAAATTAAATCTTTAATCATCTTAAGGAATTCTAGAATATTACTATTAGTTAACATATTTATATTAAGATCCAGAAATTGAGACAAAGTTTATTAAAAATCATCATTATTTTTATCATCATTATTATTTATATGATTTATACAAGATTTTTCTTGTATACAATTATCATATTCTTCTATATCTGAAATATTTGATTCTATAATTTCTTCTGAATCATATAATTCTGAAGAATTTTCAGATTCACTGTCGTAATCAAAATCCTTATTTGAATCCATTATTATTTTAAATAATATTTCTTTGAGATTCTCATCTATATTTAATTCATTAATTTTGTTTTTCGCCCAACATTGATTAGCATAATGTCTTATTTTTTGCATTTTCTACAAATAATGAATTTATTTTTGTCTTTATATTTTTCTGATTTCCGTGATTCACGGTTTTCTTTTAATTTTCTTTTTCCTATCTTTTTGTCTATCAGACAAATGTCTTTTCTTTCTATAAAGTTTTTCGTCTTTATCTTTAATTTTCTTTTTACTTTTATTAGGTAAATCAATACCAAATTGATCACAAAATTTACCCAATTGTTTTTTCTCAAGTAAATTATGTCTTTTAATTTGATTATTTAATTGTAATTCATTACAAAGAGATAAACACTCTTGTATACAAGTACTTATTAACTTTCCATAAGTTTAATTTTCATATGGAACATATATATCATCTTTTCTTAATATTTTCTTGATTATTTCAGCAAAAAGAAAAGGTAATCCATCTATAAATTTATCTTTCCAAAGATTATTATTACAGTCTGTTATCTCATAAATATGAGATAGAAATGTATCTTTGTACCATCTAAACTCATTAAGAGTTTTACATTTTATATTACTTAATAAGTACGAATTTGTTCACCATTATCAGTGAATCTACAAGTAAATGTTCACTCATTGTCATTATAAGAGAATAGACTGCATTCTCTAATTGAACATTATTCTCAATTTTTATTGAGTTTAAAATAGCATCCTTATGAGATTGATTTAAATAATTATCTCACCAACCTTTAAGTTGGCCAGTAAAACATGCTATGATAATTTTAGCAATATTTTTATCGTTATTGTCTGAATTTTTACACACAATGCTATACATAAACATTCTGTGAGCAGTATTATAAATTTTCTTATCACTAAAACCATCAATATTCCATTCATAAATATTTTTCTCATTATAACTATTAGAGAAAATATTGTTCCTCAAAAAGAACATCAATGGGAGTAGGTCTATCATAATAATATTTGGTTTGGCTTGGTTTTTTTGCTTATTTTATTTTATTAATTTCTTCTTCAGAAGAATTTTTATTATTTTCTATTTCTTCATTAAAAGTGTTTAAAATGAAATTTTTAAAATTTTCTTCTAATAACTTTTCTATATCAGAAACAGAAGATTTAAATTTAAAATATTTTATTTATGGAGGGGATTAAATAGAAGAAGTTTGTTGGGGATCGATGTAGAGTTTAGAGGGGGGTGAATAAACTCTTTTCTTTTCTGATTTTTTCTTTTGAAGTTGCTAAAATCCTGTTAAAGATTGTAGCTAATCTTGTTCAAGTGTACAACCAACAAATCACATAATAGTGCGGAAACGATCTGATGGTTCGGTAATTGAAATGATAAAAACAGTAGGCAGTAGACAGTAGTTGTTTATGGAAGTTCGAAGATGAAATCTTCTACATCTCCCCTTCTTCTGTTTCCAGAAGGTATCACTAAAAGACTTTGGATTTTACAGTACACACTCGTACACACCCACTTCAGCAGGACTTACCCTCTGCCTACTGAAACTCTTAGTGTATCAACACGATAATATGTAATCAAGGTTCTGGAAAAGACTCTTTTCCAGATTACAAACTCTTCTCAACAAGATATGAATAGTGTGAACTGTTTATGAAGAGTGTGAGAAATAGCAGCACAAGATGATCTTCAACCGATCGGATATATGCTATGAAGCGTGTGCTATTTCTGTATGTCAAGCTTTTTGTGAGATAAGAGAGTTTTTGTGCTTAAATCAACGTTGTGAGTATTGCAATCAGTATCACCCTTTATCAACGTTGTTCTTGTATATTTATAGAAGTTTTGATCCCAACGTCTATAAACAAAACGGCTTCTTTGACTTCTGATATATTCAGCTTTAATACCTGAAATAGGTCCTGCAGAAAAGCTTCAAAACAATCAGTCTTGTTTTATACCAAAATTGGTAAGACGTAATAAATAGCTTCATACAGAATTAATGGTGCAATTAATGCTAGTACTTGATAAAGTAACGGTAACATTCAAGGCTAGTTCTGTTTATGCGAAAGACGTTAAGTTACTTCGGTTTGGACTGAATTCTGCTTCTGTTTTCTTAGAATTCTAAGTTCTGCTTCTGGTTATCTTAGAACTTTAAGTTCTGCTTCTGTTTTCCGTTAGCTGAAGACTACTGCTTTTATATTGCCTAAAGATCTGCTGATTTTAAGTCTCATTGCCCATCGCCACAATTAAGTTAAGTCTAACAATTTCTCCCTTTGTGGTGATGCCAAAACCTGAATATTAGCAGAAAAATAATGGCAAGATAAAACATATTTATATTAAGATAATTAACGAAAGTTTTAATTATCGGTGCCAATGTCCCTGTAATTGGTTTCTTCAGCATCTTAATATCTTCTGGCAGAAGATTCTGCTATATCTCCAGTTGTTCTTCCTTCTGGTTCTGCTTCCCCCTTTTTGGCATCAATGGCCAGTACTCGAGACAGCAAACCATCCATACAGCTAGAAAGATTTAGAATGCCATTGTTGAGCATTTCCAGATATGGTGCCTGATTAGATACTCGTTCATTGAGAGCATTGATAGATTGAGACTGGGACTCAATCTTGGCATCCATAGATTCCAAGGTGGTGGAGACTGAGCGAATAACCTCATCATGGTCGGTGAGTCGTTTGAGTATGTCAGTTTGACCGAGTACGATGATGCCTTGGCTTCTGGAAACATTCTGTTGAAAGACAATGGTCTCAGCATACATTTTTCTCACAGATTCTGCCGTAATAGATAGTTCCTTAGATATGCGGTCTCGAAAGAACTTAGAACCACTGACTTCTCCAGCATGTTCACGAGATAGCTCCTTCACTATGTCAAAGAGATTGTGGAGATCCTTTTGCAAATTATCAATCTCAAATTCAATATCAAACCGTTCCGGTTCTGGAGATGGAGTTCTGGTGAGCATACGCTGCTTGAGTTCAGCAGTACGAGCAGCAGCTGAGTCAGAAATGGATAAGACCAATGCAGTAGAATGTTCTAGTTCTGTTGGAGCAATGGGAGGAATCACATTCTTGGAACCAGCAGAGGTGCCAGGTTCAACAGGGCTCAAGTCTAGAGCGGCAGATACAGGAGGTGCTACATGAGTTTCCTCATCAACAAATGGAGCAACAGAAGTTTCTTCAACCATAGGTTCAGGCGCCGTACTATCATCTTGATGAGTAGCTTCAGTGGTCTTTGGTGGTTGCTCTGAAGGGATAGAATCAGATGGCATATTCAGTAGATCTTTTATTTATGCTTGATATTCAGCAGAAAAGTTCTCAAGATTCGGTAAAGGATTGTCATATGATGTTTCCACATGCTGAGGTTCAATTTGAGTTTCGGAGAATACCACTTCATTAGCTTGAGTTAGTGGAGGTGCAGCAGCCGTCGTAAGAACAATAGATTGAATTAATTCATCTACTGAAGCTAATTCTCTAACAGAGATCAAAGATGATGATTGAGCAGGCAGGTCCGGTGATGCAGGAGTACTAGAGACCTTGGCTCCGGAAGGAACTGTGATCCTTTCCTCAACTGTCCGTGTTTGTAGAAGTTCGGGTACCATGCCTAACCTGTAAAGCAGAGGCTTAGTAAAAACCTGTTCTTGAGCTCGAATTAGCTCAGCCAAAGTCTCCAGCTGATCAGTCATAAGCTGAATGATATCCTGATCATGAGGAGCAGTAGGACTCATTGGATCAAAATTTGACTTTAAAGATGTCAACACAGAGTCCATCGCCTTTTGTTTCAGTTGATCAAGGATATAATTTCTCCGATTCATGGCTTCAATAACATTCTTGGTTTTCGCAATAGCAAAAACTCTTTTCTCATGCTTCACGATCTGAGCAAATACGCCTGCAGTGCGTAAGTGACTGAAAGGGTGAAATGCTCCCATCTTTAGCCATTCATCAAAGAACAACATGTCTTCCCTGGCAGATTTTTCAATCTCTTGAAGATGAAGTTCAATACCAGTCTGCACTGAGGTTTTGGAGCGTTGAACTTGATGTTCATCAGACATCTTTTCCTTTCCTTTGCCTGTAGGAATAGGCAGTGAGGTTCGAGTAGTTGATGATCCGACTAATGACTCTCGAATCACAACTCCAGTAATAGGTCTAACAGTAGGTCTGATATTGATGTTGGTGGAGCAGTAATAGCCGTTGGTTTGATGGAAGAGGAGGTAGTAATTGGTTGTGAAATAGTAGAAGTAAGTGCTGGTTGGGAAGGAGTTGCTACTGGTTCTGAAGCAGACTTGGTTTTGGTTTGAGTGGCTTCTGGAAATACTTGTCTCAACGGAACAGTATCCAGATCAGCAATGGCCACATTTTTCTTGATACGGATGGTGGTTCTTGACTTCTTTTTGCTGGGTATTGCTACTGGAAGAGATGCTTGAGTAGGAGCCGCTGATTTTTCAGATACAGTTTTGTCCGAATCAGTCAAAACAATTACTCTTTTCCTTTTTGATTTTCTTTTGGGGAGCATGACCCTCGGCTAGAGTATCTCCAATTTCCTTTTTCATGGAAACAAAATCGGCCACAGTTGGTTTAGGCCTCAAAGCAAGCACATTATTGGCATCGGCCATAGTTACAGAAGAAGCATCTTGATCAGTAGTGAATGGGAAACCAGCATCCTTCAGCATCTGACTGATTTGAACAGCAAAACCAGTGCTCTTTCGTGAAACCATTTCTGTCATAATTTTGAATAGAAACCAACTCCAATCCACCTTAATATTCGAGGTGATTGCCATCATCACCTGAACTTTTTCTTTTGTCAATCGATCAAAAGTACCAGCTTTGACAAGAAGTACCTTTGCCACAATGTCAGCAAGCACTTGGTATTCCATTTTCAGAAGCTTCTTGAAACATGAGGGAGAGAGTTCCTCTCCAGAAGCAGAGAAAGAAGTAAGAGCAATAGACATTTCTTCCTTTGAGATACCTGATAGGTCAGAGGTGCCTGAGAGTGGAAGAAAGAAGGTTGATCCAAGTAATGGAGCATCAAGAGCAAGAGATGCATCTCCCTGAGAATGAATGATCTGTCCATCTTGAACAGTTGTTTTGGAGAAGAATTCCAGAAGTGCTGTCTTATAGATGATGGCAGGTGCTTCCAAGAATCTTCGAAGGCCTGATTTTTCAACAGCCTTAAACATTTGTACAAGTCCTTCATCTTTAATAGTAAGTACCAATGAAAAATTAACTTGATAAGCGTTGAGAGTGTAAGCTCCAGCCATTTTTCTGAGATAATTTCGTTGAAGATTATGTTAGACAAGAGAAAGCAGCAGCAAGAAAGTCTAGAATCGTAAATGTGAAAAGGAATAAGAGGCGGTTAATATTCAAAATGTACAGCCGTCAGTGTAAACACAAAGACACGTGTCAGTATGTTTACGGTTGAATATTTGAAAGATTATGCAGAGTGTCAGAAAAGTTATTTTTCAAAAATGAAAAAGAGCGGGCTGTCTAATGAATTACTTAAAATAATCAGAAGAGAATTTGTCGTATTATGATAATATCTACTGGAAGTTATAAAGTGATGAAGTATTGTCAGCATTCTTGACAAAATCCAGTAGATATTTTGTCTTATCGAACAGACAAAACTCTCTTCTGCTTCTGATAAAGCACGAAAATATGAAAGATTACTGTTCCCCCTGAATCTATGCAATAAATGCGAAGATACGAAGTCTGAAAGAATAATAAATGATTCTTGGTATCCGTGCAGACAGTGAGCCGTCGATTCGGCTTCTATAAATACCTGCACTTTTACAAACTGAGTCATTCATGCTTTTATCAAATCAAAACAAATGAGTAGTTCAAGTGACTTCTCAGAGACTTCTCCTGAGTCTGAATCAGCAGAGGAACTCCAAGGACAACTTCCAGCCTCTCGTAAGCAGAAGTTTGAAGATATTCTTTTTCAAGATATGAAGACTTGGAAGAAATTCCTTGGCATATAATCTGAACAATTAGTTAGATTGTTCTAAATTATTAGGTTTAAACTGTGGAATTACCCCATTCACAAATCATAACCATGCAAAAAGAGGGGATTCCAGCAGTTTTAGTTAGATTCCTGTTGAAGTACTCAGTGCTACTGAAGTACCTCAAACTGCTGATATCAACAAATGTAGTAGATAAACGCAATGTAATATACCTGGTTTTGTAAGAATTTCATTTTGTCATATTTTCGTTTATCTATTGCTTTCATTGAAGGTTATAAAACAAGGGATACGAAAAACTTAGTCTGGGTAAATCGGATGAATCAAGAGACGTTTCATCTGACTTGAGACTCTTCAACTTCTTCAATCATTAAATGTCACCTGTCTATAAGTAATACAACAAGAATGTTAGATAATATCAGTTCGATATGTCTAGTTCAATCAATTCTAACGCTTGTAGTAGTACGCATGTCATTGTCACAGATGAAGTGTTTCCTTATTTGGAAGACTTGAAGAAGACTATTGAAGAATATGTCTTGGTAAAAGTCATGTCTTCATGGTTCAAGATTCAAGATCTTCAGAATTCTTATCAAAATGGTTTGACATTTACTCGTTCTCAAATAGCAGTAGCGATAAGATACAAACAACAATTTGATGTCAATCATGTTACAGAGCTAGCAACTAATCAAGTTCTTCTGCATGCAATGCTGTGGAAGGAGTGGCATCAGCTAGAGAAGATCTCTTCTGCTGAATCCTTCACTAGTTTAAGAATCCATGGACTGAATAATTGGATAGTTGAGTGGCAAGAATTTGTAGGTTCTGAAATGGCTGCTGTAACATGGCATAGATTATTTCCTCAATAAAATTTTATAGATGTAATTTTGTCTTCTTATTCTTCTGCAAATATTCTACTGTTAAATTTTGACAAATAACAATTAAGTTAAATCAATTAAACCAAGTACATTTCGAAAGTAAGAAAACTTATTCTCAGGCAGAGGTATTGTAAAGATATCTGCTGCTTGTTGATCAGTAGGAACGTATTCCAGACGA
Source organism: Primulina huaijiensis (assembly GCF_012295235.1). Classification (NCBI taxonomy): domain Eukaryota; kingdom Viridiplantae; phylum Streptophyta; class Magnoliopsida; order Lamiales; family Gesneriaceae; genus Primulina; species Primulina huaijiensis. The sequence continues at coordinate 8,552,745 of NC_133323.1, read as the reverse complement.
ATATCCTTCTTTTGTACATGATCTCGGATAAAATGATGTCTGATATCTATGTGCTTTGTTCTGGAATGAAATAATGGATTTTGCGTGATTGCAATGGCACTGGTATTGTCACAGAGGATGGGTGATTCAGAGGCTTGAACTCCATAATCTTTGAGTTGTTGCTGTATCCACAGTATTTGAGAGCAGCAACTTCCAGCAGCAAGATACTCTGCTTCTGCAGTAGATGTGGCTATGGAAGTCTGCTTTTTACTGAACCAGGAGATCAACCTATCACCAAGAAATTGACAAAACCCCCTAGTGATTTTCCTATCCAGTTGCATCTTGCATAGTCAGCATCTGAATATCCAATAAAATTGAATGATGAGTCCTTGGGATACCATAGGCCGACATTCTGAGTACCCTTTAAGTATTTTAGAATATGCTTAGCAGCAATAAAATGAGATTGCTTAGGGTTAGTCTGAAATCTTGTGCAAATACAAGCAGCAAACATGATATCAGGTCTGCTGGCTGTGAGATATAATAATGGGCCAATAAGACCACGATACTGAGTTACCTCTACTGAGATTCCATTTTCATCTTTGTCAAGTTTAGTAGATGAGCTCATTGGAGTAGAAGCAGCAGAGCATGTTTCCATACCATACTTTTTCAGTAATTCTTTAGTATACTTAGCCTGATTTATGAAGATTCCTGTTTCCAGTTGCTTGACTTTCAGTCCTAGGAAGAATGTTAATTCTCCCATCAAACTCATCTCAAATTTATCCTGCATCATTTTAGCAAACTTTTCAGATAGTTTGGGGTTAGTTGACCCAAAGATAATGTCATCAACATAAATTTGTACTAACAAAATGTGCTTATTCTTAACAAACGTGAATAAAGTCTTATCTACTGTGCCAATGGTGAAATCCTGATTAACAAGGAATTGTGATAGAGTGTCATACCATGCTCTAGGTGCCTGTTTCAGACCATGCAGAGCTTTGTGTAATTTGAATACATGATGTGGTAGAAAATGATCGATGAAACCTGGAGGTTGTTCGACATAAACTTCTTCTTGCAGTAAACCATTTAGGAAGGCTCTCTTCACATCCATCTGATATACTTTAAAGTTTTTGAAAGCAGCAAATGCTAAGAATATTCTGATGGCTTCAAGCCTTGCTACTGGTGCAAAGTTCTCATCATAGTTTATTCCTTCTTCTTGTCTGAAACCCTGAGCCACTAGTCTTGCTTTGTTTCTAACCACATTTCCTTCTTCATTTAACTTGTTTATGAATACCCACCGAGTTCCAATGAATGCTTGATGAGTTGGTCTAGGTACAAAAAACCATACTTCATTTCTTTTAAATTGATTCAGCTCTTCTTGCATTGCTTCAATCCAACTAGGATCCAGAAGAGCTTCTTCAATCTTCTTTGGTTCAACCTGAGAAATAAAAGCAGCATGCATATATTCATTAAGCATTTGTCTTCTTGTCCTTAAAGGAGCTGCTGGATTTCCGATATCCAAAGATGGAGGATGTGATTTTCTCCAAATAAAAGGGTTTAGACGGATTTCTTCCAGGTTTGATGGATTTGGACCAAGCTCAAGTGAGGTGTCAATAGATTCTGGGGTGTCAACTACTGGTTCTGGTGCATCCTGTACCTGTATTGCTGGTTCTACTATAGGGATGTCTGGTTCTGGATTTTGTGCATCGTTGACACGTGGTTCTGTATCATCTTCACTATCCAGTTCTAGATGAATGTTGTCCAACCTGTTACTCAGATTTGAAGTGTTAGTAATTTCATGAGCATTGCTGTCTTCATCGAAAACAACATGAATGGATTCTTCAACATTGAGAGTTCTATTATTGAAGATTCTGAAGGCTTTGCTTACTGCTGAATATCCAAGAAACAGTCCAGCATCTGATTTCGAATCAAATGTAGTCAAATAGTTTTTACCGTTATTATGCACGAAACATTTGCAACCAAATACATGAAAATAAGATACCTTAGGCTTACTCCTTTTCCATATCTCATAAGGAGTCTTATTATGTCTCTTGTTGATCATGGTTCTGTTTTGTGTATAGCATGCAGTGTTGATTGCTTCTGCCAAGAAGCGCTGAGAGATGTTAGCATCTGCTAGCATTGTTCTAGCGGCTTCTTTAAGAGTTCTATTTCTCCTTTCAGCTACTCCGTTTTGTTGATGCGTTCTGGCAGCTGAATACTCATGATGAATGCCCTGTTCATCCAAATATAACTCAAATACCTTGTTAGTAAATTCAGTACCTCGATCACTTCTGATTTTAATAACAGAAACTGATTTTTCATTTTGAATTTTCTTCAGAAGTTTGATCAGAAGACCACTGGTCTGGTCTTTTCCAGCAAGAAATATTACCCAAGTAAATCTGGAAAAATCATCAATAATAACAAGAGTGTATCTCATTCCCCCTAAACTTATGATAGGGATTGGACCAAATAAGTCCATATGCAATAATTCCAAACATCTTGAAGTTGATTTACTACTTTTGTTCTTGAAGCTGGATCTTATCTGTTTACCAAGTTGACATGCAGAACATACGTGAGTTTTAACGAAATTAATATCAGGCAAACCGTCAACTATGTTCTGCTTTTTGAGAATATTGATTGACTTAAAGTTTAAGTGATTCAATCTCTTGTGCCATAGCCAATGTTTATCACTAAGAGATGCAACTAAACACGTAGGAACATTAATATGATCTACATTCTGCTACTACTTAAATTATAATTCACCCAAGTGTAGGTTGTCTGCAAGTAATATATTTCGTAAGTACGAGATCAATCCACAGAGAGGTTATTTTAAGTTTAAATTTATTAATTTATAGATTACCAAATGCAAGAACGAAGTTTACAAATTATAAATTTTGTCAAGACTCCAGGATTTATTCTTTGTTTATGCAATATTGTTTAACTAAAAGTAAAACAAAGGAAACCACCATAAATAATGGTTCCAAGAAAATTAAATATTTAAACACACACCTAATATAATATAGTTCCCACTATAAAAAATACCGAATTCACCGATATTTTATATATGGTACCTATGATTATATATATAACTA
>NC_133323.1:8511906-8544134 GCF_012295235.1 Primulina huaijiensis | reverse complement strand
AAAAATTTGGTCAGGACAATACTTAAACAAGTAAGGATCATCCCAATAAAATTTTTTAACTTCTATCAAGAATTTATTCTTATCCTGTGAATTCCAATGAGAAGGCATTTTATTTGTCACAATAAAATTTACAATGTTAGCAAACCAGGGCATAATAGTAATATAAAACAACTGATCATCTGGAAAATTTTCATTTATTGGTATTTCATTATGAGATGGTTCAGTCATTATTCTAGATAAATGATCGGCTACAACATTTTCTTTTCCTTTTTTATCTTTAATTATAATATCAAATTCTTGTAACAATAAAATCCACCGTATTAATCTTGGCTTAGCATCTTGTTTATTTGATAAATATTTTGCGGCAGAATGATCAGTGTACACAATAGTAGTAGAACCAATTAAATAAGATCGAAACTTATCTAATGCAAATACTACTGAAAGTAATTCTTTTTCAGTAATTGAATAATTTATTTGAGCACTATTTAAGGTTCTACTAGCATAATATATTGCATATGGTTTTTTTTTCTTTTCTCTGTCCTAACACAGCTCCTATAGCATAATCACTTGCATCACACATTAATTCAAATGGTAAAGACCAATCTGGAGGTTGTAAAATAGGTGACGTAATTAAAAGATTAATTATTTATTTTAAAATCATTTTCACATTTTTGAGTCCATTCAAATTGTGTATCTTTTGTTAAAAGATTCGAAATTGGTTTAGATAGTATACTGAAATTTTTTATAAACCTTCTATAAAAACATGCATGACCCAAGAATGATCGAACTTCTTTGACCGTTTTTGGTGATGTTAAATTAGCAATAACATCAACTTTGGCTTTATCAACTTCAATTCCTTTTTCAGATATCACATGACCTAACACAATCCCAGATTTAACCATATAATGAAAATTTTCCCAATTTAAAACAAGATTTTTTTCTTCACATCGTTTTAATACTTCTTCTAGGTTTTTAAGACAATTTTCAAATGAGTTTCCAAAAACAGTTATATCATCCATAAAAACTTCTACAAATTCTTCAATCATATCACTGAAAATACTTAACATGCATCTTTGAAAAGTAGCCGGAGCATTACATAAACCAAATGGCATTCTTTTAAATGCAAAAGTTCCGAAAGGACAAGTGAAAGTAGTTTTTTCTTGATCTTCTAATGATATAGGTATTTGATAATACCCCGAATACCCATCAAGAAAACAATAATAAGAATTTCCTGCTACTTTTTTCTAGAATTTGATCTAAAAATGGTAGTGGAAAATGATATTTTCTAGTTGCATCATTTAATTTTCTATAATCAATACACAGACGCCAACTAGATGGAATCCTAGTTTGTAATAACTCTCCCTTTTCATTTTTTATAACAGTGATGCCTGACTTTTTAGGTACTACTTGTGTTGAACTTACCCATTTACTATCTGAGATTGAATAGATAATTCCAGCGTCTAATAGTTTTAATATTTCATTCTTAACAGCTTCTTTCATATGTGGATTTAACTTTCTTTGTGGTTGTTGATATGTTTTAGCATTTTCTTCCAAATGAATTTTATGTGTGCAAATTAAAGGATTTATACATTTTATATCTTTCAAAGTCCATCCAATTGCATTTTTATATTTTTTAAGTAATTTAATTAAATCTTCTTCTTGATTTGGTAGAAGAGTGGAAGAAATTACAACAGGAAATATTGTATTTTCACCAAGAAATACATATTTCAATTCGAATGGTAAAACTTTTAATTCAAGTTTTGTATTATTATCTTCTTTAAAATTATTTTCAGACTCAAAATTTTCTCTTAAAAAAACTTCAGATTGTTGATTTAAGTTTTCTTCTTGTATATTTTCTTCCACAATTGATTCAATTTCATTATCATATTCATTTTCATTAATACTTGGTTGTTTACATAAATTGAACACATTAAGTTCTAAAGTCATATTTCCAAAAGACAATTTCATTATTCCATTTCGACAATTAATTAAAGCATTTGAGGTTGCTAGAAATGGTCGTCCCAATATTACTAGAATTTCATTATGTACTTCTATTGGTTCTGTATCCAAAACAATAAAATCTACAGGATATATGAATTTATCAACTTGAACCAACACATCTTCTACAATACCTCTAGGTATTTTGATTGACCTATCCGCCAGTAAGAGAGTAACAGAAGTGGGTTTTAATTCTCCTAAATTAATTTTTTCATAAACTGAATAAGGAAGTAAAAAATTCACACTTGCGTCCAAATCTAGCAAAGCTTTTTTAATTTTATTTTCTCCAATAATACATGAAATTGTTGGACAACCAAGATCTTTATATTCTAAACTATAATTATTTTGAAGAATAGAACTTACTTGTTCAGCCAAGAATGCTTTCTTCTTCACATGCAATTTTCTCTTCACAGTACATAAGTCTTTTAAAAATTTTGCATATGAAGATACTTGTTTAATAGCATCTAATAATGGAATATTTATCTTTACTTGTTTAAAAACTTCATAGATATCAGAATCATTTTTTTGTTTTTTATGATTTGTTAATGCATGAGGAAATGGTGGAGGTTTATTTGATTCATTTACTATTTCAGATGATTTATCATTCAACATATTATTTTTAGAATTTAAGGTATCATCATTCTCAAAAGTATCAGGATTATCATCCTTACTCTTTGATTTTAAATGATCCTTGTTTTCATTACTATATGGATCATTAACTATTTTACCACTTCTAAGGGTAATAACAGATTTTATTTGATCAATTTTTTCATTTTTTAATTCTTGATTTTGATTTTTAGGATTAGGTTGAGGTTGAGATGGAAATTTTCCTTTTTCATGAATATTAAGTGCAGATGCAAATTTTGCAAGAGTTTCTTTCAAATCAGTCATAGATTGACTGTTTTGAATATTGATAGATTCTTGCTTTTGGATAAATGCATGAATTACATCTTCAAAGTTTTTTCTTGGAGGTGTAACATAAGGAATATAACCTTGATGATTTTGGTTATTTTGAAAATATTGTTGTGAGGGTTGTGCATTATTATCATTCCTCCAACTAAAATTAGGATGATTTTTCCATCCAGGATTATATGATGTTGAAAAAGGATCTAGTATTGGTTTTTTATAATTGTTAACATAATTTGCTTGTTCATGGAGACATTCTTTAAATGAAGGTAATGTTGGACAATCTTTTGTAGCATGATCATGTGTATCACATATATGACAAACAATTTCTTGAATACTTTTTAATTGACCACTCTTTTTCATTTCTAATGACTCAATTTTTCTTGCTAAAGATGCAAGTTTAGCTTGAATATCTATATCATCTTTAAGATTATAGATACCACCCCCATTTGTTGAATTATTGATTTTAGTTGTTGGTGGTTCTATTGTGCCTATATTATCCCAATTTTGAGCATTTTCTGCTAATGAATCCAAATACTCCATAGCTTCATTTGGGTTTTTATCTTCAAAAGTTCCATTACACATGAATTCTATCATTTGCCTATCTTTAGGTATTAGACCTTCATAAAAGTGAGAAACTATTCTCCATGTTTCAAAACCATGATGTGGGCATGTATTAAGTAATTCTTTATATCTATCCCAACATTGATAAAATGTTTCTCCTTGTTTTTGAGAAAAAGTAGTAATTTGTCTTTTAAAAGAGTTTGTTCTATGGGAAGGAAAAAACTTTTTGAGAAATTGTTGTTGCATTTCTTCCCATGATCTTATTGAACTTGATCTCAAATTTTGTAGCCATGTTTTAGCTTTATCTTTTAAAGAAAAAGGGAAAAGCTTTAATCGAACTATATCCATGCTACAATTTTGATCATTATAAGTGTTACAAACTTACTCAAATTCTCTTAGATGTAAATATTGATTTTCAGAATCTAAGCCATGAAAATTTGGTAAAAGTTGAATAATTTGAGGTTTAAAGTTGAAATTAGATGCATCAGGAGGAAAAACTAAACAAGATGGGGCACTAGTTCTAATAGGATTCATATGGTGCCTAAGTGTTCTTAATTGATCATGTTCTTAATTATTATTATTATTATTATTGTTATCATTATCTTGATTATTTGAATTATCATCCATATTTAAATTATTTTCAGATACTCGAATAAGTCTACCACTTTTTTTCGACTTCAAATACTCATACAAAAAAAAACAACAACAACACAATACTTATAAAAAAACATAATTAACAAATATCAACTTAATTTATACCTCCCCGGCAACGACGCCAAAAACTTGCTACTACTTAAATTATAATTCATCCAAGTGTAGGTTCTCTGCAAGTAATATATTTCGTAAGTACAAGATCGATCCACAGAGAGGTTATTTTAAGTTTATATTTATTAATTTATAGATTACCAAATGCAAGAATGAAGTTTACAAATTATAAATTTTGTCAAGGCTCGAGGATTTATTCTTGGTTTATGCAATATTGTTTAACTAAAAGTAAAACAAAGGAAACCACCATAAATAACGGTTCCAAGAAAATTAAATATTTAAATACACACCTAATATAATATAGTTCCCACTATAAAAAATACCGAATTCACCGATATTTTATATATGTACCTATGATTATATATATAGNACAACAAATAATTCATTTTTATACCTACAATAAAAAGAAATTAGCAAAATGAAAAGAAATAAAGAAAGAATATACAAAATATAAACAATCTTACTTCACCAAGAATTCATCCTCTTCACCTTGACATAATAGATTTAGCTTTCCATGAACTTACTTTTGATCAACACTAAAAACATCACTCATAATTTGGAAAATGAAAAATATATTGGAACTTAGAACTTTTATACTCACTCACACTATATTTTACAATGAGATAGAATGATTCTCAAGCTAGCACAAGGCCTCTATTTATAGGCCAAATGAGAGAAATGGTCAAAAATTCTATTAATGCAATGTAGTTGTAATAGTAGTCTTTGTCTCCTCCAATTTCAATTCCATGTCCCTTCTTTCAATGCTTTGTTCCACGACCTTAATCACCGAATTTGACTCTGCTCAAAACAGTAAACATGTGGGGAATTGTCTGTAAATGAATTTGGCTACTTGGTTCACCTCATTTGGTTGAATATTGAAATAGTTATGAATTTTTTACTATATGCTGGTCATGGTGAAAGTAAATTTGTCATCCTTTTGATATTTTCACAATTTGATCATCTTAACCAACTTTTTAAGCAATCATGTCTTCTGCAAAGTTGTAGATAATTTCTCAAGAATTCCAAACATGTTTGAATCACCTCCATTTGGTCCAGTACAATTTATCACTTCTGATAATAGATTCTTTTGTCCAGTCATGTGTCTGGAGCATCCACTGTCCAGATACCATATGGAGTTGCTAATCTTGACTTTCTTCTGTTCCTGCAAGCACAAGTTTTAGTAAATGGTACCCAGTCTATTTGGGTCCAAGCCTTATCAGTCCCTTAGGAACCCACATCTGTACAATTCTTGGCGACTTTGTACTTCGGGTATCCACCTTTGTGTGTGCAACAGAAGGTCTAGTATTCTTAACGTAATGCATTTTAGAATGTTGTTCTTCCCTTCTATTCTTGGTTTCTGGTCTGTATCTCTTTTGAACATGTCTACTATTATAGTACTGGTAGTTTTTAACCCTCATAGAGAGTTGTCCTTCTGAGTTGAATCCTCTACTGGATCCAGCACTTTGATGGACTCTACTCTCAGGTTTAACATAACCCAGACCATAATGGTTTCTTCTGTTCGTCTAATTTACAAACTTTTCACCTTGAACAGTCGGTACTACTGGTTCATGTACCATACTGGATTTAACGCAGTAAATGAATTTTCCTTTGCCTTTATCCAGTATTGGTTTCGTACTAGTTTCTGCAGTGCTTTCATTGTTACTGAAACCGAGACCACTTCTGTCTCCATATTGTTTCTGTAACTCATTCATCTTCTCCAAAGAAACAGAAGACTTGTTCCATGCATGTACCAGTAGTGATAGCTTCTGATTTTCAGATCTTATTGTCTGGTATTCTACATTTACTCTCTCATTTTCAGTTTTCAACTTACTTATCTCAACTTTCAGATCACTACAGCTGTTTTCTTGCACGCAAGTAAACTTACTGATTTGATCCTTTAAGTTTTGATTTTCAGTCTTAACTTCCTCGAATGATTAAGAAAGTCTTGAGTACTCTTCTACCATGTCATGCGGTGCACTAACCAAATCAGTTCGTGTAAATTCATTTGAGTTAAAGTCGAGTACCTCTCCAGGTGTTGAGGTTTATTCGGTGTCTGCCATAAGGCATTTGACTTCTTCTGCATCACTGTCGCTTGAATGATCATCTGAGTCAGAAGACTCAAAGCTAGAATCTGCCCACTTGGACTTATTTTCTTCAGCAACCATTGCTTTGCGATCTGATCTTCTGGATTTCTTATCATTCCTCTTGTGCTCCTTTTTCTTCTTTTCGTCATTTTTGGTCTTTGGGCAATCAGCAATAAAGTGACCAATTTTTCCACAGTTAAAACATTCCATATCACCGGATGGTGATTCCTTCTTAAAATTTCGGTTAGGATTCTGATACGTTCTGTTGTTTTTCTTCACGAATCTAGAGAATTTCTTCACAAACAAAGACATTGCATCATTGCTGATCTGTTCAGCAGTTCTATCAAATGTACTTTCAGTAGTAGCAGTAGGAGATACATTTGGAACAACTGTAACAGGAGCAACAGCGGTAGCAGCAAGAGCCTTGGTAGGTGTGCTCGATGATGGCTCTTCTCCACTTCGTACTTCCAATTCAAATTCATATGCTTTCAAGTCTGCAAATAGATCATGCAGTTCTAATTTGTTCAGATCTCTAGATACTCTCATGGCCATAGTTTTTACGTCCCATTCCTTAGACAATGCTCTCATTACTTTGAGCGTTATTTCTCTGTTGCCATAGTCTTTACCAAGTGCTGCTAGCTCATTAACCAGACTACTGAAACGTTCATCAAACTCGTTTAGAGTCTCTCCGGCCTTCATTTTCATATTTTCAAATTTTTGCATGGCCACGGACAGCTTGTTTTCTTTAGTCTGCTCATTTCCTTCACAGATTTGAATGAGCTTTTCCCATATCTCTTTTGCAGTTGAACACATCTTGATCTTGCTGAAGGTGTTCTTATCAAGAGTTTTATAGAGTGTGTCCTTTGCGACATTATCCAGATTGGCTTTCTTTTTATCTTCACTAGTCCATTCCCTTCTTGGTTTTTCAACCATTTGCGGCGCACCATCAGTGATAGCAATGGCTGTATTAGGCTTTAAGATCTTTAATGGACCATCTGTGATGACGAACCACATGTCGTCATCTTGAGCTGCTACATGAGCTTGCATACGGATCTTCCAGTTATCGAAGTCTTCTTTTGAGAACATGGGAACCTTGCTAAAGTGTGCCATCTGTTGTAGATTTTTAAGAACAAGAATAACACTGCTCTGATACTACTTGTTGGGGATCGATGTAGAGTTTAGAGGGGGGTGAATAAACTCTTTTCTTTTCTGATTTCTTCTTTTGAAGTTGCTAAAATCATGTTAAAGATTGTAGCTAATCTTGTTCAAGTGTGCAACCAACAAATCACAGAATAGTGCGGAAACGATCTGATGGTTCGGTAATTGAAATGATAAAAACAGTAGGCAGTAGACAGTAGTTGTTTATGGAAGTTCGAAGATGAAATCTTCTACGTCTCCCCTTCTTCTGTTTCCAGAAGGTATCACTAAAAGATTTTGGATTTTACAGTACACACTCGTACACACCCACTTCAGCAGGACTTACCCTCTGCCTACTGAAACTCTTAGTGTATCAACACGATAATATGTAATCAAGGTTCTGGAAAAGAATCTTTTCCAGATTACAAACTCTTCTCAACAAGATATGAATAGTGTGAACTGTTTATGAAGAGTGAGAAATAGCAGCACAAGATGATCTTCAACCGATCGGATATATGCTATGAAGCGTGTGCTACTTTTCTGTATGTCAAGCTTTTTGTGAGATAAGAGAGTTTTTGTGCTTAAATCAACGTTGTGAGTATTGCAATCAGTATCACACTTTATCAACGTTGTTCTTGTATATTTATAGAAGTTTTGATCCCAACGTCTATAAAAAAAACGGCTTCTTTGACTTCTGATATATTCAGCTTTAATACCTGAAATAGGTCCTGCAGAAAAGTTTCAAAACAATCAGTCTTGTTTTATACCAAAATTTGTAAGACGTAATAAATAGCTTCATACAGAATTAATGATGCAATTAATGCTAGTACTTGATAAAGTAACGGTAACATTCAAGGCTAGTTCTGTTTATGCGAAAGACGTTAAGTTACTTCGGTTTGGATTGAATTCTGCTTCTGTTTTCCTAGAATTCTAAGTTCTGCTTCTGGTTATCTTAGAACTTTAAATTCTGCTTCTGTTTTCCGTTAGCTGAAGACTCTACTGCTTTTATATTGCCTAAAGATCTGCTGATTTTAAGTCTCATTGTCCATCGCCACAATTAAGTTAAGTCTAACAAAGTTGCAATTGAAGCAATGTTAGTTTCTTCTTTAGTTTGTTGTATATGAACATCAGATTTAATTTGATTTATGGCTAAAATAATTTTATCAATACGATCATCAAGAGAAGCAATTTCTTCTCCTATGATAGTAAGATACAAATTTGTATAATTTTGTTTTTCAAGTATCTGATTTATATGTTTAACAATTATTTGTAACATATCATTATCAAATAATTTTGAAAAAGAAGTAAAATTTAAAACGTTATTATTTTTTCTATGAGAAAAGATTGTTGAGGATGATAAACAAATTTTTGAATTTGTCCAGAAAAAAAGTTTATAATTTCTTTCATGAACATAAATATAATCTAAAATAAAAGTTTTAAAAAACCAAGGAACAAAATGTTTTAATTTATTTTGATTTTCACTAAATTTATAAAATTCTGTAATAATATAATCAAATTCTTGTTCAAAGAAGTTTTTGAAATACCATTTTCTGAAAGATTCCCATTTGGGTTGGTAAAATTCAACATTGATTCTCGCTCTAGCATGAGATCCTTTAGTAAAATCAATTTTTGGTTTACTATCCAGTAAATTGTAAAATTCATTTCTGAAACTGTATCAGTTTCTCTAACTTTTTGAAAATTACTTTGATGAACAATATTATTTTGATTAATAATTAAGTCTTCTACTGTATCTTTGATAGAAAGAGAAGAGAAGTTGTTGAAGTTAGTGAAATATCCACCATATAATCTAAAGGTGAAATAAAAGAATGATTAGATCTTAATATAGCATAGACAGAAGATGATAATAATCTTCTTTTTTTATAATTATTAAATTGAATTTGAACAGATCCTTCCTTATTTTGTAACCGTCGCTAATTAGCAACGGTTTTGCATAAATCCGCCGCTAATTTTATTTACGACGATTTTTGAAAAACCGTCGCAAATTGTAGCTACAACAACAGTGAAAAACTGTTGTCTTTAAGCGAACCCTTTAACCACAGGGGCTTTAACAACGGTTTTTCAAGACATACGACAACGGTGAAAAACCGTTATCGTAAGCCTTTTTTTTAGTGAATAACAATAAAATTTGGATAAAATCGATGTAGGATTAAACGTTTTCCATCAGGTTTGTCATCAGATCACATCGTATAGGCCTAGAGGTCGAGTTCAAGTTGATGATGTTCTCACAGACCAACATAAGACTTTCTAGCGTGCTTATGTCCTTACTCACACGCTTCGTATGAAAACTTCTTAGAGAATACTCATCCTAGAATTGCTTCAGGTTAAGTACGCTAGTTTTAGAGATTTTAAGTTAAGGACTTCTGTAAAGAAGAAGCACCTTGTTGGTATGACTAGTACCTATCAATTTTTTCGAGCTTTATTTATCTTATCACTAGTAAAACCGGATATTTTTCACTTTTTTTTAATCATTCAGTGGTCTAGTGAAACTAGCCATTCATGAATTTGTCTTAACAACCTAAAAACCGTTAATTATTATTCTATTTTAAGAAAATAATTTTAAGAGATTATTCAACCTAAAAACGGTTAAGGATAGCTAACAAATTAATTTTTTAGTGTATGGTATCTTTTGTTTGTAAGTAATTCACGCATAAAATTTAAATATTATACCAAAATAAAGAACTTCACTGATGAGTATGATATTCTATAATAATTGTTTAAGTTAAGAGTGGTACTATTAATATATATCATTTGAACTTCGAAAACAATAAAATTTGGATAAACTTGATGTAAAATTGAATGTTTGTCATCAGGAATTAATGTCATTGGATCACAGCGTATTGGTCAATAGGTCAACTTTGGTTGACGATGTCCTCACAGTCCAACACAAAACTTTACGACGTGCTTATGTCTCCAATCACACGCTCTTTTGGAAAACTTCTCAGGGGTTATTAAGCACACTCGCTTTGGAGTTTTTAAGTTAGTGACTTTCGAAAAGAATATATACTTAGTTCATATAAGTAGCACCTATATATTAATTTTTTTAAGTCTTATTTCTCTAATCCGATGTGGGTCGCAGAGTGGTTCATTAGCAAGTTAAATATCACGACTCGATCGCTCATCTCAACACGTCTAATATTACACAACAAGACGGTTTACAAGCGAACAGCTCAAGCTACACGTTCAGATCACAATATGATGATTTACAAGCAAGAAAGGCTAGGGGCTTATGTGCTACATCCATATTACACAACTGGACGATTTTATGCACAACTCAGACTACACATTCGGATCACAAAGTATGACGATTTACAAGTGAGCAAGCTAGGGACTTAGGTGCAACGTGCACGTGCAGATCGAACATCATTTTTGTTATCTACATTCTACTTTATGTATAAAATATGTGTAAATTTTATTCATAAATATAATGCAAATAACAAAAAATATAATATAAATATCAACTCTTATTTATATTCTATCAAACTCGCCATTATAGATTTTTTTTAAAAAAATTTGTTTTGCTTTTATTTTTTTGAGGTAATGACCTTTTATGTGGCGTATAATTGGGGTATTTATTTATCATGGTGTAACCAAAAATAACCACATCACATATAATATATATAATATAATTATAAAAATAAACGACTAGTGTAAAATCATATAATTTTTTTAAAAAAACAAAAACAAAATATTATCCTATTTAATTAAATAATTGCGTCAATTATAAATAGTTTTTATAAAAAAAATCATTTTTTAAAATATTAATAATATGATCTGTAAATTTTCTACCTAAAACAATTAATTAACAACTATCACAAATGAACAGTTGTAAACAAAAATTCTTATATATAATATATATATATATACATACAAAATGTACACACTTCATATTAAACTTTAATCATCTTCGTTTGCGAAGAACAGATGATCTCCATCTCGTATGACACAAATATCATCTATTTCTGCATTCTCCTCATTTACAACTTTGCTCAATCCCTCAACTCCTAACTTTTTACCTGCTATTTTGCATAGTTCTTCGAGCGAATCAGGCAAAATAATCAGCTTTGCGAGCTGCTTGTTAGGAAGTGTGTTCTGCCTATGAATGGTGACTCTTTTCTTGGCTGTTTTCAGTCCCTTCTCCAGCAAAATCATGGCCATCTCAAGATTCCCTTGTTGGACAGCAGAATGTAGAGCTGTTCGGACATCCTCGGACCATGGATTCTGATCCATGTCGCTTTTCTTGGTTTCGCTGATTTGATTCGACTTGGTTTCCCTATCGTGGAAATTGGTTTGGTTCAAGCTTGGATTGGTTTGTCCCTCGATGTCGAAACTTCTCCATGCTTGGAGTTTCTTTGGACATGAAAGAGTTCATCGGATTAGAGTTTTTTTGGATTCTCTATGCTGGCATAGATATATGATCATGATTCAAAATCGTCGGTTTTCTTGATGGTTCCGGTTATGGTTTATGAACCGTTTTGGTTGCAGCAAAACCGATGATTATGGTTACGCGAACCGACCATTTCTTTTAGACAATGAAATTAAAAAATATTGCTACAATGAAAGAAAATATACATAAAGCAGAGCTTGATGTGTTTGCCATGAATCATATGATAAAATACGAAATAAATCAAATCTCGAATAATAAAATATGTAACATATCGTTGTTTTTTTATATGCTGAATGCAATTTTTCCGAGTTACCAGGATATGTTGATCATGGGAATAGTGTTGTTTTGGAAGTTTACCTGGAAAAGATTGTTCATGACAATGCTCTCGTCTGATGGATTTTGTCGAAGAATGTCGAGAAACGCAGTACTTTTTAGCTGTAATATATGAGAAACCTCGGTTGTTCGAGCACCATATGGCTGAGGCTTTTTAAGTAGCACCCCAATTTCTCCAAACGTTTCCCCTTTACAAACCTTTCCCATTACCTGTTTGCATATAAAAAGTCCTAAGTCATGTATTTTATATGGTATATTTGTTACTGTATTCGGAAACATTTTCGATGTCGGTTTATGTAACGATTCTTACTTGATCATGGCCATCGATCTTTACAACCAACTCCTGCCAACAAAAAATTGGCATAGTAGAAAAGGGATAAGAATCAATCTTGTACGAGTTTTCATCGCATAGGATATGAGATTTCATAGCTAACTTACCACTGCCCCTGACACCACTATGTATGTATCTGTCGACGCCTCGTTTTGTAGAATGAGATCTTCTTTGGCAGAATAGTACTCCGCTTCCATTTCCGGGACCTTTCAAGAAAATCGAGGATTAGTATTTAGGCGTATTCTTGTCAATAGTGTTCATTGACTACTGCTTTGAAAGATCATTTATGGAGAAGAATTTGCAGTACCAGTTGAAATAGGAAGTCATGTGATACCCCATTGAAGAGATAGACATTTCGTACGACGGGGTAGAACAGATGGCGTGCGATGCTAGAACGAATGGCGTTTGGCATCCCGTTCAAAGTCTCTTGCTGTTTCAATCCTGCTGTTTTGAATTTTAGGCAAATATGTGACAACATCTGATCTTCTATATGCTGTGGCAATTGGTTTCTTCTGGTGAATTCAGTGGCTGCATTTACAGTATCCCTCTACAGCAAAGAAATAATCAGCTTCGACACAGTCGAATGCGAATACAGACAGAGGCATAGAGAGGGAGCTTACAAAGTTTCTAGTTCGGCTGGTCCAGTGAACTACAAGGTTTGTCATGTTTCCTATGAGATAGGCTGTCAATCCTAAGTTGAAAAGCATGTAGAAGATATCGAAAAGCATCTCTCTCTGGTTCTCAGCGTGTAAGTCTCCGTATCCTGTTGTAGTTAGTGTTACAATAGACCAGTACATGGAAGTTACATACATGTCCCAAAGACTCATTTGTTTGAAATTCGGGTAGACTGCTCCAATCCAAGTTTGTTTCGGATCGGGGTACCTATATGCAATCATATAGTTGAAGCATCCGGCACAATGTACAGCGAATAAAGTTACCTGATTTCAATCAGGAAAGATGGCCATTCTGTTAGAATGCACATATGTTTTATTCTGATATGAAAATTTGTTGTATTGAAGTAGTGGCATACAGATACGAGTTTCGTGCAGCGAATCCAGAAATAGTTGAACCGGATGTCTTTTTCGAGCCTGGATTATGAAGATGGAATCTGTGGATATTCATTTGGAGTATTTTCAAGAAATCAAAGGGGTAGTAAGTCAAGAATGATGATAAACCTTGCAAACATGGAGCTGACTCGTCTGAGACGCCAAAGTCGTAACATGCTCAGCAATTTAAAGCCAATCCCACCATTATTGTTTGTGAATAGAAGGCAGAGGGATTGAAAAGGTACCGTCGAGCATACGTCGAAAAGGAACCAGGTTGACAGATACCTATTAACCGAATGTAAGAACAGTTTAAAAAAAAAAAAAGGACTTGATTAGTTCAAGATCATATTCTAGCTACATATCTTGATTCCACATGTCATTGAGAATCTGTGAAAAGGTTGAGCCATTATGTACCTTATTGCTATTTTTCTAGGATCATCGATCAAGAGATACATTGTGCGATCAAGATACGCCACGAAGAAGGTGAGAACAATATCAACGGCAAAGAAACCATTGACAATGTTGTCAGCAATGAATAGGCCATCCTGTTTGTAAGTCAGAAATGCGAACTGAAACGGAGAGATCCACGCCGAATAAATGACAAGCAGAATCAGAAACATCTCCCAAGCCCTGAAATAACAAAAATCGAATCTGTGAGTGTCTCAATGGATCAGAATCAAGAAAATGAAGCAAGACGATCATATCACCTGTATCGGGGATCGAATGGGGAGATGATGTGTTTCCTAAGCACCGTTGCTCTACCGATCCCATCCCCGAGTGTGGGAAGAAGATCACTGGAGAGGAAACCACCCTGAATCCCCGTGCTCACTTGGAAGTCCTCTATGCAAAAGCGCTGCAGGAAGTTTCTCTTGTACGAAAACAACATCGCGTATTTTTTAGAACCTAAAGCCAACTACGCCGAAACTTGCAAGAATAGTGTAAAGTCTTTGGCAAGAGCTTCATATAGAGAAAGGGTAGTTGGGAATAACACGGATGAAGGCACTCTTTTATTCCTACTAAGAGATATATGGAAATGGTGAAAAGGGCCAAACTCATGATCCCCATGAAACATCCAATAACTTAATTATATCTCCCCAAATCTATGAACTTCACTTTTCTCAGAGACATGTGGTTGGTTGGTTTAACTTGTTTTGTGTTTCTTGCTGAAAAGCCAACCATTGTTCATGCACTTGGAAGGGGTTGCATGGGAACATGGTAAATTCTACCCGGTGTATGGCCAATGGATAGCGGTCTGTTTTGCTGGCGTCCGCCCCAATCTAATGACTTTTCTGCACGAGGAGAGGTTCTCTCGGCGTAGGATGGAAGAAGTTTCAGAAATGAATGTGGCGAACGAGATTACAAGCCCCTTTCGTGATAAATTTTCAACAATTAGTTCTCCGTAACTCATCAGTCATTCATTCAATCTTTCAAGAATAAATCATGAGGACCCATGTGTTTTCTTTTGATTACATGTACTATATATACTATACATCAAATTTTTAGCTTTATTTAATATACGAAGATATACACGTGTGTCTTGCTCGAATCAATATACAAAGATGAAATGAAGACAACGATTATCGCCTTACTCACACTATCTTTTATTTTTTAATCATTAATTCAATCTACGATACATCGTTAAAGTTCAGATTTTATTTTTTGATTTCTTCAATACTGATATAATTGAGTTGTTTCAGGTTTGATACACATATAAGTATATAGTGTTGCAATATTCTATCTAAATAAAAAAAATATTTATTAATGTGATCCCTAATCAGAACCATTTTCTTACTCACTATAGCACCTATTTTAATATCACAAACCTTAAAATTGTAAAATTAATATAGTTAAACTGTGAGTATTCAAAGTAATAATACAAAAAACAAATACATCAATTTTAAATTTTATTTACAACAACTATAATTTTTAAATTTTCCATGATATATTTTGAAGTTATATAGTTCTATATATATATAAATCGCGACCTTGAAAAAGTAGCTACAAATTCTGTAAGTATTCATCAATGGAAATTTCACATGACATAAAACACGAAGACAACTGTAATATATTTAAAAACTTTTATTTTTCGAGCAAAAAAATATTTAAAAAACCTAAAAAAAATTTAAAATCTTATAAATTATTTTAACTAACTTAAATATAAAATTAATTTGTTTCACATATAAACGATTTGAATTCATTTTGATTCCTCCTTTTCTATCACTTTTATGTATATAAAAATATTTGTTTCACACAAAATCAATTTAAACTCATTTTGATTCTTTTGAAGCGTTCTCTTATGGAACCCAATAATTACTTGAGTTTGTGATGCCTAGGGTTTTATTGTTTAGCCAATTGACATCGATGTCAATGCAATACTCATTATGTCCACCGTTCACTCAGTTTTGTTAATGATTTCATAATCATCAATATTGATTTGTTCTAGTAGCTTAATATTGTATTGTATTGTAAAAAATAACGAAAAAATTAGTAATAATAATATATTTTTTTTACATAAGTACATAAAATATTCATGTTATTGAGTATATTTTTGATATATTAGTTTATCACTTAAATTTTTGTGGTCTCTAAATATTTTTGTTGAATATTTTTTTTGTCTCTGATCTTTAAAATAATACACAATTATTCATCATTATTAATTTGATGTTTAAAATTAACAACTTAATTTATTTTTTAGTTTTCTTTAAAAATCTAGTTGTCAAAAACATTAAGGTAAAAAATTCAACGGAGATCAACACTGATGTGGAAATAAGTTAAAAAATAATAATAAATTTTTTTATTATACCAAAATATTACATATGTAGTTGAATTAATTATTATTTATCGTGGGAGTGGGGTTGTCCATAGCATTGGGTTTCATCTCAAGCTAGTGACCACACACTCTAAATGGCCACACTTCTTTATATATAGCAAATGGGTTGTGTGTTTATTTGTTGATTTATTTTCATTTATTTTATGTATTGTTTTATTTAAGATTTGTTAAAAATAAAAAAAAATAGTAAAGAACAAATTATATATAATAGATGCTTGTGCTTATAATTGATTATTATAGTTACAAATAACCNTAATATTTTTTCATGGATGACCCAAATAAGAGATTCGTCTCACAAAGTACGATCCGTGAGACCGTCTCACAAAATATGACCCGTGAGACCGTCTCACACAAGTTTTTGTCATTTTTTAATCATACATGATGGCTAAGGTAGATATTATACAGAATATTGTCACTTTTTGATTTAGTACTCAGTTGTACTATATTATAACTAACGATCATCAGTTAATAAAAAGTAAAAATTACGATTCATTGTCTGAATTCTCTCTTCTCTCTGTTATTAAACTTATAGAAATTATAGGTAGTTGTGTTCTTTAGCACACCATTGAAATTTATGGCAAAAACTTGTATTAGACGGTCTCACAGGTCGTATTTGTGAGACGGATATCTTATTTGGGTCATCCATGAAAAAGTATTACTTTTTATGCTAAGAGTATTACTTTTTATTGTGAATATGGGTAGGGTTGACCCGTCTCACAGATTAAGATCTGTGAGACGGTCTCACATGAGACCCATTCGAAATTTATATCCCTTTGTAAAGAGCTTCAGGGTCTGTTTAGTAGAGTTGATTAGATTTGATGAGATCGTATAGATAAATAATATTGTGATAACTAAAATATATGAGTAGTATGTTGAATAGTATTAAATAAATAATATCAAATTTGATTTGATTGATTAAATATGAGATAAATGATAAAACTACATTTTTTTCTTTTTTAATAATTAATATAAATAAAGATATGAATAATAATCTAGTAACTTTATATTAAATGATTTGATTGATGTGCAATAAATAATTATAATTTGATTGGTGTTCAATAAAACAAATTGATACATAAAATTGCAAGCAAGCATTTTATGGGTTTGAATTATTATCCAAACAACCAAACATGTCAGGGATCCATCAAACCGCGCCAAAGACTAGTGTTCCATAAAACAAACAATCAAAAAAAAAAAAAAAAAACAAAAAAAAAAAAAAAAAAAAAAAAAAAAAAAAACAATCGCCTTCACTTTTCTCTAAGATTCACTTTGTTTAGTGCTTCTTGCTAAAAAGCCAACCATTCATGCACTTAAAAGTGGTTGCTTTTTGCTTTTAAAAAAATAGCAAAAAAATTGGTTGCATTGGAACAAGAATGTTGTGACGAAATTAAAAGCCCATTTATTTCCATGACAACATTTTGCCCACATTATTTCTCTTTTTTCTTTCACAAAAACGGTTGTGAGACCATTTTATGAGTCAATTTAATGCGACAGATCTCTAACCAAACCCAACTTAACAAAAATATTACTTTTTATGCCAAAAGTATTACTTTTCATGCCAAAAGTGATACTCTTCATATTAGATATGGATCATATCGACCCATTTCATAGAGATAGACACAAAAGACCTACTCTTTTTCTTTTTCTATAATTTTTATTATAAAAAAATACAATACTTGCAAAGTATAATTATCTTATTTATTTCCTTCTTCTTCTTTTTTGGGTATTTTAGATCATTACATCCAATTTTTAGAAGACACGTAAATTTATTATTCATAAAAACTAAATAAGTACTAATTTTCTTCGTTAAAAGAATAATCAAGTATGATATGAAGATTTACATATATATGTTGGGTTAATCATGCATGAGTGAGAGTAGCAATGAGATGGATAACCTCTTGAGAAGTTCTTATGTGTCAAGGTGCTGATATTGTGTCGTTTGATCTGGTTGGATATGTATACTATAAAAGATTATATAAGAATCTAATCTTTGGGAGAGCGATCACAGAAGAATTACTATATTGCAGCATGCAAAGAATCCTTGCACAATTTACATCCAATTGTTTTTACATGGAGAATGGCGAAAATTTTCTAGTCGAACTATCAAGTAAAAAAAAAAGCTTCATTTGTTCAAATAAACATGGATCTAGAGTTAGGAGTATGTGTTTTTAGTAAAATAGCTATTAATTTTTAAAATCATGTTTGATCAAGGTTACTGTTTCAGATGGACCAGTTTTGTGATTCTTCATGTCGAGAGTTCTTCTCTAACTAGGGTTTTTGTATTATTTTGGAGTACAACTTTATTGTAATAAATATTGAGTAGGTCTTTTTTAAGACGGTCTCACATATCTTTATTCGTGAGACAGATCAATCATGCTTATATTTACAATAAAAATTAATATATTTGACATAAAAAGTAATACTTTTTCGTAGATGAATCATATATAATATCTTTTTCACAAAATTGACTCGTGAGACCGTCTCACAAGAATTTTTGTGATAAATATTAGCTATTACATTTATGTGAGAAAAGAGTGTGATGTGGATATTATTAGGCCTAGGACCCTCATTTGTACTCCTACGGTACTTTGTTCATGACAAGTATTCTCTTTATTACATGAGCATTACTAAAACACTCACGATGATTTCACAACACAAAATTTTTTATTGAATGTGAAAAATATGGAGAGAGAAGACCTCTAGATTTTGTATGTATGATATGGTTGTCCACGATCCTTATATATAGAGAGAAACCAAACCATATCTAATAAGATATCCGATATCAACAATAAGAGTCGTGTTATAGGTACAATAAGATTTGTACAACAATTCTTACAACACAAAAATTCAATACAAAAGTTTTATTTATCAAAATCTTCAATACAAAATCTCATTATACAAAAAATTTCATTTATCAAAATCTTCAACATAAAATCTCATTAGATAATAGTAAAATAAAATATCATTATATAATTATTATAAATATCGATGTATAATATATTTTTTCGTACCTTTAACATTATTCAACTAATAAATCTTCATTCAAATTAATAAATATTTTATCTTATCATTTGAGCGGATCAAAGCCTGCATTGACAATTAAGTCCAATATTATAAAAATATATTATTTTTTATGAAACATAATTTAATGTGATATTTAGTAATATAATTGTTGGTAAATTATCAGAGTTGCAAATCTGAAATTTTCATAAAGTTGTCAAAGAAAATTTTGTAACAAACGCTGAAACAAAACTGAGATAGAAAGTAAATTGATGCTAGAGTTGAACTATATCTATTTAAGACAATTTTGCTTCACACACAGTGCTCATGGAATCTGCCAATCATCTACAAAAATACATTAAGATGTATTTTGTGATATAAGCACTTTAAGAGATTTGATATGCTGCACACCTACCGTGCACACCTATGTGAGCACCGATGAGGTGTCACTCACCCATTGGATACACAATTTTTTATATTTCATCACATCCAATGGGTGAGTGACACCTCATCGGTGCTCACATAGGTGTGCACGGTAAGTGTGAGGCATATCAAATTTCAGCACTTTAAATCACAAAATCAGACGAACTTCTAAGACGTTTTTTGAACTTTCTGTATGAACAAATGGAAATTATATACAACAATATGCAGTAGAAGAAAATGTGTGTACTTTCAAGTTTCTGATAGTCTAACCTTATTTCATTATGAGATGATGATCTATTTATACTTTTCCAGTTGTTTTAGGGCGGCCTTTTCATGATTAGTCGTCTCTTGTATAAGATTCAATCTTATCCACCAAATCTTGATCTAATTGTATAGATTGCACCTCATTTGGTAAACCACAACCATTAGATCACATCATTTGATCAAATTCAATTTGGTGCGTCCATATTGGACAATTCAGATCACATCTCTTCAAGATTATCACACCTTTTGGATGCAATCGTAGTCCTGATCCCAACCGCCAATCTCGATTTAATGGTCCAAATTTCTTCTTCTTGATCTAGATCAATCTAGCCCATCCGATCATCACCCAATGATCATAACTGTGCCTACTATAGAATCATCACACCTTTTTATCATTACTCTGCATATCGCGATCCAACATCTATAACTATTGTCATCTCACTCGTCCTAGTGGCGCCCAATTACTTGCCACGTCACTAAGTCATTGCCACGTGTACACTGACTAGATCAATTGCCACGACATCGAACCACCATTTTCAAGTCGCATAAGGAAAGGCTCTTCACGGAGATCGAAGTGAAAGTGTTCCATCTATACGCCTCTTGCGACGGGCGCGAACTCGGGTCCGGTCGATGCGCTACACCTCCTTCATCGTCTGTTGACTTTGACATGGATTGACTTGAACATAATTGACTATATTACATAATTGTACATAAGGAATGTTTCATTGGATTTATTTTTTAATGTGAGACAAGTTCCTTTCGTTTCCATACTACAACATTAATTAATTTAATTACTTATTTTGAATAATTAATTTATCATTCACTCAAAATTTATTTTGAGCAAATAAATATTCAAAATTATATACTCAAAATTTATTTTTAAATTTTCAAGTCAATTTCAACTTTTATAAAAACCCATTTTTTCCAATTATAATTGACAACCTTAAAATATCTACGCATATGTGAGTTACCTCTAAATTAAATAAATAACGAAGGTTCTCGAAGTCGAGGTTAAAATTGAAGTGAAAGACAAATTGATAAATGAATTATCTGATTTATATGAAAATAAAATAAAATAAATTTAAAGTGTTCATTAATCAAAATTACAAGAATATTAGGAAACGTGGCCACAGTTCTTTAGAAAGCATGGTGGACCTAGAGTCGTAGACAGACATGGAAATCTGAAAAAACAGAATCATCGTACCAAATCGTGTCTCTCATGTATCTATTGTTTAAAATTTTAAATTGATATACAAATAATTTTTAAATATATATTTTTTGAAAATAGATATTTGATTAATATATATTAAATATTTCAATCTGCAAAAATAGATATATCCATAAAAAAAAATAAAGCATGGATATGGTCAACTATTTATCAAATTTGGGAGTAGATCTTTCATAAGATGGTATAACGGATTTTTATTCGTGAGACGGATCAATAATGTTCATATTTACAATAAAAATCAATATATTTGACATAAAAATTAATATTTTTTCGTGGGCGATCCATATAAAATATATGTTTCACAAAATGACCCGTGAGACCGTCTCACATGAGTTTTTGTGCAAATTTGGTTAAAATAATGGTCATGTCTTGATAATGTGAAGTAGTGGGAACTATTTTTAATTTTTTTTTTTAAAAAAAAATATGCATTTATTTTGGTTGAAAATAATTACTAAAAATTATTAAATGGTCTCTTTGAATTATGAAATATATTAATGTTGATTAATGTTTTTATCGATTTTTCAT
The DNA here is from genome assembly GCF_012295235.1 of Primulina huaijiensis. Classification (NCBI taxonomy): domain Eukaryota; kingdom Viridiplantae; phylum Streptophyta; class Magnoliopsida; order Lamiales; family Gesneriaceae; genus Primulina; species Primulina huaijiensis. Next base: position 8,522,295 of record NC_133323.1, on the reverse strand, counting down.
TTAAAATATATGTATACACATAATTATATAATACAATGGGGATATATTAAAACCTAACCTCAAAATTTTTCATACAAATTTTTTTAAGTTAATTCTATTTACATTCCCTGATATTTGACATGTTAATTACCGGCATCTGCTAACCCCACCAGTGTTTATTTCGCTCCAAGGTTCGTTAACAATCGCACTCCTCGGTCTCTTGGGTCACATTTACACCCACTCAAGGTATCCCAAGAAGTTCTTTAATCAACATGCAAAGCAATCGTCCCCCTGCTCGTCCATTCCTCGGTCATTTCCAATGGTGAAGTACTCAAGGTCACGTAGTCTCCGGTTGTTCTATTTTTCAACAACAGTTTCCACATGTGCAACCACCACCTCGTCCTAGCAGTTCATCACAGTCTCAACTACAGGTTACTAGTCAACCTCAAGAACATATTGCTACCAACCTTCCTCGTTGATACCCCATAAGGATCCGGGTCATAGATGACCCGAGAAGATAATTGGATGGCCCAGATCAAAGCCAAATATGCCGTATACTTTCTTAATTAGCCGGGCACTACTTCTTTTCCGGGGAAGTCAAGAGTCCGGGCCCTCATACAAGCACCCGGGTATCTTACCACCCGGGCTACCTCGAGAATTGCACCACACTCGAGTATGATTGATATGTGTTGTCTAATTTTGTCAGAACAACATAGGTTTGGAGTGTTCTAGAAGTCATCAGAAAGTATGGGCATCTGACTCGCCATACTTAGCAGGTGGCACTGAAAACTAGGTAATTATGAGATTTACTACTATAAATAGCAGGTATACTTCTCATTTACAGATTCTGAAATTCTTTACTCTCAAGTACACATATATTCTCACATATATTGCTTGTGTTCTTAATAAGCCCAGGGCACTACACCTCGACCATTCCCAAGTCTCGGGACATGCTCCCTGGCTCAAGGATCCGTACCTTGGTTCTTAATAAGCCCAAGTCACTACACCCTGGTTCGAGGCACCACACCTCGACCATTCCCAAGTCCCGGGACATGCTCCCCGGCCCAAGGCTCCTTACCTTGGTTCTTAATAAGCCCAGGGCACTACACTCTGGTTTGGGGCACCACATCTCGACCATTCCCAAGTCCCGAGGCATGCTCCTCGGCCCAAGGCTCCGTACCTTGGTTCTTAATAAGCCCAGGGCACTACACCATGGCTCGGGGCACCACACCTTGACCATTCTCAAGTCCAGGGACATGTTCCCCGGCCCAAGGCTCCGTACCTTGGATCTTAATAAGCCCAGGGCCCTACACCCTGGCTCGGGACACCACACCTCGACCATTCCCAAGTCCCGGGACAAGTTCCCCGGCTCAGGGTTCCGCACTCTGGTTATTTGTACAATACAAGGCTCTGTACCCTGACTTAAAGGATTTACATCTCGAAGTATTTATTAAAAATACAAGGACTTTTGCTCGGGTGCATGATTCATTATCCTACTTACTTATTAAAAATTCCGGTTAGTTATTAACACTTAGAAATTTTTATGGCTTATTAAGTCATGAATATCATGGTTATGTTGGAAGACCGGGTGCTGAATATTTGCCAAGGTATTATATTATTGCAAGAATGATGAAAGGAAAATGAGGATTTCACTAATAAAAAGCCCGAAGGTAGGAATTGCAAGGAAAAATAAAAAATACAACCCTACTCTAAGTTTTCTTGATCAGACCCTGGCTGTTCCTCTTCGGCTGGGGAGTCTGCTTTCTCCTCTTCTCCATCCTTTGGGAGAGATGCAATGGCCCGGCCAAAATCAGGAAAATTCTGCTCATCTTGAGGCAGGAGCCCGGTCTCTTCAAATTGTTCCCGGCATTTGTCAAAATCGGTTTTGAAGAGGGGGTATGCCTTGTCTATCACGGCTGCCTTGAATTCTGGAGATAGGAGGAGGGAAGTTTGCAGCTGTTCTTTTTTCTGCTCAGCCTCGGCCAGGGCCTTTTCTGCAATGACCGCCCGAGACATTTGTTCAGTAATACCCTCTGCCAGGGATTTATTTTGGCCTTCAAGAGAGGAGACGTGTTCTTGAAGGGATTGCTCCCTGACGAGGACTTCTTGAATATCGTCCCGGGCTTTGGCCAGACCCGCACAGGCTGACTCCAAGGAAGCCCGAAGGGTGGCCACCTCCTCTTCATGAAGCCCCTTCATCCGGTCAATCTCTCCTTGGAGACAATCGTGGACCTCTCGGGCAGCCCGGACTTAGGGGACCTGTCGGGTAGCTATGGCAGCCACCTCCTCGAACGCCGATATCAGCATTTGCATGCCCTGTTTTAAAAGAAAAAGGTTAGTAAAAAAAAGAGTGGAGCTTTGCAGATAAGCCTCCTTGGCAGGATCAGCATCTGCCTAACGAGGTTCACCCCGAGTGCCGTAGCTCCCTCCGTGAAGATGCTATCCTGGGTGGGCTGTTCGGAATTGAGAGGCCCTTGGGAGGGCTCTTGAGTTGTTTGTTGGCGGGGAGGGGCGGTTGATTGGCTAGCCCGAGTGGAACCTTGTTCTCCTTCTTGATCACCCTCAACCAGGATCAGCTCAGGGCTTTGAACAGCCTTTCGCTTCCTCTGCTGCAGGGGAATGTTGTCTTCCTCATCCTCTCGGGAGCCAGGCGCCTCCTGCTCTTGCTCAGCATTTACCCGGGCTGTTTCATTTGCCCGGGCCACCGCCTCCTCGGCTGCTTGCCTTTTCCTTTCAGCCGCAGCCTTACGAGCTGCTAGCTTCTTCTCTTTGGCTAGCCTTTCAGCCTCCCACTTCTTGGAAAAGGCTTCTTGCATTTTATCTGCATAATGGAAAGGAAATGTTAGTACAAAATGACAAATATAAATAAAGAAAGAAATACATAATCAGGGAAAAGAGAGTTACTGGGTTGAGGGCCCGAGCCAGAGCCAGCCACCTCATCAATCACCCGGTCTGTTGGGTCTTCAGCTCGGGCGCTCAACCCATAGGCAACATAATTCTCCTGGGAGATAAGGGTGGAGGAGGAGTATTTTTGACCCTCCACCAAATCTAGGCTTCGGATGTAAAACTCCTCAAATTTATAGGTTCGGGGAAGGGTAGGCTGAGGAGTAAGGGAAGGGAGAAAACCGGTCAGACAGGAGAGAGGGGCCAGGAGTTGAATGAAGAAGTATCGTCCTTTCCATCCCTTCTGGGAAGAAGAGATATCATCAAGGAATCGGGCATTGAGCCGGGCAGATAGGGAGAATGCATTATCTCCCAGTCTGCAGACAAAGTAGTAGTGAAGAATGAGGGGGTTGATGACAAGGTTGTGCATGCGAAAGAGGACACAGGCCGAGGCCATGATCCGGAAAAAATTGGGGTGAAATTGATTGATAGGCACACCAAAGAATTTGGCGACCTCGATGTAGAAAGAAGGGATGCGGAACCGGAGACCATTTCTGACCTGGTCCCAGAAGAAAGTAGTATACCCGGGAGGAGGGGGCAGGGTATAAGAATAGAATAGGTGGAAGGAATAGACCCCAGAGTTTGGAGTTCTTCATCCGCCCCCAAGCGCAGAGTGCTGCTCATTGAGGAGAACCAAGGAACTCTCGGGGCCTCAGTAGAAAGAGAAGCCCGGGCTTTGCCCTTACTCTTGTCCTTTTCAGGACCCGAGAAGTGTCCGAGGAAGAAGGTTTTGAAGAAGAAGGCTTGGTTTGGTGGGCTGTAGGTTTTTTAGAAGTTTGGGTAGTGCGGTGGCGAGGAGGAGAGGTTGGGGAATCGGAGCGCAGTGCGGTGGACTCATAACCAGATGAGCCTCGCGCATTGGGTTTTTGACAAAGGAGAGGTTTATTAAGTGGTTGCAGCGGTGGAAGATCGTCGGAGAAGGATGATTTTTGTACGAAGGAGCTTCGAGAAGAAAATTTGCAATAGCTTCGCCGCAAGTTTGAATTTGTGAATTATTTTTGAAAAATAGGTGCGCTACTATGTATAAGGGGATGAAGTTAATTTTCACCGTTGATCTAAACTAAATCAGACGGTCGAGATGAATATTGGAAGTTGTGCCGACAGACAAAAGGACACATACGATTATCGAGGTGTCAGACTTATCCACTTCTCGGAATACGAAACGTTTTTCGGTGGGATTTAATGCTAATGTACATGTCATCATGACAATAACTCCGTTACCCGAGAATACCAAACGACAAGATATCTTAAGCCCGGGAAAAATGAGGCCCCGACATCTTATCTAAGCCCGGGAGATATTAGGCCCCGGCATCTCATCCCATCTATGGAATATTTGAAGCCCTCGATGCTCTTATACATTCTGAATTATTTTTTGACTGATCGGGACAGTTAGTCAGACTCTAGCCCGACTATTTTAGGGATGGATGGTGATACCCCCATAAAGATCCCGGTCATGGATGACCCGTGAGGATAATTGGATGGCCCAGATCAAAGCCAAATATGCCGAATACTTTCTTAATTATCCGGGCACTACTTCTCTTCCCGGGCAATCAAGAGTCTGGGCCCTCATACAAGCACCCGGGTATCTTACCACCCGGGTTACCTCGAGAATTGCACCACACTCGAGTGTTATTGATACGGGCTGTCTAATATAGAAGAACAACATGGGTTTGGAGTGTTCTAGAAGTCATCAAAAATTATGGGCAGCCGACTTGTCATACTTAGCAGGTGGCACTGAAAACTAGGTAATGATGAGATTTACTACTGTAAATAGCAGGTATACTTCTCATTTACATATTCTGAAATTATTTACTCTCAAGTACACATATATTCTCACATATATTGATTGTGTTCTTCTTCTACAAACCTGCTGACTTTAGCATCGGAGTGGCTACGCCGGACACCCCTCCGACGCCCATTCACGAGTTCATTTCTTGTTTGCAGGTGTTATGGAAGCCATTATCTTCATTCAAATTTCCTAAACACTAAATTATCTTCATTATCCAGTAGATTGCCCACACAAGCTGTACTCGATTCACCCGGATAACATCACTCCCTGCACCTCATGTCTACTTGATAGTGGAGCCTCACATCATGTCACAACAAATCTAAGCAATCTTGCTTTCCATAGTCTTTATGATGGCACATATGAAATTATGATTGGTGATGGTTCTGGACTCACCATATCCAACATCGGTTCCACCTTTCTTACTGATCCATCTCACTCCTTAATTTACCTTATCTGATGTTTTTTGTGTTCCTACAATGAAGCACAATCTTATTTCTATTTCATAAATTTCAAGTTTAATAATACTTCCATCGAGTTCTTACCATCTTTATTTCATATGAAGGATCTTCACACGTGGTTCATTCTTATGCTAGGTCATACTAAGGATGGTATGTATGAATGGCCACTCTCCACTAATCAAACTCCTTTAATCATATCTTCTAGTGCAAAGAACATATTGTCCGAGTGACATCATAGACTAGGACATCTTGCTCTTTCAAATTTCGAAAAAATTATGTCTTCATTTAACTTAGATGTTTCTTTAATTCTCGTACCAGTTTCAAATTTAATTGTAATTCATATCATCGCAATAAAAGTCACAAACTACCCATTCTATCTATACTCTCACTATTTTTTCTCCTCTTGAAGTTATATTTACTGATTGATGGACATCTCCAGTATACTCGGTCGATAACTTCAAATACTACGTCATTTCTGTAGACCATTTTACAAAATATATATGGTTTTATCCTATCAAACACAAATTTGACAAGCATGATGTCTTTGTGAGCTTTAAGGTCCTCGTAGAAAAACTCTTTAATCGTTCAATCATAACTTTGTACTCTGACAATGGAAGAGAATATCAAGTTTTCTCTTCATTTTAACAATCAATATTTGGGTATCGCGTCTTACTTCTCCTACTCACACCCCTGAAAACAATGGTTCCTCTGAACGTCGTCATCGTCATATTGTTGAGACGGGTCTATCTTTCATAACTCATGCATCTATGTCTTTATCATATTGGGCCTCTGCATTTTCTACTACCGTTTACCTAATCAATTTCATCTCTACACCAACTTTAAATCACATCTCACCATATCTCAAACTCTTTGAAATAACCCTTTACTACTCCCAACTTAGAAGCTTTGGATGTCTCTGATATCCTTGGCTTCATCCGTACACATCCCACAACTCAAGTCTTGTTCCTCTCCTTGCATCTTTGTCGGATAATCTTCCACTCAAAGTGTCTACCTATGTCTTAATACATCTACAACCCGTCTATACGCTTCTTGTCATGTGCGCTTTGTCGAGTTTATTTTTCCTTTCTCTATGTCTCCTACTTCATGCAACTCCGTATTTCCATCACTAAGTGGTGCTCTATGTGTCAGAGTAGATGCCCTGTAAGCCAACTGTTGGCTAGAGAATTTATTAACTCAGTTGCAATAAACAATCTTTATTTTAATATAATTCATTATTTCATGGTTTGTTATTTCTTTATCTGTATACCCATGAGATCAACATAGATAAAGACATTGATTATACTTTAATATAAATGAATCGTAATTCGATGTTGAAACTCATTTGTAAACACTGTGTAATCTAAATTCTTTCCTAGTCGATTCAGCTGCCTAAAACATGGATAAATGTCGCTTGAGCTCAAGACTAGCATCTGTGATGTTGTGTATCGCGTTTCTTGGTAAGAGCATATATATGTCCAAACATGTAGATGGGTAGTCATATGATGATTATACCGAACTACCCTCCCTCGAACTTTCCAAGTGGTTATCATTCATCGAGAAGATTAGTATGTGGTTATGATTGTACACCATTAATCCTTACGACCCGGGACAACACTGAGGCTCTATATGCCAGGGCTGTGCTTTGACTCGTTTACCGACTCCAAGAGAGTCATCAGGTGGCGAGATTGGGTACAGTTGCGACATATGTAGGAGCCAATACATTGTAATTAGGGGTGTTCAAACTTCGGATAAAACCGAAAAAATCGAACATCCAAAACAGAAAAACCGAACACCGAACCGAACCGAACCGAACCGAACCGAACCAAAAGCCGAATTTTGTAATTCGGATATAAATTTTAAAACCGAAGTTTATTTGGTTCGGTTTCGGATTATATATGTCAAAACTGAACAAACCGAAAAAACCAAAATTTCATTAAATTAATAATTTTTTTATATTTTTATTTATATTATATATTTTGATATGATATTTAGTGAATGAAAAACTATTTTGAACAATTTTTAGTTGATTGTTGTTTGTTTAATTAATTTAGACCTTATATTTAAATATTTTACTAAAAAAACATGTAGAAAGTTAACATATTATATTTTACAATATATTTATATTATTAATTTAAATAATTATACCAAAACCGAATTAACCGACCGAAATAACCGAACCGTTTTGGTAGAAAACCGAATCGAACCGAAGAAAAATGGTTCGGATATCGGATTATATATTTCTAAAACCGAAAACTGAAAAAACCGAAATAAAAAACCGAAAACCGAACCGAACCGAACCGAACCGACCGATGAACACCCCTAATTGTAATCGAGAATTTACCGCTCACCTACGGGTGTGGATGTCCTATGTGATATGATGAAATAATAGTGCATGGAATCTCTGGCCAGAGTATGAGATGTACGTTAGAGAATGAGTTCTCCAGTTGCACATGCAATGCCACTATTTATTCTCAAATATGTGTCACATAGTTATCGAATTATTATGCAACCCTCGATGAATCAATGGTTGCAGATTCGATCAGGATATATGAGATGAAGGAACATTACTGTACGTTAATCATAACCGACTGGTTCTTGCAGGCAATATCAGTGATACCTAGGGAATCATGGGACGTTGCTACTAGACGCTCTTACCATGATTCGATGGGTTTAATCAGAAATATGATTTCTGATATTCTCATGATCAATTGTTGATACATAGAATGTGACAAATTAAGGTAAGCCCGAATAAAGGATTATGTCCTAAATCACAAAGAGTTGTGAACCCACGGCTATCTGCATCCCTGAACCATTGATGGTCACAGAAGTACTGGATTATTTTTTCCTCGTTGATGTAATAAATTTAAGGAGTTGAATTTATAGAAAACATTGAGATAATAAATTCAAGGAGTTGAATTTATAGAAAACATTGTGATAATGTAACGCCCAGTTTAGGAATTCATAGTTATTCCCTTACTAAGTGCCACATTTTCTACAATATTTTTTTATTGAACAGCTATCTTTATTTTAATACTATTATTATTATTACAAAGATATTGTAGATAACAATTTAAATATTTTCTACTATCATTAAAAGATTATATACAAATATTTACATTCTTATTTTAAATATATACAATTATTTTACAGCGGAAGTTTAACATTTATTTATAAAAAGATCATCCCAACTTTCAAATGCTCTTATTTCAGCTTCAGTTATTTTCCTCCTGTTCCAATTCTGGGGTTCATGTGTCTGAAAATTACAAAAGACGAAAAGAAACAGAGGGTTAAGTGTTTGAGGACTTAGTGAGTTTAAATTAGTATATAACTTTTAAATAAATTAAAATAGCGCTTCATTATAATTATGCATGAAGTAATAGGCATAACAATTTAGATGTTATGAATGCTATGCAATGGAATAATAGATAAATGAAAATTTCATAAATTAACATTGTTGGCTCTAATTGAGCACTTTTTACTAGCCGTGTGAACCATTCTCCGGACCGAAATATTCGGTGCGCGTTGTTCAGATTAACCATATACCCGTGACTTTTGACCCGTTGTTTATTAGACTCATTTTCCGGGCCGAAGCCACGTTGTCCAGTGGACTCAATTTTCGGACCGAAATCCGTTGTCCATGACTCCATTCATTAACGATATATCAATCCATTAATAAATATGCAAGAAAAATATATCAGTAATCGAAATGAACTGTGGATGATATTTGAACATTAAATAAATGCTATTGAAATTTCCAGGCCAAATGCCAAAAGCTTTAATATAAGGATGAATAGTAATTTTCTCACCTGATAACTTAAAGTTTAGGCTTGATTAGTAATCCGAATTGTTGAAGCAAGTCCTAACAATATATTATGAAAGATATTTATATGTTAGAGTTTTAAATAAATAGCTGATCATTTCCAGATTATTTTTTTGTTCAGAATTTAACCCTGTTGATTTTATTTAAGCTTGCAAAATTCATATTAATTAGAAGATATCTCTAAACATTACGAAAGTTGGCCAAAAAGTCGGAAATATCACCAGGAAGGTTCGGCCACCGGAAAACCGGCGATAGGACGGCGCGTGAGGTACACGTGCCGACGGTTCCGGCGCGTGACTGGCCTTCCGGTGACCACGCGCGGCCAGGTTTATCCAGATTATGTAACTTTTTAAGATCTTTAATTCTTATGTTGAAAGTATTTTCAAATTCCTACCCGATCAATAACAGATTTAAATATCGTCCTATGGTGAAATAAGGTACTCTGGCATTCCGAAAATGTTAGCTCCGGCAATATTTTGGGACGACGGACGATATGTACCATACATATGCAACAAGAGGTACAACTTTTGTGTTCAAGTCAACCTCTAGTTTTGTGTGTAGCTATAAGAAAAATGAGCGAAAAGTACCTAGCTTGAAACGGGATTCCGTGGCCGTTTTTTCGGAATATCTTGGTTTGATTTTCTTGTTCTTGATCCCTCCTTTTACATCATCTCCAGTGCTATATTGCTTTAAAATATGAGGTGAATAGTTGGTGATTTATTGGGATTTTTCGGAAAGGGTATAGATTTTTCTTTTTTTTTCCTCTCTTTTTCCCTTTCCTTTCTTCCTCCTCCTTTCGTTTCTTTCTTTCTCAGTTGGTTTGAGAATGAAAATGAACAAGTGTTCAGGTATATTTATAGCCGAAATTCCATGCTTATTGTGGGGACCCGGACGCTAATCATGTTCTTAATCGTCATTGGGACTAATTAATCATTTATAATAAACAGGGTCTAAATTTTTTTTTTAAAAATATAATATCAACTGCGGAATGTAATGGAAGCACTCTACTATACATATCAGTATAAAAGTAAAGTACAAGTCTTGTACTATATACAATCATTTACAAACTAAGGTTCAACTACTAAATATCAAGTGTTCAACCCTATCTCAGATCAAGTCCGTAGTCTCCACTCTAATCACGATCTCTCTCTTCATCTCCTCGACCATGAACCTGTCCCACCTGTTGTCATGCACACATACAAACACGACAACAACCAGATAACTCCGATGAGAATAAATCCCAGTATAAATCAACGAAACATGCAATTATATAATTAATATAAAGCATGAAGCAGATATCAGATATATATCAAAATCTGAAACATAATTAATATCTAACTATCAATCATACTCGTGATTCCACGACTCAGACTAGACTCAATCCTAGTCTAGGGATCCCG
>NC_133323.1:8427532-8511213 GCF_012295235.1 Primulina huaijiensis | reverse complement strand
ATATATATATATATATAACTATACCAACTTGCATGTGAACCAAGTGTCGATTTTCCCTTCTGCATGACTCGCGCATATGCGCGAGACCTACTGTCTCTACATGTAACTTTCTCGGAAGCTCGCGCATATGCGCGCCATCACTCCGCGCATGTGCGCGAGAAACTCTGTCTCGGTACTAGGCTGTAGCAACTGCTCGCGCATATGTGCGACTTCCCTCGCGCACGTGCGCCCAGATCTCTGTCCCAGCATATATGAACTCTACTACCTCGCGCATGTGCGCGCCTCACATCGCGCATGTGCGCGCAAAGTTCTGTTCTGGCTGTTTGGCTACTGCCCTCCTCGCGCATATGCGCGCCCAATCTCACGCATATGCGCGAGAAGTTCTGTCCCGCACATAATCTCTTGGCGCATATGCGCGCCTACCTCGGCGCATATGCGCCCAAAGTTCTGACCTCACATGCCAATTCATGTATTTCCACTTCTTTTCTATGTCTTCTATAATCACATCAATAAGTCAATTGATTAAGGTTTGATTACAGTATTTAAATCTCGGGCATTACACTTATCCTTATTAATTTTATTATTATTATTATTTTTATTTATTTATTTATTAAATGGAAAAAATGTTATGTTTATCCAAACTTTATATTATTATATTCTTGTATCTAATTATTATATTTATTAAACCTATGTATTGAATCTACTTATAACTTATCTTACATTGAACCTAATGATTATTGTATTTAATTACTTAGCATATATTATAATATTTTATTATATTTTGGGTATTTGGTTTTGGAATGGAAACCTCATAGTACTTGATGAATTTTTTAAGTGTATTGTGAAGTATTTTAATGTATTTTTAGATACTTTTGACAAATAAAATTTGTACCGAAAAATAATGTGGAAAAATTCTAAACTGAAAATAGTAAAATTTATACTAATGAAATGCATTTATGCACCTTTGTTTTTAAGGTGTCACAATATCCCCTCTTTTTAAAACTCTGGTCCTCAGATTTAAGAGTTATTGGAATAAATGAGGATATTGACATCTCATATCTTTCTCTGTTTCCCACGTTGCTTCTTCAATGTTGTGGTTTTTCCATAAGACTTTTATCAACTGAATTGGTCCACCACGAAGTTCCTTTATTCTTTGGTCCAAAATCTTCACAGGTTGTTCTTCATATGTTAGATTTTCTTCCAGATCTATGTGTTGATGGTCAATCAATTGAGATGGGTCTACTTTGCATTTCCTTAGTTGTGATACGTGGAATACGTTATGTATACCAGAGATATTTTCAGGTAGATATAGACGATAAGCCACAGTGCCTATTCGTTCTATCACTTTAAAGGGTCCAACAAATCGAGGATGCAACTTTCCTTTCTTTCCAGTACGCTTGATTCTTTTTCTTTGTGATACTTTCAGTAATACGTAATCTCCGACTTCAAATTTCAAATCTTTCCGCCTCTTATCTGCATAACTCTTATGTCGACTTTGAGCTGTTTGTATTCGTTTCCTGATAAGTTGTATTTTGTCGATAGCTTCTTGTATAATGTCAGGTCTGATTGCTCATTTTTGTCCATTCTTTGTGCCTCTCCATTCATCCATATCCCAGTTAAGAGGAGAGCGACATTTTCTTCCATATAATGCTTCATATGGCGCCATTTTTATTGAGGATTGATAACTATTGTTGTATGAAAATTCAACTAGAAGCAAATGTTTTCTCCAGTTTGCCCCAAAATCCAGCACACATGCGCGAAGCATGTCTTCCAATATTTGAATGGTTCGTTCAGACTGACCATCAGTTTGCGGATGTGCTGCTGTGCTAAAATTTAATTTGGTACCAAGGAATTCTTGAAGTTTTCTCCATAATCTTGACGAAAACTTCGGATCTCTATCAGATATTATGGTAGTGGGGATACCATGTAATCGTATAATTTCCTTCTGATAGAGTTCAACCAATTTTTCCATCCCATATTTGTGACTTTTGGGTATGAAATGTGCTGACTTGGTCAAGCGATCAACGATCAACCATATGCTATTAAAACCTCCTGGGTGCTGGGGTAATCCGGTTACAAAGTCCATAGTTATTTGATCTCATTTCCATTCTTGTATATGAAGTGGTTGCAAAAGACCTGCTGGTCTTTGATGTTCAGCCTTTATCATTTGGCAAGATAGGCATTGTGAAATAAAATCTGCAATATCTCGTTTCATTCCTTTCCACTAGAAGTGTTTTTTAATCTCTTGGTACATCTTAGATCCTCCTGGATGAATGCTAATCCAAGACTTATGTGATTTTTTCATTATTTCCTTTTTCATTGAGCTAGGCACACAAATACGGTCATGATAGAATAGTATTCCTTGTGAATTGGTGACGAAATTGGTATCAGTACGGAGTTTTGAAACTTCTTGGTCCAATTCTTGATTTTGCTTAATTCTGGTATGAAATTCAGGTTCGATTCTCAATCCGACCAAGTGCCCACATGAATGGATGTGTACCCATTCTTTTACTTCTTTCATTTCCAAACAAGCCATGCTAATCTTTCTACTTAACGCATCAGCCACTACATTAGCTTTACCTGATTGATAAAGAATGGAACAATCGTAATCTTCCAAAAATTCAATCCATCTTCTTTGCCTCATGTTCAGCTCTTTTTTAGTAAATAAATACTTCAAGCTTTTGTGGTCTGTATAAATATCAAAAGTGGAACAGTACAAGTAGTGTCTCCATTTTGCTAATGCAAACACTATTGCTCCTAATTCCAGATCATGAGTGGGATAATTTAACTCGTGATTCTTAAATTTTCTAGATGCATATGCAATAAATTATCGTTTTGCATCAATACACATCCAAAGCCTTCTTTTGAGGCATATGTATAAACCACAAATCCTTCTGTCCCTTCTGGTAAAGCTAATACAGGTGCACTAGTAAGCATTTCTTCTAATTTGCAAAAACTTTTCTCGCACTCATCATTCCACAAGAAAGGGTTGTCTTTGCGAGTTAGCTGTGTCAGGGGAACAACAATTTTCGCAAAATCTTTAATGAATCTTCGGTAGTATCCTGCTAAGCCGAGAAAACTTCTAATTTCTTTGATGTTGATTGGTTGTTTCCAGCGAGATATGGCTTCTATTTTTGCAGGATCTACTTCCAGTCCTTTCTAAGAGATAAAGTGGCCAAGAAATGACACTTTTTCTAGCCAAAATTCACAATTACTGAATTTGGCATACAATTGATGTTCTTTCAAAGTTTTGAGAATCAATCATAGATGTTGAGCATGTTCCTCATGAATTCTTGAAAATATCAAAATGTCATCTATGAATATGACAATGAATTTGTCCAAGAATGGTTGAAATATTCGATGCATCATATCCATGAAAGCTGCAGGAGCGTTGGTTAATCCGAATGGCATTAACACAAACTCATAGTGTCCATAACGGGAATTGAAAGCCGTTTTGGAGATGTCATCTTCTTTACTTCTTAAATGGTAATATCCTTGTCGCAAATCAAGTTTTGAATATACTTGAGACCCTTGTAAAACATCAAACAATTCTTCGATGTGCGGTAGAGGATATTTTTTTTTGATGTTAACATTGTTAAGTTCTCGATAATCAATGCACATCCTTAGAGTTCCATCTTTCTTTTTGACAAATAATACAGGAGCACCACATGGAGATGTACTAGGCCGGACGTATTTCTTGTCCATGAGCTCTTGTAATTGAAGTTTTAATTCTTTTAACTCTGAAGGTGCCATTCGGTATGGAGTTTTAGATCTGGGTTGTGTTCCAGGTATTAGATCAATGGAAAATTCTACGTCTCTCTGAGGAAGTAAAGTATTGATCTCTTCAGGATAAACCTCTGGAAATTCTTGTACAACTGAGATTTCTGAGATCTTGAGTTGATATTTTGGCTTATTTATCAAATAAGCTAGAAATCTTTGTCCGTTGTCTTTTAGTATAGCCCTAGCTTTTGCTGTTGATACTATTCCCATGGTATGATTAGCTTTGGAAATGATTGGATGAGAAGTTTGAAGATAAACTTCTTTTGTGTAACAATTGAGCTGTGCTTGGTGTCTAAATAACCAGTCCATTCCAAGAATAATATCATAGTTCTTGATAGGTAATTCAATCAAATCTGCTAGATATTCTTTTTCTTGGAATTTTAAGGGACAGTTTTTGTAAATGATGTCAGTAATCATCGTTGTCCCTAAAGGTGAGCTAATTTCGAAGTTATATGGTAAATGCTCCGATAACAGTGGTAATTTACGTACAAAAACTTTTGAGATAAAAGAATGAGTAGCTCCTGGATCAAATAAAGTTTTTGCAGAACTGGATAATATGGTAACAGTACCTTCTACGACTGCAATGGGGTCAACTTCCTCCTCTTTCTTTCCTAAAAGGGCATAGGCTCGAGCAGGTATCTTTAGCTTTGTTGTGGGTTGAGTCTTCTGCGTTCTTTTTGGACAATCTTGAATACGGTGTTGCTCACTTCCGCAAATAAGACATTTCCCATCTTTTCTCGAGCACTTTTCTTCTTCATGATTTGGTAATCCACAATATCCACACTTTTTATTGTTTTTTGGAACTTTTCCTTTAACAGCTTCTCCTTGCCTGACTGGTTGTGTTCTCTTTTCAAATTTTCTTTTCCGGTTATTATCCTCAAAAGGGTTGGGCTTTCTGATTTTCTTTTCTTCTTCCTCTTTTTTGGAAGTGCCTTGATGTCTTCTTCCACTCGTGGAGCTTGATTAACAGCAGAAACATAACTGGCAACTTCTGTGGACAGTGTTGCCCAACGAATATCGAGCTTTAATTTAATCCTTGAACACTTTTTTTCTTTTTCTTACCTCATCTTCCATGTAATGTGGTGCATAATGTACAAGACGGTGGAATTCTGCCTCATATTGAGCTACGGTCATGTCACCTTCGACTAAATCCATAAATTCACGTTCTCGGGTATTTAATATAACTCGAGTTATATATTTACCTTCGAATTCTTGCAGAAAATTGTCCCACGTTTTTGTGGCGTGATTTTTTGTCCACTTATGTTCCTCTGTACGCCACCAGTTATGAGCTGTTTCTTCAAATAAGTAAGTGGAAAAATTCACCTTTTGTTCTTCAGAATAATTGAGAATAGAGAATATTTTGTTGATTTTGCTTAGCCAAGATTTTGCTTGATACGCATCTGGTTTGCCTTCAAACTTTGGCGGTTTGAATCTCAAAAATCTTTCAAGCGCTCAATCATTTGCCTCAATGTGATGTTCTTGAGATTGATCATGAGGACGTGGTTGCTTTTGCTGACAAAACTGCACAAATTGATGCATTATTTCAAACATATTTTGTATGTTTTGTTCTTGGGAGAGATTGTGTTGAGCGTTTCTGGAATTTCCACCAGTTGCCGAGTTGTGGTCATCTTGAGGGGGAATTTCTTGTCCAATTCTGGCTTGAGTACTATTTTGTGAAGACGTCATTCTAAACACATAAATATAAAATATGAACATATCTTGCACTACATATATATATCATAAATGTACATAGTTATGTCATAGGGTAAACAGTCAGTTTTATTTATAAATAAGACATGTTTCAAATATTTACAATACCCAAGCATAATACAAACAGAACTAGCAAACTGGGTCATCATGCCTACAAAAAGTGATGACCTTGATAATCATCATACCTACGAAAGATGATGATTATTAATACTAATTATATACTAGTGCCAAATAGTCATTGTCTTCATTTGTCGTCTGAGAGATCTATAAAAGTTGTGTGGCTCGAGCCTTCATTTGTGCCTATAGTTCCCATGGTAACATTTTGATCCGTATTCGGTGGTTCAACTGGGTCCGGTTCATAACTAAGCTCATTAACATTTTCACTTTCAGGTAGGATAGTCATTGGAACAAGTTCATCTACTCCCAATACCAAGTTTTCCCACATGGGGTCAGGAAGAAATTCAACTTCCGGTGACTGCAACAGATAATATTTTACCATAAAGGGGTTTTGATCTATTGTTGTGTTCATGATTCCAGAATATTCTACAAAAACGGCTGGTGCATACTCTGGAATACTACTACCTTCGGTTTCAAATGTGTTAGTGATGGGAGGTGCTGTGGTCTGATTAGCTTGATTTGTGTAATATGGACCGATAACACCAGGTTCCATTCCTTGGATAGATTGATAAACCAGTTCCCGCCCATGCATGATTAAGTGGTCAATGTGGATCGAAGGGTGCGATACTCTTTTTAAGAAACTAATCAAATCTCGGTCATAGAATTCATGCATGTCTAGTAAGTATATAAGAGTGCGGTCTCTTTCATATAGTACATGACACAATTCTCCCTGATATGCTAGATTATCAGCCCTCATCCGTTCTTCAATAAATCCATGAAAAGTTCAGTTGTTCCAAAGGTTTCAAAATGCTCCCGATACATATTCACTAGACATTTCAAATCCGAGTTTTCTTTGCTTAATTTTTCTATTTCTTCCTCCATTTGTTTGATGATTATAGTTTGTTTTTTCTTTGATGTCCCACTAGACTCTGTCATCCTGAAAAGAGACATTTCAATTATGAGGAAAACATAAAGATTAACGTATGACATTATGATAAACCTTAGGCTCCTATCTCTAGGCTCAAAGAAACCATGCTCTGATACCACCTCTGTGACGTCCGGTTTAGGAATTCATAGTTATTCCCTTACTAAGTGCCACATTTTCTACAATCTTTTTTTATTGAACTGCTATCTTTATTTTTTTACTATTATTATTATTAAAAAGATATTGTAGATAACAATTTAAATATTTTCTACTATCATTAAAAGATTATATACAAATATTTACATTCTTATTTCAAATATGTACAATTATTTTACAACGGAAGTTTAACATTTATTTATAAACAGATCATCCCAACTTTCAAATGCTCTTATTTCAACTTCAGTTATTTTCTTCCTGTTCCAATTCTGGGGTTCCTGTGTCTGAAAATTACAATAGACGAAAAGAAACAGATGGTTAAGTCTTTGAGGACTTAGTGAGTTTAAATTAGTAGATAGCTTTTAAATAAATTAAAATAGCGCTTCATTATAATTATGCATGAAGTAATAGGCATAACAATTTAAATGTTATGAATGCTATGCAATGGAATAATTGATAAATGAAAATTTCATAAATTAACATTGGTGACTCTAATTGAGCACATTTTTACGAGCCAGGAGAACCATTCTCCGGACCGAAATATTCGATGCACGTTGTTCAGATGAACCATATATCCTGGACTTTTGACCCTTTGTTCATTGGACTCATTTTTCGGGCCGAAGCCACGTTGTCCAGTGACTCGATTTCCGGACCGAAATCCGTTGTCCATGACTCCATTCATTAACGATATATCAATCCATTCATAAATATGCAAGAAAAATATATCAGTAATCGAAATGAACTGTGGAAGATATTTGAACATTAAATAAATGCTATTGAAATTTCCAGGCCAAATGCCAAAGGCTTTAATAGAAGAATGAATAGTAATTTCCTCACCTGATAACTTAAAATTTAGGCTTGATTAGTAATCGAAATTGTTGAAGCACGTCCTAACAATATATTATGAATGATATTTATATGTTAGAGTTTTAAATAAATAACTGATCATTTCCAGATTATTTTTTGTTCAGAATTTAACCCGGTTGATTTTACTTAAGTTTTCAAAATTCATATTAATTAAAAGATATCTCTAAACTTTACGAAAGTTGGCCAAAAAGTCGAAAATATCACCAGGAAGGTTCGGCCACGGGAAAATCTGAGGTACCTATCCACAAGGTAGAATGCTTATTCCTTTCCTCAATGAGTGTATCATTGGGGGACTTGGAAAATGGAAAGATTTGTACAAATGGATCACTTCAGTGTGGCACGAAGCCGCTGATGCCGAGTCGGCTCCGTGCCTTTCCTTTAACCGAAAAATCGAAAAATGAACAAGACGTACTTCTATTTATCGAAAATATCTTCCGTTCCGTACAAGCAGGATCCGAAGTATCGGCCTTATTGGGTAGAATGCCTTCACGTCTCCGTACTTTCGGAGGAAGAGCATGAAGCTTCCCGCGTAACGACGGCCGAGGTACACGTGCCGACGGTTTCGGCGTGTGGCCGGGTTTTTCCAGATTATGTAACTTTTTAAGATCTTTAATTCTTATGTTGAAAGTATTTTCCAATTCCTACCCGATCAATACCAGATTTAAATATCGTCCTATGGTGAACTAAGGTACTCCGGCATTCCGAAAATGTTAGTTCCGGAAATATTTTGGGACGACAGATGATATGTACCTTATCTATGCAACAAGAGGTACAAATTTTATGTTCAAGTCAACCTCTAGTTTGGTGTGTAGCTATAAGAAAAATGAGCGAAAAGTACCTAGCTTGAAACGGGATTCTGTGGCCATTTTTTCGTAATATCTTGTTTTGATTTTCTTGTTCTTCATCGCTCCTTTTACATCACCTCCAGGGCTATATTGCTTTAAGATATGAGGTGAATAGTTGGTGATTTATTGAGATTTTTCGGAAAGGGTATAGATTTTTCTTTTCTTTTCTCTTTTTCCCTTTCCTTTCTTCCTCCTCCTTTCGTTTCTTTCTTTCTCAGTTGGTTTGAGAATGAAAATGAACAAGTGTTCAGGTATATTTATAGCCCAAATTCCATGCTTATCCTTATTAATTTTATTATTATTATTATTTATTTATTTATTTATTAAATGAAAAAAATGTTATGTTTATCCAAACTTAATATTATTATATTCTTGTATCAAATTATTATATTATATTAAACCTAGGTATTGAACCTACTTATAATTTATCTTACATTGAACCTAATGATTATTGTATTTAATTACTTAGCATATATTATAATATTTTATTATATTTTGGGTATTTGGTTTTGGAATGGGAACCTCATAGTACTTGATGAATTTTTTAAGTGTATTGTAATGTATTTCTAGATACTTTGGACAAATAAAATTTGTACCAAAAAATAATGTGGAAAAATTCTAAACTAAAAATAGTAAAATTTGTACTAATAAAATGCATCTATGCACCTTTGTTTTTAGGGTGTCACAGATAATAAATTCAAGCAATTGAATTTATATATAAAATTATGATATAGTAAATTCAAGGAGTTGAATTTATGATAATTAAATTTTGAGAGAATAAATTCAAGGAGTTAAATTTATGATTTGGAGAGAATAAATTCAAGGAGTTGAATTTATGACTATTAAATTTTTGTGGTGATAAATTCAAAGAGTTGAATTTGTAATTTAATTATTAAATTCAAATGTTGAATTTATTAAATATTTAAATTAAATGTAAATTATGTAATGGCTATATGTATAATGGATTTGTAGGAGTACAAAACCAACATACATATTATTATGGTTCTTAATTGGACTTTAAAATATTAATTAAACTAGTTGGACTAGAATAATTAATTGATTAAGCTCATTAAGTATTTAATTTAATTAATGGGCCCTAAGCTTATATATATGTGTATTAAGTTTGGGGTTAAAAAGATTCAACTCATAATTTTTGAAAACTCTAGCCTCCAAGCAAGGATTTTTCGAAAATCCTCCACTCCTCCTCACATAATTTTCGGCCTCCACCTTTGTTTTTCAAAGGGTTTTGAGACTTCTCTCGTTTGATTAATCTCAAAACGCAAAATTCTTCTATACTTTCTAGTGCAAGTTGGAAGAGGAACAAGTAATCCAGTCGTAGACCCGATTAGGAGATTAAAGAAAGAAGATTTGAAGAAAGTTTGTAGGATTTACAACAAGAGCTACGTTCGTTTATACCGGCGTAGTTGGAGCCAAGTGAAAATTCACTAGAGGTATATATTAAACATCCTATAAATGATTATCTATTAAAACCATACGAGTGCTCAAAAAAATATATCTAGAATGTCAAGATCAAAAGTTTTTTAAAACTTCCGCTATATTTGGATACGAGAAAACCGAGATCCAACGCTATGACTTTAGAAGTTGTGGCTATGCCATCCTTGAATGCTAACTCTGCTCCCCCACCAAATCTTC
Organism: Primulina huaijiensis; assembly: GCF_012295235.1. Taxonomy (NCBI): domain Eukaryota; kingdom Viridiplantae; phylum Streptophyta; class Magnoliopsida; order Lamiales; family Gesneriaceae; genus Primulina; species Primulina huaijiensis. The sequence goes on along the minus strand of NC_133323.1, from coordinate 8,501,160 downwards.
CCACTTCTACTGACCCAAGCCATCTCCAAACTTAATCTCATAATAATTCCACCTGCGCAACACCTACACTAGAGCCCATCAACGATTCTAATGTGGCCATACCAGAAACCGAGTGTGACCATACTAATGAACCCACAACCCTACTTTCTCGAAACGACCCTAACCAACCACCTGTCATCTAACCCCCACCTTGTGTCATAGCTACCCGCTCCAAACACAATAGCCATAAACCCATTAAAAAACTTACCCTTGTCAGTCAACTCCAACAAACTACTCTTGAAACCACCACTATTACCCAAGTCCTTGAGGAACCCAATTGGCACATGCAATGTTTGAAGAATTTGATGCTTTACTACGTAAAGAGACGTGAGAACTAGTGTCAGCTCATCCAAGTCAAAATCTGGTTGGTTGTAAGTGGATCTTTCACACTAAATATTAACCTAATGAATCTATTGGCAAGTACAAAGCTCGATTGGTTGCTAAAGGCTTCTACCAACACCCTGGGTTGACTATTCTGAAACCTTCAATCCAGTCATCATTCCCGCCGTTGTGCGTCTCGTTCTCATCCTTTCAATTAGCCAAGGGTGGTCACTTAGACAACTTGATGTCAACAATGTCTTTCTTCAAGTTACTCTCACCGAGGATGTGTTTATGACTCAGCGCTCGGGCTTCATTGACTGGGACCATCCTGATCATGTTTCCAAACTATACAAGGCTATATATGGCACCAACAAATCCTCCATGTTTGGTATCATGAATTGCGCCAATTTCTTATCCAATCTGGGTTCACCAACTCTGTTGTTGACACTAAAACAGTGGCACCATTCTTTATCTTCTAGTCTATGTCGATGATCTCGTTATTACTGCCAATAATACCAAAGCAATACAAACTTTTATTCAGCAACTTTCTCAGCGATTCTCTTTGAAAGACCTTGTCTCGCTGACATATTTTCTTGGAGTTAAGTTACCTACACATCAATGGTATCTTCTTTAGCCAACACAAGTACATTGCTGATCTACTCACTAGAGCTCACATAACTGAATCCAAGCCTAGTCCCAGACCAATTGCAACTAGTCCTACTCTCACTCTACAATATGGTATCCAACTATCTAATGGTATCCTTCACTATCTCTCTCTCTCACTCAGCTAGATATTTCTTATACGGTAAACAAAATCTCTCATTTTATGCATCAACCTATCAGTGACCATTAGAACACGGTCAAGCACTCACTATGGTATCTTTGTGGCACCTTAGATCATGGCATCTTATTTCGTCGAGCCTCACCAAAAACACTCAATGCCTTTTCATACTCTGCTTGGATTGGTAATAAAGATGATTTCACCCCCAACTAATGCCTACATTGTCTATATGGGTCACGTGTTTGGGACATCGTATTCTCGCACCCAAGACGCAGCGGAAATTTTAAAATTTTCCTTGGGCATCGTGTGTTTAAAACCATTCATAGGACGTTTAGAATTAAACCTTTGCGTTCTAAACGCTGGACTCCAAACTATTCCGGTTTGAGGAGGATATAGCCCTTCTTGTAATTTCCTACGAACGACTCTTCTCCTCTGATCGCCTAAATAGGTCCACGATCGAAAGCTATATTTCTCACTTGGATTGCACTAGAAATCGTAAACGATTTATGCGTTGAGACTGTAGCCTCCGAATTTCCAAAATCCGGAGACGAAGCGGCGCAACGGTGGATGAAAATCACATGGCCGAAATTTTCCCAAATGTTTTGAAAGTATGGTCGAGACTTCCATGATTCTAAATCATGGGTCTTGTGCTAATTGATTACTAACCAATCATTAACAATTAAATATTGATTTTTAATCAACAATTAAGCACATTCAATTTGCTAAAATTCCTTCCCACAATCTTTCATGAATCATGTGTTGGCAGTGACTTTCAAGGGAGAAAAGGAAGGAATTTTCTTGTGTTTTGTGTGAAGAATAATGGTCATTTATTACGAGTCATAGTGGTGTACATATAGAGTAAGACTCCTAATACAATTAGGAGACCCTCTCCCACAAAGACTCTAATAACTTCTTTATATTAAAACTCTCATATAATTAATATATAATGTATTTATTAATTTTTAATAATACATGATATAATAATACAATATACACATATTTTATACCACCAAAAAATATATATATGTACATTAATTAAATTAAATAACTATTATTTAATTTATAAATTAACTCCTTGGTTAATTTAATTCTAGATTCCTCTAGAACATATATGAGAATTTGTGCATGTTAGTAGTCACCACTACTAGCACAATCATTTAATTAGTAAATTCCAAATTCACAAAAAAATGATTTCGACTCATTATAACCTCGATCGATGATTCGAAAGCGCCGACTTACCAAGGATACAAATCTTTTTCATAAAATGAAAATTGAAAATTTCGAAAATGTAAGGACCGTGTATCGTATTATCGTAAATCACACTTTGATTATCGATAATTCATGAAATTATCATGTGATTACGTATATGATGGATATAATGACAATGGAAGTGAGAAAATAGGTGGTGATAATGAAATATTGTATTAGAAATTGATTTGTGTTTGAAAAGTATGCTGAACCGCAATAGAAAAGTGACACGTGTTACGATTTTTAGCATAATTAACTAAGTATTAATCCAAATGACATGAGATTAATTTCATTGGAAATCTAATACATAGTACTAAAACTTTCATGTTTTGAGTTTTGTCCAAATCCATTTGAAAATATGGGCAAAATCACCCCGAAGTGTATCATCGTGTGTGTTGCAATTCCTGCACTGACACATTTTGGGAGAATGAGCATAATGCTCGCATTCGATATCCAAATTGAGTGAGGTCAGTGGCAAATGCAAGCTAAGACAGAGAGCTACAACTTTTTTGTTGACCACTTTTGATAATTCGGAACCAAAAATAGCGTTTTGGACAAAGAAAGACGCGCACCTAACAGGCCCGCGCGCGCAGGCAGAACAAGGCGCGCATATGCGCGAACACCTCTGAAGCACAAGATATAAGGGTGATAAAGATGAGTTTGTTGATAAGTATCTTCCCTTTTCCTCTGAACCTTTGAAGGAAAGAGTGGGAAATCAATTTCTTTTGTACGAAATCACCTTGAAACGTTGTCCAAACTTAGAACAATATTTATATATTCGAAATCCTCGCGTTGAGAGCTTTTGAGGTAAGTTTCTTCTAGTTTCAGCACCTTTAATTATTGAAGTGCTGGAATAGCATGTATTTTAAGTCGAGATCCGTATATGCGATAGAATAACCGACAAGAAACTCGTATTCGAAGTCGGAATTGAATTATGTTATGATTTCAATTTGATATGAATTTTCAAAGTTTCAAAAGATATTTAAAACTTATATTGTTGATTTTGAATGATTTTATTGATTGAAATGAATATGTTATTGATGTAGATAAATTTTTACACTGAAATCTTCAAGCTACATCGACTGAAAATGAAGAATTGAGGTATGTTACGACCAAGTAACATACAATAGGTATATGTATCATATGATATATTTTTAATTGATTTGATTGAGAATATAAATCTATATGCCTTATTTGTTGAGTTGATGTGGCATACATGACATACACGTTGAGCTGTGATCCTTGGATACCGATTATGATTGGATTTGATTCTGGGGTTTGTGAACACGATGCTATGTTTGGCATTATATGGCCTTTAAAACATAGTCATTAGTGGCCCCGATGATTGATTGAGATTTGGGATTTGATGGCTCTTTGCCGACGCTATCATACGAGTATCCCTGAGTGATGTCAGTGTGCCGACTCGAGTATTGATTTGATAGCGATTCGTTTGATTCTGACATGTGCTCAGTGGATGGGCATTTGTCCTGATACCTCCACGACATACATACAGTGCATATCATATATCATTGTTTAGATACTTGTGGTATATATTGTGGTTTTTTAAGACTCAGCTTTGCTCACCTCAGATGGGGCTTTTGTTGTCTTTGTATGTGGACAATGACAGGTAATCCAGGATATCAAGAGGCCGGAGAGAGTGCTTCTGGAGGGAGTCACGGTTGATTTGAGGTTTAGTGGTCTATCCCAGTATATATGTATTTGTATCTGTATACCGGGACATGTCCCGAGGATATGAGTTGTTTGTATGTATTTTGTTTTGATTACGTTTGGGCATATTTTATGATGTGAGATGAAATACTATTTTTAGTATTCAAATAATATATTTTGGGCTCATTGTAAAGAAAATTTAAACTCGTTTTCCTTTGTAAGTAATTAACTCTAATCAAATTACATTGTAATAATGATTAAGAGTTAATGGCCCCACACTGTATGGTATCAGATCATAGCTGGGAATGCTCAATTGAGTCTTGTGTACACTTGAATAGGCACCAATGAATTGTGCGCATGTGTTTGAATTATTTGTATTACTTGTTCTTGCTTGATTTAGTTTGAGTAAGTTATTGATGAGATGAATAATATGAGAAGATGATGATGTGTAATTGATATTTATTTGTGATATTCATTCTCTAATTTGTAGATGGATCCCACAAATGAAACTGTGAGTAGTAGTACAGAGAGAATGGTTGGACAATTCAAAGGAATGTCCATAGACTTGGTGATGGCTCAATTCCAGAATTTGAAACCACCGAGGTTCTTTAGCACTGAGAGTGCAGAAAGAGCTAAATCCTGGTTAAAGGATATCGAGCACTTGTTTAATATTGTTGAGTATTCTAAGGTTCGGCGAATGAAACATGCTCTTTATCAATTGAATGACCGAGCAAAATCTTGGTGGGAAGCCGGGTTTTTTTAAAAATAATTTAATTTTTAAAATTCGTTTCAAAAATAATTGAATTTTTTTTTTTGCAATTTTACGGCAATCCGTGCTTACGAAGCACGGACCATGCTCCACGTTGGAGCGTCCGCGCTCTATAAGCGCGGACGCTCCAACGTGGAGCCGTCCGCGCTTACGAAGCACGGACGCTGCTTCGTAGGAGGGACGCTCCATGTGTCCGTTCCCCCAGACCTTATCCCTCCTCCATTATCTCCTCCTTCTTAACCCATCCATTTTTCCCTTCTCTGGTCTTCATAATTTTTCCTTCCGTCTCAAAAATTTTTCGACATCGGTGCTTACGATATATTGAATTTTAGAAGATCGACAACATATTTCAGAATGGCAGAGAATCGAGGTCCCGAAGATCCCAGTGTCCTCTATTTACAAAAGGCACATATGTCATCAACAATTTCTTCCTTAACCGTTGATGATATTATCAAAGTGAAGAGGTCAGACAATTTGATTTGGAAGTTATAAACTGATGATTATATGGATTTCTATGGAACGTTTCATTTTCCATGTGGTGAAGCAACCGTCACGTTGCAAGATATTTCAATAATTTGGGGTCTAACAATTGATGGTGAAGCAGTAACTAGAATAGATGTGTCACATAAAGTTGAGGAATGGCAACACATCTGTTTAGATTTGTTTGGATTTTTGCCATCATCAAAACATTTGAAAGGTGGTCATCTGTCTATGATTGCACTATACGATCATTGTATGTATAACCTTGTTACAGATGATACTTCAGAAGTAGATGTTGTTAAATTTGCACGTTGTGTAGCGTTAATGATTATTGGAAGAATAATGCTCCCTGACTATCAAGAAGGGTCTGCTAGACTAATATTTTTGCAACTGCTACGGGATATTGATAACGTGAAGTCTTATAGTTGGGGTAGTGCAGTTTTAGCATTTCTATACCGTGAGTTGTGTAACGTTTCACGAATAGAGAAGACAACAATGGCTGGACCTTTATATATCCTGCAGGTATCGTTAACGTAATATGATTATTTAACACAAGTTTTTTGTAATTTTGTTGAACTATTTTTATTATTGTAAGTAGATATGGGCATGGAGCAGGATTAAATGTGTTAGCCCCGACCGAGGGTGAGTTAACATTAGGTGTACCTCCCGTTGATCCAGATGCAATTATTCCAGTTTCTCCGTATGGTGCACAGTAATATTTAAAAATTATTGTTGTAATATCATATCTATCTTGTATAAATTTTTGATATGTAATTTCGTTTTTTAAATTGTAGGTAGAAAATTGAATTTAGTTACACACATTCGCCAACACAATCTGTAAGAATTATAAGGGATTCTATAGATCGTATGAATAATAACAAGGTATTATTTAATTTTAATATTTAATAGTGATTAAATGAAGATTATTTTGTTTTGAGTAGATGAATTTCTAATTTGGACATTTTAATTTTTTACAGTTTAATTGGGTCGTTTATCAGAAGAATGACATAGATGTGAAGACGATTATTGATTAATACGACAGTAAAATTTGGCGATGTGTTTGTCCTCTTATAAGCTTTGACATTGTGGAGATGCACTGTCCTAATCGGGTGATGCGACAATTTAGAAGACGACAATCAATTCTAGGGTCTGCCGTAGACAATGATGGTATGCATAATATCACCAGAATAGGACATCGAAACACCGATTGGAGAGATTATTATAGAAATTCAATTGAGTTGTGGAATAATAGGATGAGATATGTTGCTAAAGGGGTGCGACACGGGCGATCGATGCAAACTGACGAAGACTACTTCAAATGGTATAATCGAATAATTGTGCGCACCATATCACATGTTGTTTCTGTCGTTGGTTTTCAACCATATCCGTACAATACTTTTGTCGGACAATATGATGTTCAACAAAATTTCAGTACGCCTTCTCCATTTTCACATCTGTCATCTCTCGGGTGGGGAGGTGACATGGTTATGCAACCAACTGGGTTTGCAGGAACCTCTACTATTATTCCGTCAACCGAATTGAATGTTACAGAAACCTCAACTACTCAACCTGATTTTTTCAGTGATTCAGGGTTTGTTTACTTTCGTTAGTTTGGTTAGCCGGATTTTCAGACTTCTTTTGGTCGAACACACAAAGTTTTACGAATATGCTTAATGTTGATCCTCAGCATCTTGTGAATGACACTCGACCACAGAGGAATTTTATTTCACCTATCACTTTTCCAGGTTACTCAAATGAGGAAATCCTGAACATGTAGGATTGCGTAGAGGGACGAGAAGACGCAATCCACCTGATTGTCGGACCGAGAGCCATTTGTATCATTATAATTATGACGATGATTTTTCTATTTAATTGTAACTATATCAATTCTATTATTGTATCGTTTGCATTGTTGCATCGTATAAATTGTATCATTTCTATAATATATTGATAATAAGGGAAAGATAAGCTGAATATCAGATGAAAAAAATCATAAGTGCAGACTAAAAACAAAGAAACACAATTAAACAAACACGTCCACAAGAAGTTTTTAACATTTACACGTCTGAACACAAGAAATACACGACTGACAGATAAGATGAAAAAAACATAGTTAACGTCTATGTTATCAAGTTTTGCGTTCTTCGTTTCGTGATCACCTGCGAAAAATAAATTACAATTAAATAACCCAAAACTTTAATACATGCAATGTCTGAATTGTACATTAATAAACAAATAAAAGCATGGGATAACATACCTTATTCAACTTGAATAAGGAATCGTTGATCACAGCTCATCCTCGTCATTCTCTGGTGGTGGCACTCCCGATGCATCCCCTTGCTGTTGATATTCATACTGAAAATGGAATGGAGGAATGAACTGCGGAGGTGGAGGGATAGTCCCTGGGTCAACACCCCTGTGGATTAGCATTGTCTGCGTCATGTACTCGACATAGGCAAAATGTTCATTGTGGTTCAAGTTAACTTGTTCCTGATGAGCCATGAAGGCAAGAGTCACATCTACTTTGTCGTTTTGGGACCGCCTACGGGGCTGTGGACAACGCGGGGCGATGGTGCTCGATCCACCTATATCTCCCTCATGAGTGGGAAAGTCTAACTGTCGTTTCGTGTACTTACGTTGAAAGTCAGCTGCACAAATGGGCTTCATTGGTTGCAGTCACTCCTCATCATCACGGAACACAATCTCTGAACTCGCACACAACTCTGATATGATAGTGGGAAAGAAAAGCCTGATGTGTCTATTATGCACGCTCTTCATGATTTGAGAATTGATGAGCTTTCCCACATTGATGTTGTAACCCTCATCTAACGCATATAGCACCACGGCCCGCTCTTTTTGTACTTCACTCTTGTGCGAGACCGACATCATTCTCCTTGCCAGAAACAAATACCAAAGGGAAATATCTGCCGTCAAATATTTCTCATAAAAACAACTGGGTGACCCTCCTACTGGTTTCCATATCACCCCAGGATGACACAGTTTTTCAATTATCACAGCGTAATCCGGGGCAGCAAAAAAAGCCTGGAAGGCGGAATCATCGACCTCGGGCGTTTCTAATAATGCATTGATAGTACCCGAATCAAACGACACAAGTCTACCCCGAACAAAGGCCTTGCCATCCGTCCTCTCCCTCGCATTTGCATAAAATTCTTGCACCACCGATACCACCGCCGCGTTAGGTTGAGCCCCAAATTTTCCCATCCCCTTCTCTCCAACCCCACAAGAGGCCCTACGTATCGATCCTCCCTTTGCCTACGAAATCTCCGCTCGGTAATCGGGTTTCTATGAATTTTTGCATGTTCATACTGAGCTCTAGCCGCCTCATTCACAAATCTACTTCTATCAAAGGAAGACAAAGAGGAAGAAGTAGGATTACCTTTCGACTTCTTAGGAGCCATGGTGATAGGAACTGCAGGTGGTGAATTGTGTTGAAGAAGATGACCGGAGGATGAGAGAAGAGGAAGGGGAATTTGTATTAAGAGATTATAGAAAAGGGGCTTTGAGAAAAGGGAATTTTTAGTTAGGGATTTGAGAGAAAAGGGGAAGGGGAAAATGTTTGTAGAATGAGAGAATAGGATAGGAGAGAATGGGGTGAGCGGCCTTATAGCCGCTCGTGCTCGAGCGATAAAAAAATACCGCTCGAGTGCGAGCGGCGCTGGAATTTTTTTTCCAGCGCCGCTTGTGCTCGAGCGGTATTCTTTCACAGCTCGAGTGCGAGCGGCGCTGGAAAAAATTCCAGCACCCCTCGCGCTCGAGCGGTGAAAGAGTACCGCTCGGCCGCGGGGCTGGGAAAAGCCCCTCTAGCACCCTAACGATAATATTTTCCAGTCGCGTCCAAACGCGAAGATTATTCGCCTTTTTTTAAGTAAATATTTGAAAACAATTCAGCAAGTAAAATTAAAAAAATTAAAAAAATTTACAGAAATTTATTCTCAGTTAATATATCAAGTGTTATTACATCATAACAAAAGACTTCATCAATGTTGTCTCTCTCTGCAAACCGCTGTGTCCATCTCATTTCGCAATCGAGTTGTTCTGTCTCTACCAACTCTTCTTCTTTCTCGTCTAACATGGTTGTGGTGAAACTCAAAAGTTGGAGGATCCCAATATCGCTCATCTGCAAGAGGTTGAAATATGCCCTCGTACGTTGCCAAGTACTCAGATATGTTATACCAGGGCTGCACAAATGTCGTTGGATCCAAAGAGTGCCACTTATCGGTGCAAATAGCATGGGAACATGGGATGCCAAAAATCGTCCATTTACCACATGAACAATCACTCGTTGATATCTTCACGACCTGCATATGTAGGCCACAACTTGGTCTTCCTACAGTTGCGACCGAAGCAGTTTGCTCACGTACATCGTACTTGGCAACGCGATGTTCACTTGATTTTCTCACCCATTTCTCATACTTCCGACATGCGTAATCTGACCACAGTTGATTTTACTGAAGCATACGATCACATCTTGTCACACGTTCAATGAGATATTGTACGCACCTCAGAAGTGTCAAGTGTACTATGACAGATATAGGAAGTCTACACGCACCCTTCAACACACTATTCAAACACTCCGACATATTGGTTGTTATCACCCTACGATGTCAACTACCGTCATAAGCCAAACTCCATTTTTCTTTCGCAATTCCAGCCAAATATCGGTGTGCCAAAATGTTTTTTTGCTTTATTGCCTCCATTATTGATTCAAACTTACTAATTTGATTTTGTGTTCCTGCCGCCCAGCATAAATCTTTCAAATGCGCGTCTTTGAATTTGGCGTTAAAGTTTGAACACACATGTCTCAAACAAAAACGATGCACACCGTAAGGAGGTTGAAAATATGGTAGATCTCCAGTTGCGCACATGATTCTCTTATGCCTATCAGAAATAAGACACACACCATTTTCACCACGAACAACATGTCTTCCTAGGTGCTCCAAGAACCATTTTCAAGAATCTGTTGTTTCTTCGTCCTGAATGTTCGCATCCAGAGTGAGACCAATCAACATTTTGTGCTTGTATTTTGCATAGAAGTGTGTACCATCGACACTTATTATTTTCCGACAATGCCGAAACCCATCAACACATGGCTTGAATGCCCAGAAAACATAGTTCAGTGTCTTAATCATTTCAGTGTTGGCTCTGAGATGCTTCCACTCCACAGCTGTTCTCGGATTATATTTGGACAAAGCACGCATATATTTGGGAAGTAATTGAACGGAGTTCTCCCATGTACCATAAGCAATTTTCATAGCACGTTTCAAACTTCGCCATGCCTTCATGTACGAGATTCGATATCCATATTTATCTTTCACATTTTCAATGATATACTTAATCTCGTATGCACAATTACAACGAACAACTCCCAATAGCGTATGTGCCACCATTTCACTGTTCAGATTCTTATGTTCTATACCAACAGAGGTTGATATAAATGTGTGAGGTCCGCCATCTTTTGTTATTTTCCAATACCCAGTCTTGGCCTTCAAAGATGCGTGAAGTACCCATCGACAAATGACCGTTGAAGAATTGTTTTTACAACGTAACTTCCACAAACTGCGTGTGCTTTCCACGACACGGTACTCACGCCTGACAACTCTGACTGAATAATCCTTCATAGAAGCAATAAGATCATTCTTATCTTTAAATAACATATTAACACATAATTCACATCTATCCGAATTGTAATAGCTTGATTGCACACCAGAAGATACATCGACAGAATCGGGAAGCTCTTCCCCAAAAAATTTATTGAAAAATGATGTCATTTCAGAATTGTTTGAAAGAAATGGTACATTCTGCCTCTGTAATGTGTCATGAGGTGGTTGTCGAGATGATGTCCCCTCATCAGGATTTGTACAAGTATTCACTTCATCATCAGTATTCAATTCTTCTTCTTCAGACTCGCTGTACGAAATATCGGGTTCAGAATCAGTACTCCAAATATCATCATTATTTGCCTGATCCGGACAACGAGCACTCGTATCTAATGTTGGATTCGGTCAATATGGAATATGATTTTGTTCCGACAAGACATTGATATATTGATCCTAAGACCCACTTACATCATCGAAACTCATGTTACCGAGTCCTTCAGTAACCTGTGGAACATAAGATTCTTGCTCCTGAAAACCTCCATATGTTGAAGTACCGGGTTGGTTATCGAAACCAGAATCGGATGCATGTCGAACGTAGGATTCAGGATCATCAAATCCAACGTGATGCTCAATTAAATTTGCTTCCGCGTATAAATGCAACATATGCATATTGTCGCATTGCATTATAAACTGTAAAGAATCATCATCAACGAGATTGACTTGAATTTCATGCCAAGATGATCTCTCCATGAATGAATATTTTGTTGACAACTTCAAAGAAAAATTTGTTGGATCGATTCCTAACATTTTATGTACAACTTCAACCAACTCCAACAAATTAATAAACCGTAATACTTGTATCGGTCTAACAAATGGAATGCTATATTAAACTAATCCATTATCGATAACCACATGACCACCAAAATATAAGAGTATATCGATGTTAGACATTTTACCAATGAAATTTGAGAGAAAATTCAAGAAGAAATTGATAACTCAATTGCTCTCAAATTCACGAAGAAATTGATAACTCAATTGTCTAATATATGATCAATTATATAGAATAAAAAAGTTCAATACTGTTTACAGTACAATTATTTTACTCCACGTGAAAATCTGAATATTCACGTGAAGGCTTCAGAAAAGAAAAACGAATGGACAGAAAAAAACGAGAAAAAAAATAAATATTTATAGAGTTCGTGCTTACGAAGCACGGACCGGTGCTCCACGAGCGTGGACGCCTCCACTCTGGAGCGTCCGCGCTTTGTAAGCGCGGACGCTCCAACGTGGAGCACGGTCCGTGCTCCACGTTCGTACCGTTCGTGCTTCGTAAGCACGGATTGCCGTAAAATTGTAAATTTTTTTTTAAAATTAATTTTGAAAAAAATTTTAAAAATTAAATTATTTTTAAAAAAAACCCTGAGAAGCCGCTGAGATTAAATTGAAAGAGGCCGGGATTGAAGTCACCTGGGATGTCTTCAAAGCCCAATTTTTGGAGCAGTATTCTCCTCTTTCTGACTACACTGCCCAAGAGAATGAATTCAATAGCCTGCAGCAGGGAACGATGACTGTTACAGAATATGCTTCGAAATTTTCTACGCTATTGAAATATGCACCTCACGTAGCTGCAAATGCAAAAGCAAAATATTACAGGTTTGTGAATGGGTTGCATCCTGCTATATATACTTTTGTCAATTCTGGTTTGCCTACTAGCTACGCAGAGGCAATTGAACGAGCCAAGGCAGCCGAAGTTGGATTAAGGCGAGGAGGTCCACAATATACTCCTCCACCTCCAGTGAGAGCTCAGCATCCTACCTTGCGTCCAAGAGACATAAATTTTAAGAAGACTGGTTTTGTTTCTTCATCTTCTTCGAGTTCCAGTGGATCCTAGCGAGGGAGTCCCGTGATTGCTCTTTATTGTAGCCATTTTGGACGCAAACATACTATCGAGCAGTGTCGAGGTATGTTTGGTACGTGTTATCAGTGTGGACAGGAAGGCCATTTCTCTCGTGTATGTCCGAATAGGGGTATGTCTTCGTCCCAACCCCAGCCAAGATTTAGAGGTGGCCCCAGTATGATGAGACATACTGTTCCTATTCCCTCTTTCCAGTATTCGAATGTTCCACGATATCGAGGACCTGGTAGTCAGACTGTTCAAGGCCCTCCTCAAGTTCGAATGTATGCCATGACCGAAGATCAGGCTAAGGAAGCTTCTGGTGGTTTGATTGCAGGTGTTTGCATGCTTTGCGATTATCGTGCACGTGTTTTATTTGATACATGAGCATCTCACTCATTCATATCTCATGCATTTGTTGCATCTCATGACATTATGAGTACCCCATTGTATGATACTTTGTCAATAGCTACGCCAATAGGAAAGATTATTCTGTCTGAGCAAGTTGTGCAGAATTGTGTATTGATATACGAGGACAATGTGCTATTTTTGAATTTGATTTACCTTCCAATGCACGACTTTGATTGTATTGTTGGCATGGATATCTTGAAGACAAATTGAGCTACCGTCGATTGTTTTCATGGGGTGGTTCTATTTCGACCTGTTGATGGATCCAAGTGGAATTTTTATGGCAATGGTTCTCAAGCCAAGATTCCTTTGGTATCCTATTTGGAAATGTCTCGTCTTTTGTTTAGCGGAGATGAGGGTTATCTTATCTACGCTATTGATGTCTCTAAGAATGAGTATTCTTTATCTGAGATTCCTGTTGCGAAAGAGTTCCCAAATGTATTTCCCGATGAGATTCCTGATTTTTCTCCTCATCGAGAAGTTGAATTTAGTATTTATCTTATGCCGGGGACTGCACCTATTTCTAAAACTACTTATCGCATGGCACCTGTGGAATTGAAAGAATTGAAAAAACAATTACAGGGTCTTCTCGATAAGGGATATATTTGACCGAGTGTATCACCTTGTGGAGCTCCAGTTTTAATTGTTCGAAAGAAAGATGGTACTATGCGAATGTGTATTGATTATATGCAATTGAATCGGGCTACTGTTAAAAATAAGTATTCACTTCCTCGTATTAATGATTTATTTGATCATATTCAGGGTACTTCTGTATACTCTAAGATTTATCTTCGATCTAGTTATCATCAAGTACGAGTTCGAGACGAAGATATGTCTAAAACTGCTTTTCGTACCAGGTATGGCCACTATCAGTTTTTGGTTATGCCTTTCGGTCTCACGAATGCTCCTGCTGTCTTTATGGATTTAATGAATTGTGTCTTTCGAGATTATCTTGACCGATTCATTATCGTATTTATTCATGATATTCTAGTATATTCGAAATCTAAAAAGAAGCATGCTGAACATATAAGATTGGTACTTCAAACTCTTCATAATGGCCATTTATATGCTAAATTGTCCAAATGTGAATTTTGGATGGACAAATTGGTATTTTTAGGCCACGTAATTTCGAGACATGGCATATCTGTTGATCCTGCTAAGGTTGAAGCTGTATTGAATTGGCCGAGACCTACGAATGTTCCTGAGATCCGTAGCTTCATAAGTTTAGCTGGTTATTATCGTCGTTTTATTGAAAGATTTTTGAAAATAGCTAAACTTATTACTCAATTGACATAGAAGAATCAGCGATTCATTGGGTCAGATGAATGTGAAGCTAGTTTTGTTGAATTGATGACGAGATTGACCACAGCACCTGTGCTAACTATTCCCTCGGGTACCGGAGTATTTGTAGTGTGTACAGATGCGTCTGATAAAGGTTTGGGCCGTGTTTTGATGCAACATGGCAAAGTGGTTGCTTATACATCTCTTCAATTAAAATCTCATGAAACTCGTTATCCTGTTCATGATCTTGAATTGGCCGTCATTGTATTTGCTTTGAAGATTTTGCGCCATTATTTGTATGGATAAAAATTTGTTATTTATTCAGATCATAAGAGTCTGAAATATCTCTTTTCTCAATATGATTTGAATATGAGGCAACGTAGGTGGATGGATGTCCTGAAGGATTTTGATTGAGACATTCAGTATCACCCTGGATCGGTGAATGCTATTGCGGATACCCTTAGCCGTAAAGTTCATGATTCTATTTTACCTTCTGTTAATGTCGCCAAAGTACATGAGGATATATGTACTTCTGGTTGGACTTTTCACTCGAATTGGAATTCTGTCACTATCTCAGCATTTCAAATTGAGCATAATTTGGTATCTAAAATACGAAAGGCCCAACGAAGCGATGCTCATAATCAAAAGTCGAAAGAACTTGTATCTGCAGGACATCCTTCTGGATTTCAGATTTCTTCTGATGGTTCTTTATGACTTAATGGTCGGCTGGTAGTCCCTGATAATTCTGATATGAAATCTGCCCTTTTTGATGAAGCACATTGTAGCAAATACAGTATTCACCCTGGAGGCCGAAAATATATTTGACATTGAGACCTCAATTCTGGTGGAGACGTATGAAGACGAACATTGCTGAATATATTTCAAAATGCCTTGTCTGCCATCAAGTAAAAGCCGAGAGAATGAAACCTGGAGGATGACTCCATAGTCTTGAAATCCCAAAATGGAATTGGGAACATATTGCTATGGATTTTGTGACTCATTTACCTCGTTCGCCCAAGAGTTGTGATGCTATTTGGGTTATTATTGATCGGTTTTCAAAATCTGCACATTTTATTCCGTATGAGCGGACTTATCTATATACGAGAATGGCGCGTTTATACATCGAGAATATTGTGAGACTGTACGGTGTGCCAGTCTCGATTGTATCAGATCGTGATCCCAGGTTTGCTTCTAAATTCTGGGGTAGTTTTCAAGAAGCGATGGGTACGCGTTTGGCTATGAGTACTGCTTATCACCCGCAAACTGATGGCCAAACTGAGCGTACAATTCAAACTTTAGAGGATATGTTACGTGCCATAGTGATGGATTTTCACATTGGATGGAAAGATGCCTTACCATTTGTAGAATTTTCTTACAATAATAGTTTTCAAACCAGTATTGGTATGACACCATTTGAAGCCTTGTATGGGAGACGATGTAGATCACCATTATTCTGGGATGAAATTGGTGAAAGACAATTGACTGGACCTGAAATGATACAAGAAATGAATGATAAGTTTCAGTTGATTCAACAGCGGATGAAAGCTGCTCAGGATCGTCAAACGAGTTATGCAAATAAACGAAGATGACCCTTCGAATACCATAAAAGTGATAAAGTGTTTTTGAAAATATCTCTCTTTAGAGGCACTGTTTGATTTGGCATGCGAGAGAAATTATCTCCTCGATATATTGGTCTATACGAGATTCTTGATTGAGTTGGAGATCTTGCTTATCGATTGGCATTGCCACTATCTTTATCTGTCATTCACGATGTGTTTCATATTTCTATGTTGAGAAAGTATGAACCATATCCATCACATGTGCTTCAACCTGATGAGGTTGAACTCGATCCTTCTCTTTCTTATGTTGAGCAACCTGTTTGTATTATAGATCAAAAGGAGAAAATATTGCTTAACAAATCGATCCCTTGAGTTCGAGTGCAATGGACACGACATTGTGTGGAGGAGTCAACGTGGGAATTGAAAAGCAAGATGCGAGAATCATATCAACATTTATTTGATTCTATTCCATCTGTTCCATTGTATTCCATGTATAGTGATCCATTTACTGATTTTAGTTTTGATATGTACTATAACTGGTGACATATTATATGTTTGCCAATGTTATGTATATAGAGATGTTTCAGATTTCGAGGACGAAATCTTTTAAGTGGGGGGAGAAATGTAAGGACCGTGTATCGTATTATCATAAATCACACTTTGATTATCGATAATTCATTAAATTGTCATGTGATTACGTATATGATGGATATCATGACAATCAAAGTGAGAAAATAGGTGGTGATAATGAAATATTGTATTAGAAATTGATTTGTGTTTGAAAAGTATGCTGAACCGTAATAGAAAAGTGACACATTGTACGGTTTTTAGTATAATTAACTGAGTATTAGTCCAAATGACATGAGACAAATTTCATTAGAAATCTAATACATAGTACTAAAACTTTCATGTTTTGAGTTTTGTCCAAACCCATTTGAAAATATGGGCAAAATCACCCCGAAGTGTATCGTGTGCGTTGGAGTTCTTGAACTGACACATTTTGGGAGAATGAGAATAACGCTCGCATCCAATATCCAAATTGAATGAGGTCAATGGAAAATGCAAGCCAAGACATAGAGCTACAATTTCATTTTGACTACTTTTGCTAATTTAGAACCTAAAATAGTGTTTCGGACAGAGCAAGACGCGCACCTGCGCAAGCCCACGCGCGCAGGCAGAACAAGGCGCGCATATGGTCGAGTTTCTGGCGCATATGCGTGAACACCTCTGAAGCATACGATATAAGGGTGATAAGGATGAGTTTGTTGATAATTATCTTCCCTTTTCCTATGAACCTTCGAAGGAAATAGTGAGAAATCAATTTNTTTGAGGTAAGTTTCTTCTAGTTTCAGCACCTTTAATTATTGAAGTACTGGAATAGCATGTATTTGAAGTCGAGATCCATATATGCGGTAGAAAAACCGACAAGAAACTCGTATTCGAAGTCAGAATTGAATTATGTTATGATTTCGATTTGATATGAATTTTCAAAATTTCAGAAGATATTGGAAACTTACATTGTTGATTTTGAATGATTTTATTGATTGAAATGAATATGTTATTGATGTAGATAGATTTTTATACTGAAATCTTCAAGCTACATCGATTGGAAACGAATAATTGAGGTTTGTTGCGACCGAGTAACATACGACAGGTATCTGTATTATATGATATATGTTTGATTGATTTTATTGAGAATATATGTCTATATGCCTTATTTGTTGAGTTGATGTGGCATACATGACATACACGTTGAGCTATGATCCTTGAATACCGATTATGATTAGATTTGATTCTGGGATTTGTGAACATGATGCTATGTTTGACGCTAAGTTGTCCTTAAAGCATAGTCATTAGTGGCCCCGATGATTGATTGAGATTTGGGATTTGATAGCGCTTTGCCGACGCTATCATACGAGTATCCCTGATTGAGGCTAGTGTGCCAACCAGAGCATTGATTTGATAGCGATTCGTTTGATTGTGACATGTGCTCAGTGGATGGGCATTTGAGCTGATACATCCACGACATACATGCATTGCATATCATATATCATTGTTTAGATACTTGTGGTATATATTGTGGTTGTTTAAGGCTGAGCTTTGCTCACCTCAGATGGGGTTGTTGTTGTCTTTGTATGTGGACAATGACAGGTACTCCAGGATATCAGGAGGCCGGAGAGGGTGCTTCTAGAGGGAGTCACGGTTGATTTGAGGTTTAGTGGCCTATCCTAGTATATATGTATATGTATTTATATACCGGGGCATGTCCCGAGGATATGAGTTGTTTGTATATAGTTGGTTTTGATTATGTGTGGGCATATTTTATGATGTGAGATGAAATACTATTTTTAGTATTCAAATAATATATTTTTGGCTCATTGTAAAGAAAATTTAAACTCGTTTTCCGCTGTAAGTAATTAACACTAATCAAATTGCATTGTAATAACGATTAGGAGTTAAGGGCACCACAGAAGATCAAAATTTTTATTTACCAAATTTGAGCAGCTGCTAGTATTAGTGAAATTCTTCACAAAACAGGCAGTTCCACTCTCTTCTTTATTTAGCAATCTTGCTAACTTTCATTTCTTCCATCCTATGGAATCGGCTCATAAACTCCTTTATAAGCTTCCTGTTTGATCTCAATCAAACTATAGTCGCCAAATTCCAACTCCTTGAAATTTGACTATCGCAACGGGAACACAGAATCTGATACTTGTGTGACCCTCAATGGTTCAGAGATATAGCTAGCTGTGATTCACATCTCCATGTGATTCAGAATAACATTTATTCTTATTCGGGTTTACCCTAGTTAACCCCATTCTTTTCATCAACTCTTTGATCAAGAATGTCATAACTCATTTCTGATTGCACCCATCGGATCATGGTAAGAGCATCCAGTAACATCGTCCCATGATCCCCTATGTATCACTGATAGTGCTTGCAATAACCTTTAGTCATGGTTAGCGTACAGTACGATCCCTTTAACACATATATCCCGATCGAATCTTCAACCATTGGTATATCTAGAGTTGCATATGAATTCGATAACGATGCGATTTATCTTTGAGTACTAATAGTGGCTGTGAGAACCCGCATTTCCAGTAGTAGCTAGCAGATAGCATTTAGCATAAGCTAACAATTACAGCA
Source organism: Primulina huaijiensis (assembly GCF_012295235.1). NCBI lineage: Eukaryota > Viridiplantae > Streptophyta > Magnoliopsida > Lamiales > Gesneriaceae > Primulina > Primulina huaijiensis. The sequence continues at coordinate 8,481,947 of NC_133323.1, read as the reverse complement.
GCAACTGATATTTCAGAAGCTGGTATTTTTCCAGCAGATAGAATCCAGCAGCAGAAGAGTTCAGTAGCGCGAGAATCCAACAGACAGCTACTGATTCTGCTTATGAATTGTAACTGAAGTATTTAACATGGAATAAAGGCTATTAATGGCACATCATGACAGATTATGACCATTAATTGAGAGGCTAACAGTCAGAATTTGGCCTATAAATAACACCCTCAAGAATCTAAAATGGTGTTACCCAAATCTTGAGTTATCACTTGAAATTCGAGCTAAGAGAGTACGTATTTTCGAGCTGTAAAATCCAGTAACGAGAACAAGCAGATTCCAGACTTCAACAACCGAAACGTCTAGCAAATTACTGTAAGTGAGCTTATGTATAAATATCTTGAAACCAGTTTGATGACTTTTGTTTTAAAGCAAAGTATATGAATTTTTGATTTCTGATATCTGATTTTTAAAGCACTGAAAACTAGTGAACTAATGGTAGGAATATATATTCTGAACATTACTGAATTCTGATTACTGATTACTAATTACTGGCCTCACCTATTGGAGGAGAGAACATATAGGGGACTGATATCAGTTTAGCCATGAAATTCACAAACGTGCTCAGTGCTTACTTGCTAAATTTCTGATTTCTGTTCTGAATACTAATTTCTGAATACTGATTCCTGAATACTGATTCTTGTTATGAAAATAAGAGTTTCTATATACTATTTGTATTACTGTTTGTGTTGAAAATGATTTCGAAAATTGGGAGTCTACTGTAATAGTCTAATGAAACGATAGACTAACTACGTACAGTTAGGAAAAATCAGTAAGGGAAACAAATCAGAATGCAGTAGAATTCTGAGTGTTTCAGCAGCATGACTGAATTGTAAAAAAAAATCAGTAGAAAAAACCAGTTGACCGAAAAACAGTAGCATCAGAACCAGTAGTCTGAAACCAGAAGCAGCAGATGGAAATCAGTAGATCTGTATGCAGAAGACTTGGTCATTAGAACCAGAATGCAGCAGACTGATTCTAACGGTGCTGGAAAGCAGCAGACTTGATTGCAGTGGCATCAGAATTACAGTAGAAAGTGAATTCCAGCAGGCGCATGCAGTAGGCCTTGCAAATTGTATGAAAGTTGAGGTGTTTTTCGCACAAACTTCAAACAGCCTTAACTTTTGATCCATGGGGAATTTTGACTATTAGAAGATACCGTTGGAAAGCTTTCGACGAGGAGAACCTAAACTAGAATCAATATTTTTTTTAGCACCACTGACAAACCTCAAAAACCTCGTTTAGATAGTGATATCGTCATTTTCGTGAAAATTTTCAATTTTTTGAAACTTTGAGGAATTTTCATTTCCAAACGGCTAAGTATTTTTGCACCAAATTTGGTACATTTCATGTTCATGATGTGAAGGATTTTTAGTAAAATTTTCACGTGATTATGAGACCGAAAAATATTGAGCTATTTCTTCTATTAAATGTATGGGCAGTACTGATTTTGCTCATTCCAGTAATTGTCTATAACTCGACTTGTACTCTTGAGATCATTTCTGAACCTTCATTCTCATGTTTTGGATGTAGCCAGAGTAGCTACATTAAAAGCTTAGAGAAGAAGATAGAGAAACTTAAGGAGCATAACTACTGCTTAGAGCTGGACAAAGATGAATTACAGCGTAGAGAAGAACACTTAAGAGATGATGTTCAACGTTATGCTCACTATCTGCATGACGCAGAAGAGAGGAATAGGATAGCTCAAGAAGAGTTCAAAACCTCCCAAGAGATTGTTGCAGAGTTAGTTGGATTACATGATACCTTGGTTGAGAAGATCCAAGTGCTTAAAGATCAGAATCATCAACTCGTGCACCAGCACAATCAGTTTAGTGAGCAGACTGATGCTCAGATTCATGAGTTTCAGAACACTGTTGAAGTCCTTAGCGACAAGAATGCAATTCTGCATGGTTATATTGAACATCTGCAAGCATTAATAGCCAACCATGAAGTCGATCCCGAGGAGGATCCTGAAAAAGAAGAAGAAGTTGAAGAGGATCCTATAGATTTGGGATTAGGAGAAGTGATAGATTAGACCATCAGTAGTAGTTTTTTTGTACTAACACTTGTTCCATTTACCTTTTTGTTAGCAATTTTTGATGATTGAGTTGTAATTGCACTTTCGTGAGAAATCAATAAAATTTCTTTCTATCAATTGGTTTCATATTTAAATTTTGAGCAATTACTTAATCATTTTGCTTATTTTGTTTAGTCCATATTCTGCCAATAACCTTAGAACTTTAATATTGTAGGACATGGACGGAAGACCTGTGAGAAACAATCGCAAACCCCGTTAAGGAAACCGCAACAAACGCATGACAACCACAAGGATGAGGATGCACAACAACCACCACCAGCAGTTGGCCTTAGTCAGGCAGATTTGATGGCTATAGCGACGATTGTGGCAACCATGCTACAAGGGTTTGTCAACCCTAATGCTAACCAGCCACCGCCACCACCTCCAGCTCAAAATGGTACTAAGCAGTACTATGAATCTCTCCGAAGAGCAAGAGTCCCAAATTTCGATGGAAGCTCCGATCCTGAGGTCGGACAGAATTGGATGAAGGAGGTGGAGAATCATCTTCACTACTTGAGGTTCCACAAGAGATCAAGGTAGATGTGACTACACCTTTTCTTGTGGATAAAGCAGCCAAATGGTGGGAAGGAGTCTCACCAGCTATGTTAGGAACGGAACCTATCATTTGGCAAAGGTTCCGAGAAGCATTTCTGAGGCAGTACTTCCCGACAACAATTCGATTGTAGAAGCTATCGGAATTTGAAAGCTTGGTTCAAAAACCAAACATGACAGTGGTGGAGTATTCATCCAAGTTCCACTCATTGGGAACTAACTCCCCAACCATCATGAGAGACGAGGCCTTGAAGATACATAGCTTCAAGAAAGGGTTGAACAGCCGCATTCAATCTGCCCTTGCCGTTATTGAGCCCATTAATTTTGATGAATTGATGGGAGCCGCCATCAGGGCTGAGAATGACATCAAGAGGCGTGAAAGTGAGAACAAACTCAAACATCCTCAGTCAAGTCAGTACCAATCGGGCCAACAATTTAAGAGGCCTAAGTTTTCATGCAACCAATTCACCAGTGATCCAGCCAAAGAAACAACTACTTTTCAATCAAGCAAAGAGGAAGTCAAGTGCCAAAATTGTGGATTCACTCAGACTGGTGAATGCCGTAAGAATTCAGGAGCTTGTTTCCGTTGTGGAAAGATGGGTCATCGCATTGCTCAATGTCCTTTTCCAGATCCAAGGAATGGTCCAGCAGGTGGAACAACTCCAAACAAGCCTAAGGAGAACAAGCAAAATGCTCGAGTCTATGCCATCACTCAAAAAGAGGCTGACTATTCAAATGATGTCGTAGCTGGTACCATTCTAATCAATAATATACCTGCTTATGTGTTATTTGATTGTGGTGCTGCGCATTCATTCATGTCTAAGAGATTTGCCAAGAAGTTATGAGCTAAGCCTGATAACCTAGAAGAACCATATAGAGTAGCAACTCCTGCGAATCGGATTTTAGAAACTCGCACTCTATATCGGGATATAGTGTTCTTATAGAAAATAAGAATTTCAAGGCAAATCTAATCCAACTAAACATGGTGGAATTCGATGTAATTCTTGGAATGGATTGGTTAGCCAAGAATCATGCTTTAATAGACTGTCATGGAAAGATTGTGACCATCCAAGCCCCACATCAAGATGAAATTTTATTTCATGGTAAGACAAGAGAACAGAAGACTCTTCTTTCTGCTTCTCAAACTTGGAAAGCCATGAAAAATGGAGAAGAAGTTTACCTAGCTATGTTAAGCGAGGTAAAGGAAGAAACCACACTTACACTAGAAGAGATTCCAGTAGTACAAGAGTTTCTAGATGTCTTTCTTGAAGAACTCCCTGGCACAATTCCCGACCGCGAAGTGGAATTTGAGATTAATTTAGTACCCAATGCTACACCAATCTCAAAAACATCGTACCAAATGGCTCCAGCGGAACTGAAAGAACTCAAAGAAAAACTCCAAGAATTGTTGGATAAGAAGAAAATCCGACCAAGCGCATCTCCGTGGGGAGCTCCTATCCTATTTGTAAAGAAAAAGGACGGAAGCATGAGATTGTGTATCGATTACAGGGAACTGAATAAAATCACAATCAAGAATAAGTAGCCACTTCCAGAGATAGGTGACATGTTTGACCAACTCAAGGGAGCTACAGTCTTTTCCAAGCTCGACTTAAGGTCAGGCTACCATCAACTAAAGGTCAAAACAGATGATATTTCGAAGACAGCCTTCAGAACAAGGTATGGACACTATGAGTTCATAGTAATGTCGTTCGGGTTAACAGACGCTCCGGCAGTATTCATGGATCTCATGAACAGGGTGTTCAAACCTTTTCTTGACAAGTTTGTTGTGGTATTCATCGACGATATTCTAGTATATTCGTCAACTGAGGAAGACCACAAAGAACATCTTCGTCTCACCCTCCAGACGCTGAGAGAAAAAGAATTGTACGCCAAGTTCAAGAAATGCGAATTCTAGCTAGAGATCATCACATTCTTGGGACACATAATATCAGCAGCAGGATTATCAGCGGGCCCTAAGAAAATAGAAGCAATCTCAGATTGGCCTAGACCAAAGTCTGTGACAGAAATTCAAAGCTTCTTAGGATTAGCGGGCTATTACCGAAAATTTGTTAAAGGATTCTCTTCAATAACCATACCTCTCACCAAGCTCATACAGAAGAAATCTAAGTTTCAATGGAGTGAAGAATGTGAGCAAAGCTTCGAGAATTTGAAAAAGAAACTTACCTCCACTCCGGTATTGGTATTACCTATGGAAGGCAAAGACTTCACCGTCTACAGTTATGCTTCCAAAGGAGTTTAAGATGTGTACTCATGCAAGAGGGAAGGGTGATTGCATACGCGTCGAGACAGTTGAAGCCGTATGAACATAATTACTCAACACATGACCTCGAGCTAGCAGCAGTGATATTTGCACTAAAGATTTGGAGACACTATTTATATGGTGCCAGATGTGAAATATTCACTGATCATCAAAGCCTCGAGTACTTGTTCTCACCGCAAGAGTTGGCCATGAGGCAGAGACGGTGGATTGAACTCATGAAAGATTACGACTTGACGATAAACTACCACCCAGGCAAAGCCAACAAGGTAGCAGATGCTTTAAGTCGAAACGATACGAGTAAGGTGATCCTGACATCACTTTCAGCACAACCATGTCTTCGAGAGACAATCAAGATAAGTCAAGATGGAGATTTCGCTTTGGTGAAACTGAAAGAGCAAGCTAAAGACGGGAAATCACCAGATTTCGAGACGGATAACAAAGGAATCTTGTGGATGAAAGGACGATTGTGCGTACCAAACATCGATAACCTTCGACAAAAAGTAATGTCTGAAGCACATAAGTCAAAATTTTCAGTCCATCCTGGCAGTACCACGATGTACAGAAACATGTAGAAGAATTTCTGGTGGAGTGGAATGAAAAAGGATATTGCGATATTCGTTTCCAAATGTCTTGTGTGCCAATAAGTCAAAGCAGAGCACCAAAGACCTGGAGGACTTCTTCAACCTCTAGAGATTCCAGAATGGAAATAGGAGCATATCTCCATGGACTTTGTTGTTGGGTTACCAAATTCTAGACAAATTCATGATGGCATCTGGGTAATCGTAGATAGACTCACAAAATCTGCGCATTTCTTACCTGCACGAACTATAATTTGGACAAGCTAGCCACATTGTACATGAATGATATCGTACGATTACATGGAGTTCCCGCTAGCATACTATCAGACAGAGATCCTAGGTTTACATCTCGTTTTTGGAAGAATTTTCAACAAGCCATGGGAACTAAGGTCAGTCTCAGTACGAACTATCATCCTCAGACCGATGGTCAAACAAAGAGGACAATTCAAACTCTAGAATATATGCTGAGAGCGTGTGCTCTAGACTTCAGTGGTAATTGGAGCGAACATCTGCCCTTAATTAAGTTCGCTTACAATAATAGTTACCACAGTAGCATTGGAATGGCACCTTACGAAGCTCTGTATGGATGAAAGTGTCGATCACCACTATATTGGGATGAAGTAGGGAAAAAAGCCATCGTTAGACCCGAACTGATCCAAGAAACAGTAGATAAAGTTGCTATGATCAAAGAGCAACTAAAATCTGCACAAGATCGACAGAAAAGCTGGACTGACTTGAAAAGAAGGCCTGTGGAGTTTGAAGTCGGAGAAAAAGCATATGTGAAAGTGCCACCTATGAAAGGTGTAATTCGATTCAATAAGGTTGAAAAACTGAATCACAGATATGTTGGACCTTTCGAAATTCTAGAGAAAGTGGGAACACTTGCTTACAGATTAGCAGTTCCCCCTAATATGTCAAGGATCCATAATGTTTTCCACGTTTCGCAGCTGAGAAGATATATTTCCGATCTAAGTCATATTTTGGAAGCTGGACCACTTCTGGTTGAAGGAAAGCTAAATGAAGAACTGAAGTATGAAGAAATTCCGTTTCGGATTGTCGATAATAAAGACCAATTACTGAAGCGACGGATTATTCCATATGTCAAAGTACAATGGTCCAATCACACCGAAAAAGAATCTACTTGGGAGTTGGAAGAAAAGATGCGAGAGCAATACTCTTATCTCTTTGAGGATCATGTATAGCCAAGTTTCGAGGACGAAATTTCTCATAAGGAGGGAGGGATGTGAGGACCCGCATTTCTAGCAATAGCTAGCAGAAGCTAACAATTCCAGCAGCAATTGATATTTCAGAAGCTGGTATTTTTCCAATAGATAGAATCCAGCAGCAGAAGAGTTTAGTAGCGTGAGATTCCAGCAGACAGCTACTGATTCTGCTTATTACTTGTAACTGAAGTATTTAACATGGAATAAAGGCTGTTAATAGCACATCATTACAGATTACGGCAATTAATTGGGAGCCTAACAGTCAGAATTTGGCCTATAAATAACACCCTCAAGTCTCTGAAATGGTGTTACTCAAGTCTTGAGTTATCACTTGAAATTCGAGCTAAAAGAGTACCTATTTTCGAGATGTAAAATCCAGTAGCGAGAACAAGCAGATTCCAGACTTCAACAATCAAAACTTCTAGCAAATTACAGTAAGTGGGCTTATGTATAAATGTCTTGAAACCAGTTTGAAGACTTTTGTTTTGAAGCAAAGTATATGTATTTTTGATTTCTGATATCCGATTTTTGAAGCACTGAAACCTAGTGAACTAATGATAGGAATATATATTCTGAACATTACTAAATTATGATTACTGATTACTGGTCTCATCCCTTAGATGAGAGAACATATAGGAGACTGATATCAGTTTAGCCATGAAATTCACAAACGTGCTCAGTGCTTACTTGCTAAATTTCTGATTTCTGAATACTTATTTCTGTATACTGATTCTTGTTCTGAAAATAAGAGTTTCTGTATACTATTTGTATTACTGTTTCTGTTGAAAATGATTTCGAAAATTGGGAGTTACTCCCGTCCCCGCTTATTGAGTGACAACCATATCACTCACTCACCAAACCATCTCAGATAAGAATGAGGAAGAAATGTTAAAAGAAGAAGAGCAGATTTAGTTCTGGGGCTGGTGAAGAAGACTGTTATTTCTCAGTTCTAGTTTATGTTTTCCGCTGCATCTGTTAAGACGTTATTATGTTTGGTCTTACATTTCCGCTGTAAAACATTATTATTTGACTTTGTATCAGACAATGAATATTCAGTATTATGAATAAAAGACTGGTTTCTGAGTTTTGTACTTCTAAAGCTTGTTGTTTTCGAATGTACATTTGAGAGCAACGCCGGTGTCGATCAACCCCGTCCCTGGGTCATGACAGTGTCACAGTATGTGCAACTAGGAAAATACTTTTTCCAAAATCACATTTCTTGGTCTGACCAGAGACTCGTTGCACTATTAACTCATCATATCAAATAGGATATCTTCACCTGTAGGCGAACGGTGAATCCCCGATTACAATGCATTTGCTCCTACGTATTTCAAAACTACACCCAACCTCGCCACCTGATGACCCTCGATAGAGTCGGTAAACGGATCAAAGTGCATGCTAGTACGTATAGCCCCTACATTGTCCCGGGACAAAGGACTAATGGTGTACAACCATAACTGCGGACTATTCCACTCGATAAGGGGGAACCACTTGGACAGTCCGAGGGAGGGTTGTTCAGTGCATCATCATCTGACCACCCATCTGTGTGAATGGACATCTCCATGTCCTTGCCAATGAAACATGGCGTTTGCATCACATATGCTAGTCTCAAACTCGAGCGATCTTTATCCTTGTTTTAGGCGACTGAATCGACTAGGAACCTGTTTAGAATAGACGGTATACTTCCTAATGAGTTTCATGATCTTACGTTGCGACGCAGATCTCATGGTACCTATTTTATATTCAGGGACTTTATCTATGCAGCTTGCATAAGTATACAGATAAACTATAATGCCATAATCGAATAAAATCGTAAAATATTATTAAAATATAGATTGTTTTACATTAGAGTCAATAAAAGCCCCAGCCACAAGTTGGCTTGTCGGACACCTACTCTAACATCACGATCCTATTTCTTGGAACTCCAAGAAACAGCGTATTGTAGCTCGCTCTTACATTAAGGCCAAGTATCAATCGGTGGCATCAATTTATGCAAAAATTCATTGGATTTTCTCTCACCTAACATATCACAGTGTAACTATTACCCAACAACAAGTTATTTAGTGTGATAACTTCGGTACCACAAATCTCTGTTCCAACCTTCTGTTCACTCTTGCATGAATCATGCTCTTGAATATCATTTTATCCGCGAACAAGTTCAAAGTACATTTCTGGCGTTCATCAATTACTTACCAAAACGCTTGCAAATCGTGCTCAGTTTGATTTTCTCAAGACTAAGATCGGACTTGCTCCACGACAATCCATCTTACGGGGCATGATAAGGATACACAATCACATTGACAAAGTCACAGGATCAAATCAAGGGATTGCCACTCAATTATATGTGATTACGCCATTAGATTAGATAATTACACAATTTAGTTCCTTGTAACTATCTTTTTTTTATGTGCTTATCATATAATCTGTATATATATGTTACTAATATCAATGAAAACTGGTGATACCCTTATAAGGATACGGGTCATGGATCGACCCGGGACAATAATTGGATAGCCCATATCAGAGTCGATAGGCTGGGTACCTTTCCCATAGCCCGGGCCTTTTCTTCTCTTCCTGGGCAAGACATAACCCGGGCCCCATGCTATCACCCGGGTACTTCTCTTACCGGGAAATCATTATTAATAGCCCGGGCTTTCAAGATAATACCCGGGTACTTTGTCACTTGAGCTACCTCGGAAATTGCACCATACTCAAGTGTGATCGATACGGGCTGTCTAATCTGTCAGAACCATTTGGATTTGGAGTGTCTTAGAAGTCATCAGAAACTATAGTATGGGTAGCCGACTTACCATACTTAGTAAGTGGTGCTGGAAACGAGGTACCTACCTATTTTCTACTATAAATAGAAGGTATTAATGTCTTTTATAGATTCTGAAATCCTTGAACTGTCAAGCATTTACATATTTTCTCTCAAATATTGCTTGTGTTCATCTGAAAACCTGCTGACTTTAGCATCAGAGTGGCTACGCCGGACACTCCTATGGCGCGCATTCACGAGTTTCTTTTATTGTGCGCAGGTGCTATTACAGCCATTATCTTCACTCAAATTTCCAAACACTATAAATTACTGATTTGATCCGTTGGAGCCCCTTACCAGGCTCATCCATTTCAGCGTGTTCACATCAAAAACGATGAGCCACAGTTCTTCAATTTACTCATAATTATCTAAATTATATAACTAGTACAAGCAACAAAAGACATGGATTTTGATCTTGAAGAAAATCTAATCCGTATCCGGGTCAGCTTCCTCGAAAATCCTAGTATTGCATGATTTTCCGATGACATATATGGTACTTGAGAAAGCAAGAAGCCATACTTTGTTAATGGTTGTGATTATTTTTTTGGAAATGGCACACACTATCGGATTCTATTTCAATTCACTTCAATGGGGAATGAGATTCTCTTATTCAATCTATGTAGTATTTTTGAAATACATACGTAACAAATTGAATGACATACAAAATTTATTTTCCAGACAATAAAATAAAAAATAGACTATATTGATATGTATTTGTGTAGCTTAAATATTAAATGATGCCACGCCCCAACACTAGAGAAATATGGGTCTGGGTGAGAAATTTCATGTAACATTTATTGTAATACTCCAAAAATGTATGTAAAGGTGAAAATTTATCCTCGAATATAAGGTTGACTGAAAAAATACATACCTCATATGTATTGATAAATATTCACTGTTGGATACACTCTTAAATCGAAAGTATCATCTCATTTCCCGCTCCAGGACTGGATAAAAGAAAACCCTTCCATTTAATGAAGCCATATAATCTTGTATTTCTTGTTGGGATGTTAATATTTCTTTTATCATTATTAAATTAAATCATTCGATAAATTAGAAGAAGTCTGAAAAATTATAATAATGGTCTTGTATATTTATTTGGTTATTTGTGATTTTTTTATTCTTTTATGTTATCAAACTTCAATTTTTAGTCTATAAACATTGTTTTTCCTTGCAATTTTCAGCTTTTTTCCTAACATGAGGCTTATATGGGGTTGATTTAACACTAGCATGATATTGGTAATCTACATTATAGCGGAAAAAACGACTAAAATTGATAATATAAAAGAAGAAACACGCAAATAGCAAAACATACTGGATCAAAATTGTAATTTTCTTGGAAAAAAAAACATAAAAGTATAATTCATAATCATGTCCCTAAGATGTGTACTTTTTTCCCGATTTCGTTCATATCAAATTTTTTTTACATCATATCAAATTTTTTTTTACATCGTGTCACATGTTCTTCAATGGCATGATTTTTTTATAACCAAACCATTAATTTCGATTTAGTTCGATTTGATCTGGTTTAGATGATTCAATTTAAATTTTGAGTTTTATAGTTAATTAGTACATAAAATATTGCAATTTGCAAAAATTAACAATTGACAATTGACAATTGACAATTGATATAAGTTGAGTAACCATTGTATTTAATCATAAAATAGAATGATTATAAATAAATAATATAAATAAAAATAATTATACAAGATAAAAATTTTGTAACTTATAAAAAAATATACACTTTTAGGGATGTGTTTACGCTAGATGGGCTAAAATCTACAATTAATAAATTATCAATATAATTCTATTGTTACCATGCTTGTTAATAATATAATACAAACTAAAAATCATAAAATATACTTATTTATCATGAAAACTTGCGGGTAGTGTCAAATTTGAAATAATCTGACTTCTATTATCAAATTTTGGGTGTCCCAATTCGACCGTTCGTTTAATTCTCTTGGTGTGACTTCAAAACTAAAAATATAAACTAAGAAATATGATGAAATTTTAGAGAGAACCCATGAGCAACATCAACTCTAATTATGTTGTTATAAACTTGAGTAACATGTTTACAAGAAGAATGGAAGAACATGTTGAAGATTAAAGAAATTTGACTACTGGAAATTGAAATACACAGACAAATGATTGAGAGAATTTTGTATAAGTTTTGCTGTAGCTTTTTGATGAATTTTGTCGAGTGAGTTTTCTTATTCTTCCTTTCTGCTTTTGTTCAACTCCACCGAGCAGTTTGGCCATCTTGCACGATTGTTCATCATGAATCAACTCCTCCCATCATGGTCATCAACTGATTCCTTCATGGGCTTGACAATTGGGCTCTTCACATTTTAAGAGCTCTCATTGCTAGTGGGCTTCAAAGAATTTGAGCTAAACAATTGCCCCAAGCCAATTTGGCCGATTGGGCCACTTTGACTATATTTGAACTTGTTGTGTTCAATTCTTCATCGATTCACAAATAAGCCCAGAGTAAAATTCGATGTTTGGGAGGAATGGTTTTATAAACTTGAGGATGAATTGACAGATGCGACATATGTTCTTCCTCCAACAATTTAAATTCGAGCATGCATTCCCTGGACACCTTGGTTCCTCTGGTGTTTCTCAATCTAAGATTCATCAAAGCAACCCATTTGTAGTGAAAACACTTGTTTCTCACCATCTCCTTTTCAAATTCCCATTTCCACTCCAAACACTCACATATTTCTATTACAATCTTTAAACCCTTCATTCTCTCTTCCGTCATCTTCTCCATCGCCCAACAAACCTCCATCGATGCCTACCACCGTGCCTGAAAAAAATGTCGCACACTATTGCTTCCCTTCGTTTCTTGATTTCTCTCATCATCCTAATGGCTTTTTGAAAGGATCGGTTAAGAAGTGAAAAGTGTTTAGAAGGGGTGGTTGGATAAACACTCACAGATTATGTTCGTTTTTCATAAGTTGAGTTCAGTTTAATGACAAACTGATACTCGGTATCTCATCAGTCGATGACAATCAGTTTAACTGAGAGAACAGTTGCGAAAGTAAACTGAATGAAAGATAGAATAACTAAAATAAAAAGTCACTGAAATGAAAAGCACGCGATTTGTTTTTGGATGTTCGGAGAATGGAATAACTCCTACGTCACCCCTTCTATCTCGAAGATAGGATTTCTACTAAAAGACTTTGATCGAATACAATATTTGCACTAACCCACTTCAGTTTGGTCTTATCAGTGCCAAAACTGAAACTCTTAGGTACAACAGGCTATTTCAGTTCGTGACTGATCTTAGCACAACTTAACAATATAACAGAGATTACAGTGTGCTAACAAGCTCAAAGAAGGTAGCCTTGAATGCTACAGATAGAACTTAGTAAGTGTGAGCTTTTTATTTCAGCTGCTCTCTTCGCCTACTTATAGGCTTCTCTTCCAACGGTAACTTGATATAATATTTGAATTTTATGTCCGTTGATTGCCACGTCGATATTCTGCTGACAATCGTACACTGTAGACTCTGAAATGCGGCGTTCCACTACGAGTTGCAGTCTGCTTGTACAAATGTCTGTTGAAAGTCCTTTTCATTTGATGACGTGTATTGCTGAGCGATCAGATGATAAATTGTAGCTGATAAGCTTGCTGAGTGAATCAACTGATCAGTCAGCTGTCTTCAGAAATCCAGTTAGGTTCAACTGATCAGTCAATTAACTACGAAGGTTCGGTTCAGCTGGATTCGGTTGCCTTTGGTAACTCACGTGATACTTCAGTTAGGCAAGTTGCATAATACGAATACTTGATCAGTTAGTCCAATAGATAAATGGTTTGTCAAACAGCCGAAATTAAGTTTTCAACAATTTTCTCATTTTTGGTGTTTGACAAAACTAAGCGAATAATAACTGATCAGTTAAGCTTATAGACGTCCTTCAAATCGGTTGCAGATAAAATAATAATTGGCGTTTACAGATTCGTATAATAAAAGAATGAAATAATCTGTACAAAATAAATCCCTGTATAAATAAATCCGTCAACTGATTTGACTGTAGCTTAGGTCTCTATTCCCCCTTTTTGTCAAACGCCTCCATTCTGATAAATAATCTTTTAACATCAGTTGATAGAACTTTAACAGAAGTGGCTACGTCTGATACTGCATTCAGCACAGTGGTTTGCATCAAGTCTATCTTTCTTGAAACAGATGTCTCCACAAAGTCAACTCTATTTCTGATTGCATCTTGGGTTACAGAGAGACTTTCAGCTAAGCCTCTATTCTTTCTGATATCTTCTATTGCAAGGGGAAGAGAGGTCACGGTAGCTTGAACTGCCTTCAGTTTTTCTGAGTTGAATACCTCTGCATGTTCCAGTTTTAGAGTTTGAGCGAGTTGAGTTCGCTGAATCTGGGAAACGACAGTAAGTATTTTGTGCATATTATTCTGAATGTCTTGAATTTCTTCAAGAACTACTTCAAGATCACCAGACGACTGAGGAGGTAGATGTCCAGAAGTTCCAGGTTCTTGTTCTTTGGAGACTTGATCAAAGAGCACCAAAGTCTTGTCAGTTACAACTGTCTCGGCAATAGTTTGTTCTGGAACAACTAATTCAGTAACCTCTACTTGCGCTGGAGGAGAAGAAGGATCATGAGTAGCAATTGAACTGTCCTGATGAAGAGGTAAATCTGTGAGACCTTCAGTTGGAGGATCATCAACTGGTGCTTCTGCTTGAGAATCAGATGAAATTTGGGCTGGCTCGTCAGTTGGAATATTTTCAAAATTGAGCAACTGAGCCTCCACATTTTCAGCAATTTCTTTATCTGTGGACTGAGCTGGTAGATGAGTTGGATCATCCTTCTGAACGGCTCTTCAGTTAAGATAGGAGCCTCTAGAATTGGTTGATCAGTCGAGTGATCAACTGATTCAGAAATGAGCTCCTCTCGTTGAGATTCATGTACTTCTGACTGAATAACTTCATCAATATTTGCAAGTGTTAAGTCAGCTTCTGAGTACATTGGAGGATCAGCAACAGAGTGTTCAGGCACATCCTGAGCTTGTTATTTATTCGGTGATGAGGGTTCTTCCTCTTCTTCTGAAGACCCTCCATGAATAATTAATTCCTGATCTTGTTCCCAAAATCTTATCTGTACATGCAGGGAAGTAAGATCTGAATTCAACTGAGTAAGCACAGCTCGATCATTATAAGCAGTTGAATTCGTTGGAATGTAGTTTGCTTTCAACTTTTCAACTAGTTGAGCCAACTTCTTGGCTCTCATCAAATCAAAGAAATAATTTTTTCTTTCCAAAGCCTGCACAATAGTAGCAGCTTTGACTATCTTCAAAACGATGGCTTTCAACCTGATAAACTTCTTTAGCTGAGACTTCCTCTTCAATTGTTTGGCAAAAGTGTGAGTTCTATACGTGATCCAAGCCTCATAAGTTTTCAGTTTGGATGCTGCAAAAGCATTGACCTGTTCCCAAATTAGGTCAATATGGGTCTGGATTGCATTTTTTGGCCTGGGCTCTTCAATCATCTTGCCCTTGCCTTTCTCATCAGTGAGAATGTGTGGAATGTTCAGACCCGAACGAGTCGTTTCCACCAATTCGCGAATAGTGATCTCTTTAGGTCGAGCCTGAGCAAAGATGGTAGGGCGATTGACAGTTTGCAGAGAAGATACGGCCCTGGCTGACTCTTTTTCACCTGCTGAGGTGATGACCTTCTTGGATGGATCAGTTGATTGAGGCAACTGATCTCTTGCTGAAACTTCAGCTGGCACGGCTTTTAGATGAATAGCCTGAATAGGCTGTTGAGCGTCTGAATGTTTCAGCCTTTCAGTTTGAATAGCTTCCAGCGAAGCTATTGGCTTGGTTTTCTGAGTTCTGGGCTATTTGACAACTTTGGGAGATGGAGTTTTCTCCGATTCCGATTCACTGACAATCAGCTTCCTCTTGGAGGTCTTCAGCTGTGCCAGAGTTTTTGCCTTTTTCACAGACTTGGGAGCAGCCTGTTGTGCTCCAATCTCCTTTTTGATTTTGACTAATTGATCAGGAGTAAGATCCAGTTTGGCCTTGGGTGGCAGAATATTCTTAGCATTGAAAACTTTGAATTTGGATGATCTTTCAGAATCATCAGCCACCAACCCTTTGATTTTCAGCAAATAGCTCAACTGAACAGCAAACCCTTTGGTCTGTTTGGTGGATTGAAACATATTTTTCAATATGTTGAAGGTGAGTTGCCTCCAGTTGAGTCTTCGTCCTGCCATGATAATGGTAAGGGCTTGAAATTTTTCCAAAGTAAGAGCAGCAAAGGATCCTGCCTTTGCCAATAACCCCTTGGCTACAATGTCAGCCAACAACTGAACCTCATGTTTCAGTTCCTTCTTTAGATCGGAAACTTTGATTTTTCGTCCATCAGCGGAGAGTTGTGTCTGCATCTCTTCAATATCTGATGCTTTAACATCAGCAAGGTGTGCCAATCCATCAGACGGTAACAAGAATATCTCACTAAAGGAGTCTTCATATATGGTCAACAACTGACCATTGACAGTAAATAAGATGCCCATCTTGATTGATAAATCCATTAGAGTAGAAATCGAAAAGCTCCTTTGGATAGATCTCTTGGGAAGATTGTCCCAAGAATGTTCTGAACCCAGCTGATTGAAGCTTTTGAAATACATTCTTGACCTCGGCTTTTTTGATAGATAGGACTGAATCGAAATTGATCGCCATAGCGTTCAGCATATGCGCTGGAATCTGGTTGGCCATTTGAGCTGAATGATTTTCTGCGAAAAAGAAGGCTTGAATTTGCACTCACAGATTATGTTCGTGTGGTAAGAACGTGTGTAGTAAACA
Organism: Primulina huaijiensis; assembly: GCF_012295235.1. Taxonomy (NCBI): domain Eukaryota; kingdom Viridiplantae; phylum Streptophyta; class Magnoliopsida; order Lamiales; family Gesneriaceae; genus Primulina; species Primulina huaijiensis. The sequence continues at coordinate 8,465,537 of NC_133323.1, read as the reverse complement.
TGTGGATTATGTGAGTCCACGTTTTAACTTGTCATTTGCTGAAAGATAGCATTTAATGCTTGATAGATAGTCACGTCACTTAATTTGGAATAAAAAATGGTTAATTGGTTAACGTATGTGGGAAGATTAGTGAAATATCCAACTGAACGATCAGTTGTAAAACTGTGTCCTTTCAGCTGAAGATTTACTAACTTCTGTCTTCTCAGTTAACCTCTTAAAACCAATATTCCCCATTAATAAATGCATATAAATATTAAGCGAACTTAAGCAAGATTAATTAAATAAAATCTTATGCTTGGAAGGTTAATCGTCTGCTGCAGTGACTGAGCTCTTTCATCTTCCTTGACCCTGCGCTATAAATAGAAGTGGCTCAATTAGTATCAAACATATCAGTTACGAATATTCAGCAGATAAAATGGCAGTGCAAGTAGCTCAAGGATTCCAAATATGCTGAAGAGTTTATGAACACTACTCTGGAGAAACGTGAAGTTGATATGGAAGATGAGGTCTTTCATAAAATTTTTCGCTATTGGGAGGAGCTGCAAGGACTCCAGTTCCTCTATGAATGTGGATAAGCGAACACTCTTAGAGTGTTGGCAAAGCTGGAAAAGTATAGAGAGCATTTGCACGTCGTCGAGACGGTGAACCTCTTTGAAGATGGTTATGTCTACCAGCTGATGCTCCACAAGGAGAGGACTATTCTGGAGCAAATAGTTGTTTCTGATAGTTTTCTTAAGACTGCAACTGGCAAAATATCCGGTTGGATGAAAAAATGGAGGTCTTTTGTTGAAGAAGAATATTTTTGTGTAATCCGCAACAATTTCTTTAAATAAAGACTCATTTTATTTTAGTTTTGTCTTTTATTTTTCTGCAATAGTTAATCTCATCAGCTGAAAAATAAGTGACTAACTGAATCATAATAACAAACTGAGAGGCTAACATCAGTTAAGAATTAGATAAATAACACAAATATATTAGCAACTGAGATATAATCATGGAAAACTGATTAAGATAAATCTATTAAACCAAGTATATTGCGAAAGTGAGAAAACTTAGTCTCGGGTAGTGGTTTGGTGAAGATATCAGCTGCTTGCTGCTCAGTTGAGAAGTATTCCAGTCTGATGTCCTTTTTCAAGGCATGATCTCTGATGAAATGATGTCTGACATCGATGTGCTTGGTCTTTGAGTGAAGAACTGGGTTATACGTGATAGCAATCGTGCTTGTATTATCACAAAATATAGGCGATTCTTTGGCGATAACTCCATAGTCTTTCAGTTGTTGCTGAATCCAGAGCAGTTGAGCGCATCAACTTCCAGCAGCAAGATATTCTGCTTCAGTCGTGAAAGTAGCTATGGATGTTTGCTTCTTGCTGAACCAAGAGATCAGTCTGTCTCCTAGAAACTGACATGATCCACTTGTACTTTTTCGATCAAGCTTATATCCTGCATAATCTGCATCTAAATATCCAACTAAATTGAAATATGAGTCTTTAGAATACCACAGCCCAACATTTTGTGTGCCCTTAAGGTATTTTAAAATCCTTTTGGCGGCTGAGAAATGTGATTGCTTAGGATTTGCTTGAAACCGAGCACACATGCATACAGCAAATACAATATCAGGACGACTAGCAGTTAGGTACAATAATGAACCTATTAAACCTCTGTATAATGCCGCCTCAACTGATATTCCCCCTTGATCATTGTCTAGTTTGACTGATGAACTCATGGGAGTGATTGCTGCTGAGCATGAATCCATGCCAAATTTCTTGAGCAGCTCCTTCGTATATTTGGTCTGACTGATAAAGATACCAGTTTCTAGTTGCTTCACTTGCAGTCCAAAGAAGAATTTCAGTTCACCCATCATGCTCATTTTGAATTTGTCCTGCATCAACTTAGCAAACTTCTCGCATAATTTGGGGTTAGTTGACCCAAATATAATATCATCAACATAAATCTGAACAAGTAGAATTGATCATTCTTAGAGAATTTGAACAAGGTCTTATCAACTCATCCAACTGAAAAATCATGATCAGTTAGGAATTTTGAAAGCATTTCATACCAAGCTCTTGGAGCTTGTTTCAGACCATATAAGGCTTTGTTCAAATGGTAGACATGATCAAGAAAAGTATGATTGATGAAACCTGGAGGTTGTTCCACATAGACTTCTTCCTGCAGCTGACCGTTTAAAAATGCGCTCTTCACATCCATCTGGTAGACTTTGAAGTTCTTGAATGATGCATAGGCAAGGAATATTCGGATGGCTTTCAGTCTTGCAACTGGGGCATATGTTTCATCATAGTCAATTCCTTCTTCCTGCCTGTATCCTTGTGCTACCAGTCTCGCCTTGTTGCGCACAACTGAACCATCTTCGTTCAGTTTGTTCCTGTACACCTATTTTGTACCTATAACAGTTTTTGAAAGTGGTCTTGGAACTAAGTTCCAGACATTGTTATGGGTAAACTGATTCAGCTCTTCTTGCGTTGCATTTATCCAGTTTGGATCAGCAAGAGCTTCATCAGTTTTCTTTGGTTCCAATTGTGATACGAAAGCTGAATGAATAAATAAATTAAGCATCTGATTTCTTGTTCTTACCGGATCAAATGGATTACCTATCACCAATTCCGGAGGATGTGATTTATTCCATCTGAGTTCGGTGTTTGTTGTATCCAAGTTGGTAACTGCTTCTGTATTAGTTGGAGCTTCATCAGTTGGCAGTTGAATATTCTCAATAGGCTCCTCCAACTGAACATCAGGAATAGCTTCATGTTCAACTGGTTGTTCTAGTACTTATGGTTCTGGTGTTTGGAGATTGTTGTGATTGATATGATTATCTTCTTCATCTTCATCCTCCAAACTGATCTCTATAAGTCTATCAATTAGCTCAACTGGATCAGTTGGCTTATCAGTTAGAGCGTTTATTTCAAAAACAACATGGATAGATTCTTCAACATTCAAAGATTTAAAAACTTTATATGCTTTGCTAACTGAAGAATATCCAAGAAATATTCCCTCTGCAGATTTTGCATCAAAGGTTTTTATATGATTTTTACCATTATCGAGAATAAAACATCTGCAGCCAAATATTTTAAAGTAGGAGACCACACTTTTTCTTCCATGCTAGATCTCATATGGTGTTTTCATATGATTCTTATTAATCATCGATCTGTTCTGAGTATAACACGCAGTGTTTACTGCCTCTGCTCAAAACCTTTGAGAAATGCCCGAATCAGCAAGCATTGTTCTAGAAGCTTCTTTAAAGGTCTGGTTTCTCCTTTCAGCTACACCATTTTGCTGAGGAGTTCTAGCTGCTGAGAGCTCATGCTTAATTCCAGCATTTTCTAAACATTTTGAAAGAGTTTGATTGATGAATTCAGTTCCTCGATCAGATCTAATTCTAACAATTCCAACTGATTTTTCATTTAATAATCTTTTGAAAAGTTTGATCAGTTGTGCAGCAGTTTGGTCTATGGATTCGAGAAAAATAACCCAAGTAAATCTTGAAAAGTCATCCACAATCACCAAAGTGTATTTCATTCCCCCTAACCTCATGATTGGTATTGGACCAAAGAGATCCATATGTAATAGTTCTAAGCATCGGGAAGAAGATTTAAGGCCCTTGTTTTTAAAAGAAAATTTTACTTGTTTACCAAACTGACATGCTGAACAAATTTTATCTTTGACAAAATTCATTTTGGGCAAACCAGTTACAAGATCATGGTTACTCAGATATGCAATGGATTTAAAGTTCAGGTGGTTCAATCTCTTATGCCACAACCAGTTTTTAGAAATTTTTGAAGCAATGAAATATACTGGTGCATAAGGTTGATCATTCTAACTGACTTTGTAAGTGTTTCCACACTGTTTGCCAGTTAGAATAACCTCATTAGTTGAATCTTTGACTGAACAAGAGTGTTTGTCAAACTGAACTGAGAATCCGTCATCGCATAACTGACTGATGCTAATCAGATTACACTTGAGATTCTAAACTAATAAAACATCATTAATGGTAAAGTTACCATGGATAAGCTTACCCTTACCCACAGTTTTACCTTTGGAATTATCTCCAAAACTGATGTTTGGTCCAGTGTACTTGATCAGTTGAGATAACAGATCTGCATTTCCTGTCATGTCTCGTGAGCATCCACTATCCAAGTACCAGATTGATTCCTTAATTGTACCTGTTACCTGCAATCACACACAAGATATAATTTTTGGTACCTTTTTTTATTTGGGTCCTTAACTGATTAGTCTTTTAGGAACCCAGACTTGGATAAGTCTGACTGACTGTCCAGTTGCTGTATTCCAGATGGTTTTTCTCGATTTGTGTGTTTTTGGTGTGTAGTGTGCAGATGATACAACATGTGTTTTAGCTTTGTTTGATTGATTGTTCAGCCGATATCTTTTCTGAATCGGCTTGCTGTTATAGTAATTGGAGTAGCCATTTGAATATTTTATGCTGAATCTTTTTGATGACTGACTACGTGAGTCAGTTAAAACTTTTGGGCTATAACCAATACCATATCTTCTAGCCTTGTTCGTACTTTCGGTAGGCTGTTCAACCAGTTTACTTGGCTTAGCTTGTTTTTGTACCATAACTGATTAGACAAAGTGAATGTATTTCCCTTTATCCATATTCAGTTTTGGTCGAGTATCATTGGGAATCATTTCATCTTGGGTGCTGAACCCTAAACCATTTTTATCAGTAACTGATTTCCGTGAGTTCTGCATTTCAGTTAATGCAACAGATGATTTGTTCTAAGCCTGAATGAGCTCAGTTTGTTTTGACTTCTCAAGCGTCAACTTTTGAATCATTGATTGATTCCTGCTCTTTTCAACACTGAGCTCAGCAATCTCCCTTTTTAGACTCAACACATCAAATGATTCATCAGTTTTAGTTTTATTGTCTATGGGATCAGTTTGCTTTGCTCTGGCCTTTTCAAACGATAAGGCAAGCTTATGATACTCATTAACCATGTCATGAAGAGTTGAAATAAGTTTTTCTCTAGTGAAATTAGTTGAGCTGAAGTCAAATACCTGTTGACTGCTTGACTCCTCTTCTGTATCACCAGCCATTAGACACTTCAGTTCCTCTTCACCATCACTGGAACTGCATGAGGTTTCTGGTTCTGACTCATCGCTGTCAGTTTCTGCCCATTTAGATTTACTTTCTTCAGCTAAGAGTACCTCATGCTTCTTCCTGGAAAACTTCTTATCATCCTTGGATCTCTTTCTATGCTCATATGACTTCTTTCTTCTTTCAGTCGAGCCCTGACTGTCCTTCTTGGGTTCGGGACAGTCAGCAATGAAGTGACCGGGTTTGCCACAGTTGTAGCAGCCATTTGATTCCTCTTTAGAATTATTTCTCTGATAATTCTTCTGGAAGTTCCCTTGATTTCTTCTCATAAATCTTCCGAATTTTTTAATGAACAATGACATAGCATCATTGCTCAATTGATCAGCAGACTTCTCGACTGAACCAATTGGTTCTGTTCTGACTGCAGATAATGCAGTTGTGACTGCTGGAGTAGAAGGCTCTCCTTCTCGAGTTTGCAGCTCAAACTCATAGGCTTTTAGATCAACGAATAGATTATGAAGCTCAACTGTTTAGATCCTCGGATTTCTTCATTGCCATGGTTTTTACGTCCCACTCCTTGGGAAAACCTCTGATTACTTTTAATGCAAATTCTTTGTTGGTATATACTTTTCCAAGTGCATTGAGTTCATTGATGATGCAGCTGACTCTCTCATCATACTCATGCATCGATTCTCCAGTTCTCATCTTGATGTTGTCAAACTTCAACACGGCAACAGAAAGTTTATTATCTTTGGTTTGTTCATTTCCTTCACATAGCTGGATCAACTTTTCCCAAATCTCCTTAGCTGTCTTACACATCTTGATCTTGCTGAAGGTTACTTTGTCCAGTGTCTTGTACAGTATATCATTTGCCTCATTATCCAGATTTGCTTTTCTTCTGTCTTCTGTTGTCCATTCATCTCTGTGCTTTTCTATACGGTGAGGTGCCCCTTCAGTAATAGCCACTTCTGTATTGGCTTTCAGAATCTTCATCGGTCCGTCAGTGATAACGTACCACATGTCATCATCTTGTGCAGCTAAGTGAGCCTGCATTCTTATTTTCCAGTCATCGAAGTCCTCCCTCGAAAACATAGGGATCTTGTTGAAGGAAGACATAATGATCAGTTTGAAAGTGTAGATATTCTGAGACGAGATATAAATGCTCTGATACCACTTGAAAGGATCGGTTAAGAAGTGAAAAGTGTTTAGAAAGGGGGGTTGAATAAACACTCACAGATTATGTTCGTTTTTCGTAAGTTGAGTTCATTTTAATGACAAACTGATACTCGGTATCTCATTAGTTGATGACAATCAGTTTAACAGAGAGAACAGTTGCGGAAGTAAACTGAATGAAAGATAGAAAAACTAAAATAAAAGGTAACTGAAATGAAAAGCACGCGATTTGTTTCTGGATGTTCGGAGAATGGAATAACTCCTACGTCACCCCTTCTATCACAAAGATAGGATTTCTACTAAAAGACTTTGATCGAATACAATGTTTGTACTGACCCACTTCAGTTTGGTCTTATCAGTGCCAAAACTGAAACTATTAGTTACAACAGGCTATTTCAGTTCGTGACTGATCTTAGCACAACTTAATAATATAACAGAGACTACAGTGTGCTAACAAGCTCAAAGAAGGTAGCCTTGAATGCTACAGCTAGAACTTAGTAAGAGTGAGCTTTTGATTTCAGCATAGTAACATCTTGAGTAAAATAGTTGTTCTTGTATCCTTGTTTCTTCAGCTGCTCTCTTCGCTTATTTATAGGCTTCTCTTCCAACTGTAACTTGATATAATATTTGAATTTTATATCCTTTGATTGCCACGTTGATATTCTCTTGACAATCGTACACTGTAGACTCTGAAATGCGGCGTTCCACTATGAGTTGCAGTCTGCTTGTACTGATGTCGGTTGAACGTCGTTTTCATTTGATGATGTGTATTGCTGAGCGATCGGCTGATAAATTGTAGCTGATAAGCTTGTGCTGAGTGAATCAACTGATCAGTTTCCAACTGATCAGTCAGCTGTCTTCAGAAATCAAGTTAGGGAGCAAAGAAGAGAGAGAAAAAAAAAGACTCTTGACATTATGGGTAATGTAGTAATTAGCTTTTTCAATTGGGAGAGATGGCTGAGTGGACTAAAGCGTCGGATTGCTAATCCGTTGTATGAGTTATTCGTACCGAGGGTTCAACTGATCAGTCAGTTAACTACGAAGGTTCAGTTCAGCTGGATTCGGTTGCCTTTGATAACTCACGTGATACTTCAGTTAGGCAAGTTGTATAATACGAATACTTGATCAGTTAGTCCAATAGATAAACGGTTTGTCAAACAGCCGAAATTAAGTTTCCAACACTTTCATCATCTGAGACCCACGGCTTTCTCCGCTCTGGCTAGTGCACCAACAACGCCCATAGCCACCGCGGACGACACCCTCGCGCGGCAACGCTCTTTGGATTTTATCGGATCTTGCTCAAGCCTCAGTGAATTCTAGTATTCGCGTGACATAGGTTCTTCTCCTCTAGGTCTCCACGTTTCGGCTTCCCATTCATCAGCCACGAAACTTCAAGGGACAGGTAACCTCTAGAATTTCTTTATTTATTCCGGAAAGTGTTGGACTTAATTCGATAATGCAACTAGGTGCCTAGTCTAAAATCTCGTTTAAAGATCTTGGGTATACGTCTTCTGTTTTCATATTGATGTGGATTCTCTAGCAATCTTTGGTAATGAAAATTATAATTGACATTTAGTCATTTAATCCCCTTCGCTTTGATGATGCTTGTGTTTCTAAGTGTTCTTAATGGTGCAAAATTTTCAGAGGTCATCTTGCCAGTGCGGTAAGGTGATTTGCATGTTCCATATCGCAAGGACGGCTAGTGATTCTCTTTTTGTTGGCCCGAACCCTTCTGGCTATCAGGTCGATCCTCTTTCACTAGCCAAGAAGATGTATAATCTTATGTATTCCTTTCATATTTGTCTGGCTTTAAAAAATACACTCATGTTTCCTTATCCTGACTTTCATGTATACTTGTTTGTCAAAAGACATCCCCGTAGACTCCACATTGGTAGAAGTCTTCAACCCAATCATCGATCCTTCCTACAATCACATTCATTTATCCTCCGAGAGCACCAACCTATTATTCCTCTATCTACTCTCAAGTCTAGTTCTCTGTTGCTAAATTATAAAGTGGAACCACATTTTGAGTATTCTAAGTTTAAATATTTTCCACGGGTGATATCAATTGAAATACTAGGCTAGATCAATTGAAAAAATTTGATGGAAGTACCTTGCGGAAACAGGGCCTTTACCAATTCATTCAGATGTCTACTGTTGATACCACTTTTAATCTAGACCTCCTTGAGGGTGTTATTAGGTTATGGGATCCTCATGTAATTCATTTACATTCCCATGTGGTCCTATGTCTGTTACTCTGAAGGATATCCTTCAATTTTACAGGCCTTCAATTTCTTGGGAACGACTTTGTTGTTCTAGCTGACACTCAAGATTTACGCCAGATTTTTTAACAATACTTAAATCCTTCTTCCTATTCCCAAGTCGTCTGGTCCTGGTGTAAGCTTAAATGAACTTCCTCCACTAGCGAGGATCATATATCATTTATGTGGGTTTTGATATGCAAGTATCTTTTTTGTCCATCTTCTGGTAATTCTATCATGTAATATTTGGCTCTTTCTAGGTCTTTGAGTATTGAGCATATCCATGGCCTTGGCGTGATTATCATGGTGTCGCTTTATCGATGGTTGAATGTTGTTGTGAATGATTCACCCCTATCCAAGCTTAATGGTATCATGTGGATTCTCCAAATGTGGTTGTTTTCTTATTTCCCTGAGTTGAAGCCTCCTCCGGGATCTCTTACTAAACATTATCATGAAAGGATCTCATGTCTTGCCAAAGTGACTTTACTATTGCAGAGATTTTTTCCTTTATGCAGTCTTTACCTTTCAATCGGCCAACCCATCGTCCACTTTACTTCGCAGTTAGGGCTGAAGATTATCAATGGATCGAACACATGGCCACTGTAAAAAGAGTCGATGTATCATCCATTGTTGAGGTTGTCTGTGTTACCATCTTCCCCCCTAGATTTTATTGTGTGATGGGACCTCCCCTCATGACCAGAGCACTCACCCCTTCGAGTTTTTCAATCTAGTGTTGTATCCTTCCCACTTAGGTTTGTGCACGAGACTCTCTTCCAACACCTTATATATGTCCCCACCCTATCAATGATATGATGAAAATAGAACTTTCTTAAAAGAAATTTACCTCACTATCTCTTATTGAGTTGTTTGATCAAGCAAAATTCTTCAAGGGTCTTGTCGTCAAAAATCATGTTTCTGTGTCTGACGACTATTTTGATTGGTGGGTTGTGAGATATACTTCTCTTGTCCCCAAAGCATTAAAAATATCATATATATTTATTCGTTCTTATTCCCTTTGTCGTGATTTGTTGGCATCATTGTCTGAAATGTATTATGTTCTCCTTTGCAGATGCTCAAAGTGTCCGAAAGGCGTTATACTTGTCGGTTGCACGAAATAATAAAAAGGTTAAGGAACCAAAGCAAAACCCCAGCTAAACCAGCCATTACCAGTTGAGAAAGAAAGGTTCCTACTTCTGAGTTGTTGAGGAGGCGAATTTGTCCACAACCAAACTGTCTTGTGGAATCTTCAAACATGACCTAGCCCACGACTGACACCATAACCGTGGAAGATGACAGTTATTCTTCCTCTGAACCGAGTGATCCCCCTCGGCCAATCCAGAGAATGAATCAGATGATTATATTCACTCAGCAACTCCATTGTCTTCATGTAAATGCATGAAAATCACTACAGACGGTCATTCCGATGACTTGGAAGAATGTCCTTGGCAATAAGTTTCAACTTTTGGGTAATTGTAAATTTATTTATCCTCTTTTTTGGTCACTCAGGGCTCATTCTTTCCTTCTGATCTTGTAGGATTTAATAGTGAGACGAGCCATGGTTTCCTTGGTCGAAGAGAATCTAGACTTTGATTTCAGCGTCTTGGACTTGGGACCATCCCACAGAGCTTCTTCCTCTCATCCTCCTTCTGTTTGGAGTTATCCACAACTAAAGCCTCATTGCGACATTTCTTGAACATGAACTTCGATTCATTAGGGACCATGGAAAAAAACACTGTCTTTTCTTATTTATCTATATTGAAAAGTATCCTTGATTTTCCTCCATCTCAACTGCATGATGTTTTAAATACTCTGCCATCAATGTTCTCGGCTTTTGAGGACTCGAGTTCCACTTGTTCGGAGACGTTGATTCAGATGAGAGACTTCAAAGCACAAAAAGATAAATTGGATGGTATGCTTTCAAAGAGAAAGATCACCCTAGAAACTCTACAATGGAAGACCAAATATTTGACGCCAAGGATGTAACGTACCGTACTTTTAACTACTTTAAAATTTGCGGAAAAATAAAAAATTTCTTAATTAAATAGAAACCTTCAATTTTCGATAACAATAAATTGATCATTCAAAATATATGCAATGAAAATATCACAAATAAAGTTTGCTAAAAACACTTGTTTAAATATCGTAAACAATAACGTGAAATCATAGTATTTGAAACATTGCATAATTTTTTAAAAACATGGGCGGTCCTCGGATTTAGCCTCCTGATCAGTCCAAACCGGCTCATTGGTCCCCACCCCTCGTCTCCTCAAAGTCATCCTCACTTGCATCGATAAATTCTAGTGAGTCTAAAGACTCAACATATATAAACTGGAGATAGCAAATACTACATAATAAAACCACATGCATCTTTAAAGTAGGGCTTACATACTTGAAACTTGAACGTAATAACATAAACATACTTGAAACATGAACGTAGTAGCATAAGCGTAGACGTGCCATCATCATAAAACTTTTCTTAAACATACTTGCATCATACATACTTGAGCATACATAATATCATTTTGCGTAGAAATATGTTTCAAAGCAAGTGACCCATACATAAATGTGCCTGATCAGACTAAACCTGATAGGATCGATTAACGTAACAAGAGTGTTTAGAAGGGGGTTGAATAAACACTCACAATTAAAACTGATCTTTTCGAGTTTTGAGTTCAGTTTGGTGAGAAACTGATTCTCGGAATCTTGCTGGTCAATGACAATCAGTTAAACTGAAGTAGTTGCGGAAATTAACTGACTGAAAGATAGAATACAAAACTGAAATAAAATACACAAGGATTGTTTCTGGATGTTCGGAGATTTCAATTACTCCTACGTCACCCCTTCTATCTCAAGGATAGGATTTCCNTTTTTTTTAGTTGTTCTTCTGTCATATTTATAAGCTTCCCTTCCAACGGTAACTTGAGATATGTTTGAATCTTTGTATCCGTTGATTGCCACTTCATCATTCCTTGGGCATTGTTTGCTTCATTTATTATAATGTGGCGTCTTAATTGCTTTAGCCGAAATGCGTTGTTCTAAGCTGTATTGATTGAAGTGTGGCGTTTCATATTCAGTTGCAATCTGCTATGTCTCTTTGTCGGTTGAATGTTCTTTCCCGAGACATGTTTAGTTGAAGGAAGCATACGGCTGAATATATCAACTGATCGGTTTTCAACTGATCAGTTTTCTTTATTAGATCTACTGATTTCAGTTGTTAAGTCCAGTTGCTGAATATAATTGCGCGTATCAGTTGGTTGATCAGTTTGTCAAACGCCGGAATTTCGTTTCCAACAACAACTGATCAGTTTTCTTTATTAGATCTGCTGATTTCAGTTGTTAAGTCCAGTTGCTGAATATAATTGCGCGTATCAGTTGGTTGATCAGTTTGTCAAACTCCAGATTTTAGAGTTTGGTTTATATTTTGTCAAACGCCGGAATTTTGTTTCCAACAAAACCACTGTACTGGGCTGACAGGGAAAATCCTCTATCACATACATGAGTTCCCCGTTCATGCTTTAACGGGTGGATTGGTCCCTAGTCATATTTTACCGGTTTCCAATCCTGATCTAAACCCGGTCATGCTTTACCGGGGAGGAGAGGTCCTCGGCCACGTTCACCGACTTCCAAACCAGTTCATAATTTGGTCACAAGACATTTAGCATACCTCAAAACATAAACCTATTTTCTTTTGCACGTGGAACATACTTACTTGGCATTGAGGGATTCGTTGGATTTCGCTTGAGGCCACTGCTGCACATACTAACATGAGTTCGAAAACCTATTTTGCATAGCTTAGACGTATGGTCATGCTCACACCCAAAAATGACAAATTTCCTTATGACATTGTAAATCTCTCGGGACTTGACCTCGTTCGTACTAACTCATGACATCAAAACCCAAAAACAATCCCTAAAAAAAAATTTTTTAAAAAAAACAATGGTACACGGATCCTGTGTAAGGGTCCGGGTAGGTGCTGGAAAATCACATTTTGAAGGAAAAAGGGCACGGACCCCGTGCCAAGGTCCGGCTATGGGTCCGTGTAGGTGCTGGAATCGCGAACCAACGGACTTTCTCTAAACTTTTGACTTAATTCTCCTAACTCAATCATACGACCCATGAGCCTAAACACAGAGACTCGTCCCAAGGTGCTATGGCATTGACTAAACCCATACGAACGCCCCAAAACAACGACGTCCAACCTACAACGCAATACAACTCATGAACACGAAATTTGACACCAAATCAATTCCTACGACTTCTAATTCAACCAAGTGCCTAACGACAAGAAACAAAACACCAACAATCATCTCAACATCATTATCAATATACTTAAACGCAGCAGCGATCACCCGTCGATCCCCAACGAAGCTTGTAACAATAAAACTTCAAGAACACATTTTTCAGAAAAACGCAGTTTGAGCAGTCCCACAAAAACGATCATAACTGACTCATTTCTTATTCAAATATTTCGAATTTACTGTCAAATTGAAGATATCAAAAAGTTCTACGTTTTATATTTGAAAGTTTTTCTAGAAAATCGACCGAAAAATCACAGTATTAAAAATGACAGCAAATTTTGAGTTTTGAGATCCAAAAACGTTTCAAAATCGATCCAACACATTTCTGCTTAAACTTTGCACAACATACATGAATTTTCACGCATAATAAACAACAACACGAATAATATGACAAGATCGATGTAAGAATCAAAGAATATACATGCCTTTTGATATTTAAAATTACCGAACCGACGATACCGAAGCGGAAACAGTGCGAGAGTTGATCTGGGACGATCGTGGAACGATTTTCTTGAAGAAAACTCAACGAAAATATGCTGGAAAACTGAAGAGGGAGGGGCGGCTGCTCTCTAGTTCTAAGAACCCTACTTTTCTCAAAGAAATTGAAATGAAAGTGCAAGGGGAAATGCTGTGTGTGTAAGCATGAATGTGTGTGTGTGTTAGTGGGGTGTTTGCGTGAGTTTTGATAGTAATTAAGGGAAAATTTGCTTAATTACCTAATTAACAAAGTAATTAAAATATTAACTCCCCACTAACCTCTAATAAAATTCTCTAATTTAAAATAAAATGCACAAGTACTAAATCTTTAAAAGTTTAAAATCATAAAAATCACCTAATAAATAAATTAGGCTTTAAAAATGCTAGAAACTAAATAAATCACCTAAAATGCCCCAATCCTAACTTAAAATAAAATGCTACATTTTAAAATCACCAAATCGTCACCGGTCTCTTTTCCTCGATCCCGCATCGAATAATCGCCTGAAACATGAAACTCAACAAAATATTTTACGTGCATCACATAAACATAAATAATTTAAAATAATGTAAATTTCATAAATCATGCATCTCAAAAATCATTTTAAGTTTGATTAAATAATTTAACAATTAAATAAATGCATGAGTTTTACGTGTACTGCATTTGGGCTCTACAGTTCCTCCCCCATTTAAATAAATTTCGTCCTCGAAATTATATCTTACCAACCAGTTTCGGGTAGCGATTCCTCATATCTGCCTCGATCTCACTGATTGATTCAGCCACCAAACTTTGACAAACTTGGTCACCTTGTTTCGAAGTCTCCGCTCATTTCTGTCTAGGATTTGGACAGGTCTTTCCTTATACGACAGGTCTAGAGCAAGCTGCAACGGCTCATAGCTCAAAAAATGCGAAGGATTCGCTAATTATTTCATCAGCATCGAGACGTGGATCACATTGTGTACACCGGCAAGATTCGGCGGTAGGGCTACACGGTAAGCTAATATCCCAACCCGGTCAAGAATCTCGAACGGTCCAACAAACCTCGGACTAAGCTTGCCTCTCTTCTCAAATCTCATAACACCCTTCATTGGTGCTATCTTCACGGAAACGTGATCACCTACAGCAAACTTTAGATCTCTCCTCCTCTTGTCAGCATAACTCTTTTGACGACTATGTGCGGTCTTCATCATGTCTCGGATCTTGACCACCACATCTGTAGTCTGCTGAACAATATCTGGACCAAGTTCCGATCTCTCCTCGACTTCATCCCAATGAATCGGTGATCTACACTTCCTCCCGTACAGTGCCTCGTAGGGAGCCATACCTATAGATAATTGAAAACTGTTGTTGTAGGTAAACTCCACTAGAGGTAGCTTCGATTCTCAATTCCCATGGAAATTGATCATAAAGGCTCGCAACAAATTCTCCAAAATCTGAATCACTCGCTCAGACTGGCATCTGTCTGCGGGTGAAAAGTTGTACTGAATAGCAACTTCGTCCCCATGGCATCATGTAAACTCTTCCAAAAAGACGATGTAAACCTCGGGTCCCTATCGGACACAATAGAAACTGGGATCCCGTGCAATCTGACTATCTCCTTGATATAGAGCTCCGCATACTGTGTCATGGAGAAAGTCTTCTTCACTGGCAAGAAGTGTGCCAACTTAGTAAGTCGATCCACTATTAACCAAATCGCATTGGATCCTCTGACTCACCTCGGCAAACCAACAACGAAGTCCATGGTGATATTCTCCCACTTCCACTCGGTGATAGGGAGTGTCTTAATCATCCTTGCTGGCCTCTGATGCTCTGCCTTCACCTGCTGACAAGTGAGACATTCAGATACAAATCGGCGGATGTCTCGCTTCATACCTGGCCACCAATACAGAATCTGCAAATCCTTGTACATCTTGGTACCTCCTGGATGAATGGAATACGTAGATGCATGTATCTCTGCCAGAATATCCTCTCTGCTCGAATCAACACTAGGCACCCACATCCTTCCTCTGTACCTCACAATCCCATCGGACACTGTGTAGAGTACACTGCCCTTGGCCTCATCCTCCAGTTCTCATTTCTGCAACTGCTCATCTGAAGGCTGACCTCTACCGATTCGGTCAAACAAAGAAGACTGGACTGTCAGATTAGACAGCTTAGGAGCTCTGCCCTTAGGATAAACTTCTAACCCAAATCTCTGAATCTCTGACTGAAGAGATCTCTGCACTGACAACTGTGCTACGACTGCAAATTTTCTGCTCAAGGCATCTGCCACAACATTAGCTTTCCTCGGATGATAGTTAATCTCACAATCGTAGTCTTTTACAACCTCCAACCACCGTCTTTGTCTCATATTCAATTCTTTCTGCGTGAAGAAAATATTTGAGACTCTTGTGATCGGTAAATATCTGGCACTTTTCCCTTACAAACAATGTCTCCATATCTTTAACGCAAAGACAACGGCTGCTAACTCGAGATCATGTGTCGGATAGTTCTTCTCATGCACCTTCAACTGTATGGAGGCATAAGCTATAAACCGACCATGTTGCATCAAAACTGCGCCTAAACCAAGCTTAGAAGCATCGGTGTATAGAACAAAATCGCCTTGCTCTGCTGGCATGGCTAACACTGGCGCTGAAATAAGAGCTTGCTTCAGAGTATCAAAGCTCTTCTGGAATTCTCCACTCCATAAGAATTTAGCATTCTTCTTAGTCAATGAAGTGAGTGGTACTGATATTGAAGAAAATCCCTGAATAAATTTCATGTAGTAGCCTGCTAGGCCTAGGACACTGCGTATCTCTGAAGCATTCTTCGGTTCAACTCATTCTTTAACTGCTGCTACCTTAGCTGGATCCACCTCGATACCACTGCTAGATATTATTATATGACCCAAAAATGCTACATTCTCCAACCAAAATTCACACTTACTAAATTTTGCAAAAAACTTGCGACTCTGCAAGACCTGCAAAAATGTACCTAAATGCTGACTGTGCTCCTCATGGCTCTTCGAGTAGATGAGAATGTCGTCAATGAACACTATGATGAACTGATCTAAGTAGGGCTGGAATACTCGATTCATCAAGTCCATAAAATTGTTGGAGCATTCGTCAATCCAAACGACATTACTAAGAACTCGTAGTGCCCATACCTGATTCTGAAGGTTGTCTTAGTTTTACTTTACTATGACCTCGAATTCTGACTTTTCTCCCAATTCCCAATATTAGAAATGGAGGTTCAAACTTAGCGTATCTTACTTTCCTTATACTATACCCGTAATGTTCATCGATCTATTATATTAGCATTTATGCAGTTCAACCTAAGAAATCTTAGCACCAAAAGTTACTGATCAACTTCTATCCTTGTTACTACACTCAAAAGTTAAACATTATCTTAACCCCATAATAATATTGATCTACGATCTTTGAATCGAATCTTTACCTTATGACACCAAACTTACGTAACTTAGCTATTTACAAGTACATCTCAAATATAAAATTGTTTTTAATCTTAAATTTCAAGTAACATTAATCCATAAAACCCAAAAATATACAATATCGATCTTCTGCTTAAATAATAAAACATTCCTAGCATCAAACACATGCTTAAACTATTTCCTTCCCAATTACATTATAGTTGAGGCCTAAGATACTTGGACCTTCCTCATTGGAACAAATGTCACACTTTGAAATATTCCTAATACTTAATTCATTCTAACGTAGAAAACTTAATAAGTTTCCCACTGTTAATGATGGACTAACCCTAATAAATCAACTTCACTTATAACCCATAGAATTCTAGAATCCTCATATAAAGATTTTAGATTTCTTACTCGATAAAAAAATCTTAATATTCGTCCATTGGTAACCTACGTTGAATACAACTAATTTCTTTTTGTTTTTATTTCATCCAATATCCCCGTATGAACACCTCTTTCATAAACTTGAAATTAAACTTACACAACCCAAGTAGTCTTATATAACCTAATTCCAGTACTCATATCCACTTAATCCTAAGTTTCTTAATGACTTACAAAGATTCCTCTAGAGAAGGTGCCTGATAGGGCCTCTTGCCCTGCTTATCTACCTCAATGTCCTTCTGGTCCTGCTCTGCCGCCAAAGCTCTCGACACAGCAACTGCGTAAGTAGTAGACGGCGCAAGATCAGCTGCAACCCATCAATAAAATGCCTCATCTTCTCCCGGGCATCATTCTCAATCAGGGGTACAAAGTGACACCACTTCTCGAACTTCCTCACGAACACAGCTACACTGCTGTCTCCCTGACGCAACGTCATGAACTCCCTGGTCAGGTGGGAGTGTACTTATTCAGTGAAGTACTTGGAGTAGAAAACCTCCTTGAACCCATCCCAAGTCAGTGTTTGCAGGTTCACTGACACTGATGCGCTCTCCCACCATAGTCTGGTGTCCCCTGTTAGTAGAAATGTGGCACACCTGACCCTGTCTGCATCTAGCAGCTCCATAAATGCGAAAATCACCTCGATAGACTTAATCCATCCTTCAGCTATCATCGGGTCAGTAGTCCCCGAGAATTATTTCGGATCCATCCTCCTAAACCTGTCATACATAGCCTCTGGTCTGGGCCTCGCCCCTGTATCCACTGCAGCCTGATTCCCCGCAAACTATGCGAAGAACTTAGTCATCCCTGCAAGCATCTGAGCCTGTATATCTGGGGGTGGGCGAGGAGGAGTGACCCTCTCCTCATTCCTAGCCTCTCTGCCCTCATCTCTTGCTCCATGGTTAACCATAAGTCTAGGAAGCATATTGTTCTAACATTTACCCAAAACGTAAACCCAACATGCATGAACATAATATCATGATATAAGATGCACGTAATTTGAATTTAAATATGCACATGCTGAAATCATGACTTGGTGCTTACTACATGAAATAATTTAAAACTTTAAAACTTACAGACTTGAGGTGTGGCTTCGTGAGCTTCTCGCAACTAGCAGTAGGCATAACCCTTTACAAGAACACCGATCTAATACCAACTGTAACGTACCGTACTTTTAACTTCTTTAAAATTTGCGGAAAAATAAAAATTTTCTTAATTAAATAGAAACTTTCAATTTGCGATAACAATAAACTGATCATTCAAAATATATGCAATGAAAATATCACAAATAAAATTTGCTAAAAACAATTGTTTAAATATAGTAAATAATAACGTGAAATCAGAGTATTTGAAACATTGCATATTTTCTTAAAAACATGGGCGGTCCTCGGGTTCAGCCTCCTGCTCAGTCCAAGCCGGCTCATTGGTCCCCACCCCTCGTCTCCTCTAAGTCATCCTCACCTGCATCGATCAAGTCTAGTTAGTCTAAAGACTCAACATGTATAAACTGGAGATAGCAAATACTACATAATAAAACCACATGCATCTTTAAAGTAGGGCTTACATACTTGAAACTTGAACGTAATAACATAAACATACTTGAAACTTGAACGTAGTAGCATAAGCGTAGACTTGCCATCATCATAAAACTTTTCTTAAACATACTTGCATCATACATACTTGAGCATACATAACATCATTTTGCATAGAGATATGTTTCAAAGCAAGTGACTCATACATAAATATGCCTGATCAGACTAAGTCACAGTACTGGGCTGACAGGAAAAATCCACTTTCACGTACATTAGATCCCCGTTCATGCTTTAACGGGTGGATTGATCCCTAGTCATACTTTACCGCTTTCCAATCCTGATCTAAACCTGGTCATGCTTTACCGGGGAGGAGAGGTCCTCGGCCACATTCACCGACTTCCAAACCAGTTCATAATTTGGTCACAAGACATTTAGCATACCTCAAAAACATAAACCTATTTTATTTTGCACATGGAACATGCTTACTTGTCATTGAGGGATTCGTTGGATTTCGCTTGAGGCCACTGCTGCACATACTAACATGAGTTCGAAAACCTATTTTGCATTGCTTAGACGTATAGTAATGCTCACACCCAAAAATGACAAATTTTCTTATGATGTTCTAAATCTCTCGGGACTTGACCTCGTTTAATCATCGTACTAACTCATGACAACAAACCCCAAAAACAATCCCTAAAAAAATTTAAAAAAAAAAGGTGTACACGGATCCTGTGTGAGGGTCCGGGTAGGGGTCAGGGTAGGTTCTGGAAAATCACATTTTGAAGGAAAAAAGGCACGGACCCCGTGCCAGGGTCCGTGTAGGTGCTGGAATCGCGAACCAACGGACTTTCATTACACTTTTGACTTGATTCTCCTAACTCAATCATACGAACCATGAACCAACACACAGAGACTCGTCCTAGGGTGATATGGCATTGACTAAACCCATACAAATGCCCCAAAACAACGACGTCCAACCTACAACGCAATACAACTCATGAACACGAAATTTGACACCTAATCAATTCCTACGACTTCTAATTCAACCAACTGCCTAACGACACAAAACAAAACACCAACAATCATCCCAACATCATTCTCGATATTCTTAAACGCAGCAGCGATCACCCGTCGATCCCCAACGAAACCTGTAAAAATAAAACTTCAAGAACGCATTTTTCAGAAAAACGCAGTTTAAGCAGTCCCACAAAAACTATCATAACTCACTCATTTCTTATCCAAATATTTCGAATTTACTGTCAAATTGAAGGTATGAAAAAGTTTTACGTTTTATATGTTGAAAGGTTTTCCAGAAAATCGACCAAAAAATCGCAGTATTAAAAATGACAGCAAATTTTGAGTTTTGAGATCCAAAAACGTTTCAAAATCGATCCAACACATTTCTGCTCAAACTTTGCACAACATACATGAATTTTCACGCATAATAAACAACATAAATAATATGACAAGATCGATGCAAGAATGAAAGAATATACATGTCTTTTTGATATTTAAAATTACCGAACCGACGATACCGAAGCGGGAACAGTGCGAGGGTTGATCCGGGACGATCGTGGAACGATTTTCTTGAAGAAACTTCAACAAAAATATGCTAGAAAACTCTAAGAACCCTACTTTTCTCAAAAAAATTGAAATGAAAGTGCAAGGGGAAATCCAGTGTGTGTGTAGGCGTGAATGTGTGTGTGTATGTTAGTGGGTGTGTGCGTGAGTTTTGATAGTAATTAATGGAAAATTTTTTTAATTACCTAATTAACAAAGTAATTAAAATATTAACTCCCCACTAACCTCTAATAAAAATCTCTAATTTTAAAAAAAATGCACAAGTACTAAATCTTTAAAAATTTAAAATTATAAAAATCACCTAATAAATAAATTAGGCTTTAAAAATGCTAGAAACTAAATAAATCATTTAAAATGTTTCAGTCCTAACTTAAAATAAAATGATAAATTTTAAAATCACCAAAATTGTCACCGGTCTCTTTTCCTCGATCCCGCATCGAATAATCGCCTGAAACATAAAACTCAACAAAACATTTTACGTGCATCACATAAACATAAATAATTTAAAATAATGCAAATTTCATAAATCATGCATCTCAAAAATCATTTTAAGTTTGATTAAATAATTTAACAATTAAATAAATGCATGAGTTTTACGTGTATTGAATTTGAGCTCTACAAAAGAAGAGCTGTTGAAGAAATTAGAAACAGAACTTTCCCAACACAAAGTTGATATGATGATTTTTTGGACGAAAATGAGGTTTTGAAAGTTTCTTCTAACAAACTCAAGGCCGATATCCAATATTTGGGCGTTTATCTAGTGAATTAGAAGCATGCGTATCAGCAGTGGGAAGACATTTTGAAGATGGCTGAGCATAATCAGGTGGAGTGTCTCTCTAAGTGGTAATAATTGTGTCATCTCGATCCCTCTTGAGCACTCATTCTCACCATTGTTACAAACATTATTCATTTTGGCATTTTCTATGCGATGTTTAGACAATATTGTGGTACATTTCTTGTTTTGTTGCACTTATTTGCCATGGTTTGCCTTAACTCATTTTTATTTTTTGGATGTTGAAAAGTGGCTAAAACCCAAACTTTGCTGGTGAAAATATTTTGTTATCCTTACATCTGTTGCTTTTGATTTATTTATTAGTATTTACATTTTTGGCATTTCACATTTACAAAAGAAACTCAGTCAATATTTTCTAAAAACTAAACAAATGGCAAAAAGCCTATTTTCTTCAACATTGATGTAAACATAGTGGGTCAACACTACTTGTAACCAATCAACAATTAAATAACATTTCCAAAAAAATACTCCCCAAGGTTTCAAGATACGCAATAAACAAACTTCACTTTGTCATCAATTTGGCCAACCACCACAACAAATATTCCTCCCAAAACACATCAATTACAACGGATTTCATAAGCAATAATTTTTATTTATTGACAAGTGTTCCATCATTATTTACAAACAAGTTCAACAAGAAATGGCTTAAAAGCATATTCCTCACATATTCACAAAAACTTCTTAAAAGTCAACATGAAAAAATTAATCAAAATGGTCATCCAACCTACTTTGTACAATGCTTTCTTTCTGTTCCAGTTTCATGAACCACATGTCTCTTGTATCCCTACCCAACTACTTGGATAATAATGTTTCAAGTACTTACCATTAATGCACCTCCTGTGTGGCTTTCCATCTAGACTTGCCAACCAATATGTGTTTCCTCCCAACACTTGATGAACCTTGAACGGTCTTTCCCAATTGAGCGACCATTTACCAAATTCCATGTCTTTGGATCCAAGGGGCAGAACCACATTCCAAACTACATCCCTCTCCTCAAACATTTTTTTATTTACGCGCTTATTGTAACTTCTGGCCACCTTAGCTTTTTGAAGCATTAAAATATTATATGTTTGCATTCTTAGCTCATCCAAATCTTCAAGTTCCATGATCATTGCCTCCGTATAAAGCTCTGGATCCAATTCATTTTGTTTTATCACTCTCAAAGAAGGGATCACCACCTCCATAGGCGACACTGCATCATGTCTGTAAGTTAAGGTAAAAGGACTTAAAACAGTAGCACTTCTTTATGACGTTCGATAAGCCCTAAAGGTTTCCGACAATAGCCGGTGCCAATCTCGGGGGTTATTCTCCATCATCTTTTTCAACATTTTAATCAACACTTGGTTTGAAGCTTCAGCCTATCCATTGGATTGTGGATAATGGGGTGAAGAATTAATCAATTGGATTCCATATTCTTCAGCAAAATCTTTCATTTCTGACCCTACGAACATAGTTCTCTCGTCGGTAATGATTGATTGCGGGACCTAAATCTGTTAATAATATACTCCTTCACAAAAGTAATAACATCTTTCTGCTCCACCTTTTCGTAGGGAGGGTTTCAACCCATTTGGTGGAAAAATCAGTAGCTACAATTATAAAAGAATGACCTTTAGATTAAGGATGATAGATTTTACCTATCAAATCCATAGCTCACCCATGAAATGGTCATGGCTTTACGATAGCATGCATTTCATCAGCTGGTATCCTTTGAATATTCTCATGCTTTTGACATTGTTGAAACATTTTTGAATATATTATACAGTCCTTTAGCATCGATGGCCAGTAATAGCCATGTTTGCGGATTAACCACCTCATTTTAATCCCTAACTAGTGTGCTCCATATTTTTTCATGTACGTGCTGCATCACTTTCATGTCCTCTGGAAAACCCGGATATCGCAACAATAAACCATCGTTCCCTTTTCTGTAAAGTTCATCATCCACCAAAGCAACATATGGGTAAGTTTTGGTGTTTCGACCCCCATTCATCTTTCCTCCTATGCGGGGGAGTATATTTTCCTTCTCTAACAGACCCCAGAATCATTGATTCCTCTAAGCGGAGGTTTTCACCTGCTTGAGAACTTCCCGACCCCTGGCCCTGGTCCTCACATATCTTAGTTTCAGTCTCTTCAGGTTTACAAACTTCTGGTGAGTTATTCTCCTCCTTCAAAAATTTTCTCTATTCCCATATTTCTGCCATAAAGTTCATAATGACATGAGTAAAAGTTTTGGTCATTTCTTTGAGATCACCACAGATATTTTTCTCCATTGACAACATAAGGTTTGCTGAAAGGTAAAAACTGGTGTGAGACGATCTCACGGGTCGTATTTTGTGAGACGGATCTTTTATTTGCGTCATCCATGAAAAAATATTACTTTTTATACTAAGAGTATTACTTTTTATTTTGAATATCGGTAGGGTTAACCCGTCTCACAGATAAAGATTCGTGAGACCGTCTCACAAGAGACATACTCTTGCTAAAACTCCCTCGCCACCAGAAAATGCAATTCCTTCCTTCATAGCCCCTTCTTCGAACTTGTGTACCAGTTGTTCCACTGATCTTCCATCAGCATCGGTTTCTTCTTCTTGTGAACGATGGCCTTTCCACTGTGATGGATGAATTCCTTCATGTTTTTCAGTATGTTTTGGAGGCATTGCGGTCCCACTGGGCATTCCAATTTGTGTATCACGAAAACTTGTGACGTTTCAGACACGTGATCGTGTCAAATGTGAAATGATCTGACTTCTATTATAAAATGTTGTGCGTCTTGATTCGACCGTTCATTATAATTCCCTAAGTATGATTTCAAAGCTCAAAATATAAACCGATGAATATGATAAAATTATAGAGAGAATCCATAAGCAACATCAACTCTAATTATGTTGTTACGAACTTGAGCAATATTTTATAAGAAGAATGGAAGAACATGTTGAAGATTAAAGAAATTTGACTACTGAAAATTGAAATACACAGACAAATGATTGAAAGAATTTTGCAGAAGCTTTGCTCTAGTTTTTGATAAATTTTGTCGAGTGAGTTTTCTTATTCTTCCTTTCTGCTTTTGTTCAACTCCAACAAGCAGTTTGGTCATCTTCCACGATTGACAACTAGGCTCTTCACATTTTAATGGCTCTCATTGCTAGTGAGCTTCAATGAATTTGAGCTAAACAATATTTATATAACTAAGAAAAATCAAACAAAAACTGTTACACAATTTTTTTTTTATTAGTGTAATCGATTTGTATTGGTTTGGTTCAATTCATTTTATTTAAAACTTGAATCAAACCAATTATTCCGATTTAAATGATTTTAAAACCAATTCAAATTATAATTAATTGAANCGGAGCAATACCCTATTCCCAAACACTGCGTCAAATTGCTCGCGCGTCGCTCTCGTTTCTCCACAATCAGCCAACGCGCTCTCTCCAGAACCGCCGCTGAGGATGTCGGACGAGGAGCATCACTTCGAGTCCAAGGCCGACGCCGGCGCTTCCAAAACCTATCCGCAGCAGGCCGGAACTATTCGTAAGAACGGTTACATTGTCATCAAAGGCCGCCCTTGCAAGGTTTTCTTTTTATTTTTTAATACTATGCGTGATGCTTTATTTCTTTCTCGTATCAATCTCTGTTCTTGTTCGTTTGCTTGTTCATGTTCTGACTTGATCGAGATCTGGGTAAATTAGGGTACGGTTTTTGGAATTTAAAAAATTAGTTGGTGTGTTGAGGTTTTGAATTTTTTATTGCAAACCTAATTTTTTTTCAAGAATTTTTATTGATTGAATCTTGTTCGTGTATTCATGTACTTTTCTAAGATTGAATGCTTGTATATCTGTTATCAACTGTTTCCGCGCTTTCTTTTGTTTGATTTTGCTGCTGTTTCTGTGTTAAATTTGTTTTATTGTTTGAGTTTGCGAAATTGCTGGATATTCTGTGTGTAATTTACTGTATGATTGCATATTGTTGGAAAAAATATTTAGTGAATGATTCTTTCATTTGTATGAAAGCATTTATTATGTCCCTTTTCATTTAAACACATGGATTCGATGTTGATTTTAACAGGTTGTTGAAGTTTCGACTTCCAAAACCGGGAAGCACGGACATGCTAAATGTCACTTTGTTGCAATAGACATTTTCACCTCAAAGAAGCTTGAAGATATTGTCCCCTCTTCCCACAACTGTGATGTATGCATTGTCTTCTTCGTTGTCCTCCATTTTAACGTGCGTCAAATGTTCTTTTCATAATTGATTATGAGGAATGAGAATCACGGTAGTTTCATTGAATTACAGGTGCCACACGTCAATCGCACCGACTATCAGCTTATTGATATCTCTGAGGATGGATTTGTACGGTGTTGACTCATTTAAACTCAATGTTTTTCTAGACTTGGATCGTCAAATATTGCAGAGAACTCAAAGTTTTTGTTTTTTCAGCTTACATTACATGGTCTAAAGTTAAGTGATGTAATTATGCAGGTGAGTTTGCTGACTGAGAATGGCAGTACTAAAGATGACTTGCGGCTTCCGACCGATGATAATCTGCTTTCTCAGGTTAGACATTTCAACCTTTTCATCGGCTAATAATTGATGGTTTTAATCATTTATTAAATTTTAACTAACATCCTCCGATTTCTGATAAAATTCATGTACAGATCAAGGAAGGATTTGCTGAGGGGAAGGACCTGGTTGTGAGTGTTATGTCTGCAATGGGAGAGGAGCAGATCAATGCCCTCAAGGATATCGGACCCAAGTAGATCGTTTTTCTTGATGGAGGATGGAGTGATAGTTTTTAAGTTCGAATGAGATAAATATAATATTTATAGAAATAGTAAAAAGATGGGAGGACTATAGACTGTTTTGTTCGGGGCTTGGATACCGAATTGTTGATGGTTGAGTCCTCCACTTTTCTTTCATCTAAGTGTTTTTTTTCACTTTTGAATCTCATCTTGTTTATTATGGTCTGATTTGTCAACTTGTTATCTGTTATAAAAATATGGTGTTTTGTATTATTCATGAACTTTCCAGAATAATGTTTCGGTTTTAGCTTGTAATGGTTTTCTGGTGTTGAAACATGCTTAATACAACAAATGTTTCGCTCGATAAAGCATAGATTCGACCCACAAACCACGGCCATACCTGTATAAAATTCATGGGTTTCTAGAATCCCTGTGTTTTAAAAAATCACACGCATTTAATCTCTCTATTTTTAAAACGAAAGCACGTTTACACCATTTGTAAGAGATTTTATGTTTCTTTGTTTTTTAAAAAATTCCATGGAGTCCTGATTTAACTTGTCCGGGTGTCGTCTTTCGGTGCATGATTTCGATCTAATTAAATTTTTAATGTTTTAAATTATATTAATCATGGAAAGTCTGTAAGAATGAGGAAGTATGTCGATAAATTTGAGAATCTGGCAATGTAAAGAGAATTTAGGAATTTGAATTTATTCTCGGATTTAAAATAGTTTTTTTTTTAGTAATTTTTGTTGTTGAAAAGATCAAGTATTTTTGTTCGTTTACTGATTAATAATATGAAGAAATAGTAGCATAAATTTTATAGATGATGAGTGACGTTAATGGATTTCACATTTTATAACATTAATAATACAAAGATACATCATAATTCTACTGAGCTTCACTACCAGATTAATGAAGTGTGAAAAAGATTTTAACTTCAAGGTCCAAATTATCACCTTTCTTCAATCAGCAAAGTAGCTGGTTCTATCTAGCATACCGGATGACGGTTCCAAGCCAGTCATCGGGTATATTTTCTCTCAGTACTCCTTGTAGAGCTCTCAAGGAGTGATCGGTAGCAGCCTGCATCCGTGTAACGATTAGCAGACCAGCATTCACTGTGTTAAAATATATCTCAGAATCTAACCTCACCTTAACAATATAGACATCAATTCCCAACATAGCAATCATCGCGGCTTCAGATATTTTGGTGACCATTCCACCAGTGGTGTCATGATCTGCTACGGTTATCTCCACTGTTCCGTTTAGTTGCAGAGAATAAGAACTCGACAAAATTTAATACAACATAGTATCAACATATGGAACACAGTTAGGTCTCAGATGTGCATGAAGGAATAAATTTGGGAACCTCACACCTCTCATAAATTTTGGAACTTTACTCGGTTAAAAAAAAGAACTCTCATAAGTCTCAGACAATAAGAGAAGCCCGAGGGTTTAAGGGGGTGGGTGTAATGGTTTTTTTACCAACCTTGCCTGCTCGTGTCTTCTGACTTAGGTTTTACTACAGACCAGCTCCCATCTTCACGCACAGCTGCGAAACAAACCCATCATCAAAAATATATTTTGTCCATGATCACTTGCTATTCAGAGCTGTCAGGACTCACCAATTTCCCTAAGCAACACAGCCTCCGGATCTGTTGGGGGGCGATCATATACACCAAAAACATCTGTCTATGGCAAGCATGGTATAGGACTTGCACATTTCCATGTAAGCAAAACAAAATAAAACATCGAAGGCTTGAATACTCACAAAACATAATTGATTTAGAATCAGTGTACAAGTATAGCACAGCCAATCTCCAAATATAAGAAAGCTAAGCTTCAGCCTGTAAGTAAAAGTTCTACCTGATTAATTATTTTCTTTCAAAATATCATTTATTCAATCACTTCATATATTTCTACGATATGGCCTAAAGAGAACCCTGAGAAAATCAACTAGTAACGGATACGAGAAAAACAACATAGTCAGGTTGTAGTTGTCCTGCCAGATGACGAATGATCACATCTCCACTAAGTATAGTGCAACCCTGAAAAGGATTTGATTTGAATCAGGATATGCCAAATCGTAGAAAAGGACAATTTTAGACAGAGAAATATCAAACCAGTGAGCTATCCAGTACGGCATCTCCGTGCAGAACCTGCAATTTGAAGGAAAAATATCACTTACGGATTTTATCCAACAAAAAATTTGTTAAGATTGAAACCGAACCTAACTAATTCCAAAAGGTAACTCAACGGCAAGGATTGTCCAAGTCTATATATGCAACTTCCAGATATTTTATCCGACCGAAGTGGATAATTAACACACCTCTCACGCCCAAAAATGAACATTTAGAGCGTGAAGTTTAAAAGTAGTCCAACTATAGGCAGTCCAACACATAAAAGTGGAATCTGAGCTCACATATAAACTTCACGCACCAGATGTTCATTCCTAGGCATGAAGAGGTGTGTTAGTTGTCTCACATCAGTTGGATAAAATCTCTGGGAGTTGCATGGACTTAGACAATCATCTCTCATTGAGCTAGCTTTTGGGGTTGAGTTAGTTCCAAGTCTCAATCTTAAAAAAACCAATAGCAGATGTGCAAAAATAATTTCTTAAGCCATAATGTGATGAGCCATGAAATAATGCTATACCGAACACAAAAAACAAAAATATTGTTATTCCTGCTGTCCATTCAAGATTCTCCAAAATGAAGTGAGTGACAAAAGGAAGAAAGAGAAAAACATGGACCGCACCAGAATGAGCTTATGCAGATTTGAAGTATCATGACTATTATCATCCCCTTAGGCAGCAATATATTATTTAGTCTTATCACCAAAGCAAAACAAGATTTCATGGGCACAACACGGGAATAAAAATATAAATGGAAAATATAGAGTTGATGCAGTTTGAACTTTGAAGCATGCCATCAAGTGGTATGCATCAAATTCGAAACTTTTCATTATTTCACCCACATATTGTTCGGGTGATTCAGATATTCAAACTTACAGGTACAAATCCAGCATCAATAGCTCCATCCACTGTGGATGTATCAGCAACAGCTAACTGTGAAAGCATAGGGTGAATTCTCTCAGATTTAATATCCACCTAAAAGTAACATATAACTGCACGAAAGTGATAAAATGGAAACTTTGGATGACTACTAACATTTCTTTCACAAGTTGACCAGCCACATGAAAATGGAGACATTCCAATAGAAGGAATACCCTCTGTAAGAAGACATGATAATTATGTCAAACAAAAAATAAAGACTCAAATGACTTCAAATAAGTTGGCTGGAAAAGAAGGAATTAGTCTCCCAAGTCCCAAGATTATTTGTAGAGGGGTCAAACGATTGTATAATGATTATAAAATTGATGTAGAGCGAAACTTATAATCTATACTAACTGAACCATTCTGACAGTAACCATAAAATAGATAATTTTAGGCAATAGAATGAAACGTATTTAAAGGAATAAATGTTGGCAAACTTGATATCAGCTGATTTAATGATGAAATTATTTATTTCTGAACCGGTTTAACAATTTATGCATTTGAGCAGTTATGAAATAGTGAATATTCTTGGGATGCTTTTGAATTTAATCAAGGATGACAAATCATGCCATTTCAGGTATTTGGACGATTTTGATAAGCAAGAATTTCATATTTGCTTCCTATCAATTTACATTATTACAGTAATATAACGAATTTTAAATGCACCAAAAATCAATATCATTTGAAATCTATGTGTCAAACCCTTCCATAATCAAATCACTCAACGGAAATTAAAACCCAACATAACCTTGATGAAAAGACCACTATCAAGAATGAACAATAATTGCTAGAGAACGACATAGCGGAGAGCAATAAATATGTGTATTTACAGCAATGAAGTTCCAGTGCATGCCAAGCTTTGTTTATCAGCCAACAAAATTGATAGAGCCAAACCAGGAAACGAATTCAAGAAAAACCAATAACAGAAGGTGAAAACAGGTGTATGCCTGAACGTTTAACCACAAATAAGAGAGTGAAAATGACAAATCTATTTAACTTCCCCATTCATAGGCAATAACAGATGAAAAGTAGCTGCATCGGGTACAGGGCCTAAGAAAATGCTCACGAACAAAATAACTGGATAAATATATGAATCATGAAGTGACCAGCCACGTACCTTTTGCAAGGGCTCGAACAATTTCAAGATTGAGGGAAGTAACCTAAGTTATTCAAAACAGACCAAAGTAACCATAAATAGACAACCAGAAATCACGCCATATAAAACCACATACAATTTCCAAAAAAAAAGTGGATCCTATATATGCATGGGCAAATCTTGGTCATCCATCATATCATGGGGACAATGCCCACATGGGTAGGATGAAATAAACCCAATGTTTGGCATACAGACAGTAATATAGTTGCCAAACGAACATATACAGCCATATTATTAAATTTTGATTATTCATTTTTTGAGAAAGTAGAGGCTGAACTCCCAAGTACAAAAATGCCTTCCAAAAACAAAGTTAAATAGCTATAAAAGTGAACAAAATTGCAATCTTATGATAAATAAAGAAAGAATATTCATGACTACAAAGGCATAGAGTTCTTTGAAATTACTGTTAGAGCCATTTCTATAATTTCTTGAACCTCTCTAGTCTCTCCCAAACGAAACCATCTATTCAAAACAACAAAATGCCTCTGGATCTGGCATACCACTTATTCAGAATATAATTACGGTTGCCATGTCCTATTATCGGTGGGGGGCTAATTCTACAGAGCTGAGGGGAAAAATGAGATATAAAACTAAAGGGCCATGTTTGGACCTGGCATCCAAATCCATTGTAAATCACATTTTGATTATTATATTTTAGAGACTATTGGAAACAAAACCAACGGGGATATGGCACAAGCAAAACAAAGTCAGACGATTCAAGTTTAAAGTCTTACTGATATACGTGTAGCTACAAAGCCAGACTTGACAATAGGTCTGCTCAATCCACCCTTATGAACACCTGATTTACTTGCTTGAAAGTGACCAAAAGAACCTGTAGCTAATATGTGAGGCGGTGTACGAAAATTTCTATGACACTACCGGTTAAAGTCCAGCTGTGCAACAAAGAATAACTAAATATATCCTTTAATATACTCTCCCACTTAGTGAAAAGGGTAACTGCCTCGACATGGAAAGAACCTTGGGAAACTTTAAAAGCAACAAAGCAAGGAAGCATGATATTTGATCTCAAAATGAATTTCTTTAGCGCCCCAAATTCATTAACAAATTGCAGAAGCAAATATAATAGCTAGTTCCAGCAATTTACTAGAATATTAATGTAAGAATCCAAAGAACTCATTCTTAAGATATTTTTCGAGCTCTCTTGTGCCCCTCAAATAATTTTTCACAAGTTATAGGAGTGTTCGACTTTTTTTATGCACTGATAATAACAAAAGAAATCCAAATGAATGATAAATTCTATCAGAGACAAAATCCAAAGGTGACTGATTAGTGGAAACAGCAAATCAAAATAAATGTCCACCTGCACCATGAACTACAACAAATTTCTTGGAGTCCACCACCAATTGATCATCAAAGTCATCAGCAACATTTGGGATATCGGAGGATCCAGGCCTCCTGCTCCAATCCATTCCATGGAAAGGTCCAAAAATCATTGCCTGCCGAAGCTGTGATGAAACTATTTTCAAATTCTCTCCATGTATCGTTTCCAATTCATTTTTGCAGGTAATTGCGGCACCCCCTGAAGAACACAAATACACCAAGAAAAATACCAAGATTAACTTGATCNGAAATTTGAACAGGAGAGAAGAGGTGGAGTAACAATTACAAGTGATAAAAATTACCGTGGAAGAAAAGTTAGAATAAAACTTTCATGTTCTGGAAATGATGTTAAATAAGTCAGTTTTTTGTCGTAAGTACAGAAAAATATTTTGTAAGTCAGAGAGCTGAAAAAAATTACTTTTTTTTCATGAATTTTAACGAAAATTTTGCAGCAATTTACCCTTAGAAGATTCATAATAATATCTACCTTTAACCTCTAGAATGTTTTTTTTAAAAAAAATTATTTTTCTACATGCGGTAGTGTGATTTTTGTAGGAAAAAAAAAGCAATAGAAAATCGAAATTAAAAGTAAAATATGATGGGATTCTAGCACAAGTGTCCTTTTAATAAAAATTTATAACATATAATTGTTTGCGCAAAAAATTTGGAGTAAGTCTCTTGCGAGACAGTCTCACGAATCTTTATCTGTGAGACAGGTCAACCCTACCGATATTCACAATAAAAAGTAATATTATTAGCATAAAAAGTAATACTTTTTTATGGATGACCCACATAAGAGATCTGTCTCACAAAATACGACCCGTGAGACCGTCTCACACAAGTTTTTGTCAAAAATTTGTGGACATGTCAATATTTAATATTAAAACCGACAAAATGAGTTTCGAATTAATAGTTGGTTATAATCTTCTTAGTAAAGTGTCAAAAACGAAGAACCAGAATGGGAAAAAAATCATACTTGACAATAATATACATTATGTCAATATGAACTGCATCATACATTTTTACAAACAAAAACGTGGATTGAAAGCTTGAATAAAATGCTAAAACTAAGGAAAGCCAAACTATTAACTTTGAACTATGCCAACAAATGTTTCAGAAAGCGACGAAATTCGCTGGGAATTTTTCTGGAGTTTCGTCGATGAGGAGTTGCAGATCCATCTTATGTTGTTCTTCTGCTTGTGTTGTTTGATTTTTCAGGGATAGTTATCTTCCTTGCGTTAATTCCCATATCTGAAAATGAGCTTACAACCTGGGAAAAATCAAAATGTTTCATGTTACAAAATGTAATGGGCCAAACTCTGTCATGATCTTTTTTGTTAATCATGTGGGGTTTTATATTAACTTTCATTGAACCAAAAAAAATTATGTTATGGGCCAACAATTGCAATTATTTGAAAATGTGTTCCGAGCATTAAATAGTGAAAGTTAAATACCTGGATGAAGATTGTGCCTTGGCCAAAGTCACCTTGGATTTTGCCAATAATTTGAACGAGTAGTCGGGCCATAAGTTGGTCCACGACTTGGGTTATGGAAAGTTGGACAGTGGGTTTAGTGGGTTTAATTCTTATGGAGAGCCATCAAGAGAAAGTGAATCGATCATCAGCAATACAATCGTCACAACTTAACCAAAATTCCAAATTAATCAAGTATTCAATTAAAAAATACTTTCCAAATTCGTTAGTTTATATTTCGTCTACGTTCTAGTAGTTTGTAACTTCAATCCTTTAAGATTTCATTTTACTTTCCTTTTATATTGTAAAAGTTTTGATTATTATTTGAAGTGGCTTAATAAATGTTGATGTCATAAACGAGAGATATCTGATATTCCTATTGTCCATGATTTTTCATATATGTTTTCGGTAGAGATTCCTGAATTTCCGCTAGAACAAAAAGTTGAGCTCAGTATCGAACTCATTCTAGGAACTGAACCCATCTCTTGTGCACCGTATAGTTTAACTCATGCATAGTTGAAAGAATAATTTGAAGTGTTTCTTTTTCTGTTTGTCAAAAAGAAAGATAGCACCATGCATATGTCTATTGATTACANTGTTGGGGAATTACACCCCCGAAACGATGCCGACCACGATGATAATAGTACCCAAAAACTTGCGGAATAAAATAACCAACAAGAACACAAAGATTTACGTGGTTCACCCAATATAGGCTACGTCCACGGAGCACTGCAACTTTTATAACCGGAAGAAATATTACAACAAGTGTATACACCAATACACTCAATATTTCTCACACTCCCAACCCGAGTATACCGAGAAAATAATTTCTCTAACTCACACAAAGAGAATTCCCGCACTCAAGAAAAAAATACACTCTTTTTTTCTATGCACTCTCTTTTTATCAAAGCTGAAAAGCTTTTGATTTTGGGATACAATAACTGAAGGAATTGAGCTCTATTTATAACTAATTCCTTCCAGCTATTTCTGCAAACTTTCCGATGTGGGATACAAATTTTCTTAATTTTTTATTCAACGGGCCCCACCTCACCTAACACCAAGCCGCACCAGCCCCTGGCCCGACCCCTACCCATCTCCCTAGGACCCTGATGGACCTTCTAGCCTAGCCCCTACCAAGCAGCAGCCCCCCCTGAAGCAGCAGCCGTGCGTGAATATGGGAGGAGTCCCACTTCCGGTGGACTCCTTCCACAAGCCTAGAACTCGAACCCTAGCCATCCTAGGACCCTTCCTACCCCTAGATCGAGACCACCACTGCCCCTGGACGAGCCCCCAAGCCCCATGCATAGTGATCGAGTCTCATGAATTTTGCACAAATCCTACAAAACTCACGGTTCTTACCTTGCTTGTGTTATACCGTTTCATAGCAAATAGTAACGAATATAGTATGCCGATCGAATTTCAAAAACATATTTATCATGTTTTGGTCAAGTTTTATTCATATTTTATCATGTATTTGCAGCGTGTCCGTTGGATTCAAAACGTTTTTCAAATAAACGTAAAATCGTCGCGTTTTTGAAAATATATGCTCTACCTTAAAAATAATTCAACCATCATATTTTTTCATGCATAAACAATTACAACACACATATTATGATTCTTATGATGTTTAAAAGAGTTTAGGAACGTGCTTTTGCGTTTATAGCACTCGAATTTTCAATCGTCGGCGAGGAAGGACGAACGGGCGACGAATAAAACAAGCTTTTCTTCCTCCTATTTTTCGAAAATATTGAAGTGTGCAAGGTGTGATTTTCGCCTGCTAGGTTATAAATTTGTGGTGTTTTGAAAGCTTTGGCAACTTATTTATAAATAATTAACATGTTAATGGGCTTTGCTTTTGGGCTAGCAAGCTTAAAGATAATTGGGCCTTCTTTAAATAATTAAATTGAGCCAAATAACACTTAATTAATTAAATAATAAAAGTTACAAAATTAGTTTCCATAAAATAATATTTTGATATTTTAAAACTCTTTGTTTTGCCCGAAACCGGCTTCCCGGGAAAAATCGAACTCGACTCGTAAAATAATTCGAACTTCAACATTTTTAGGAAAATTAAATCATTTTTAAATCATATTAGGAAGTATTTCCATTAATTAAATAAAAATACATATATTCTTGTCTTGGTCATTCCCGGTCTCCTTTTCCCTGCCTATTATCGAATATTCGGGTAAATTCCTTAATTTCATATAATCGTATCATATTATCATTTAATCATACAATCATACATCTAATCATATAATAAATATCATGCTAGCATTTAAAATTAATTAAATAAAACAATTAAGTAATTAAAATAATTTGCATGCATGCGGTTTACGTAGGTTGGTTTTTCGGACGTTACAATTAAAACTACATAGGTCAACTTGTCGATTAAATTATAGTGTTGTAACTTTTTGTTTCAAATAACACTCAAGCCCAATTTTGAGAAAGTGTCGTTGTCTGAAATTTTCATAACAAATTACATCGAGCTCATAATATTGTAGCTATCACCTCAAATAATGTATTTGATGTTCAGTGAAGTCATCAGGATAATACTTCTCGGCGGGAGTATTTGAAATTATCTTTTTGGTCCAACGCAGAGCTAAACTTTAAAAATTCTGATATCTCATATCATTAAATGTAGAGTAAAAATCTTCCAAACAATGAAACCAACTAATAAAGAGAAATCAAATTCAAGAAAACATACTCATAATGAAGTAATACCAACATTTACTATTCTAATAAGCTCAAGAAAATATGTACTTCAGGAGATGTATAGTCAAGTTTAACATCTAATCCACCAGCACGACTCTGATCCTCAATTCTGACTGTAACCCGCGCCCACTTTCTGTCGTACGTGATCCCTATGGAGGTGGTTCTGACTTTTGAGAAACATCAATTGTAAGAGTTGTTTAACATAAAAGTACAAAAATAAATAAATTTGTGTGTATCAGATTTTGGTGTTGTGTCTCGGTGTTGTCAGCACCGTTTACAATATGCAGCGGAATGTATTATTTATCACACACATAAACTTTGATAACCAGAATAAGACAGATTAAATTATGAACAAGTATAAATATTTGTACAATGTCTCAGGGCAAAATAATCACTAGAAAACTTTTAAATCGTTTATAAAACTCAATACTAACGACATGCATAAAAAGTGTATTATTTGACAACCCCAAGGAAATAAATTGCATCTAAAATAAACCAAATAAAATCACATATTCAAATATTGTGTCGCTTAAAACATAAACAGCCAAGAACTCTTCAACCAACACTCCACATGAGTATTATTTTTCAAATGTCTTCAACACAGATCAGCAACACAGCAAAGCAATATATTGATCACAAAAAACCTTCTGATAATAAATATTCAGCACTCAGCTATTTTATTTCTCCGTCAAAAACCACACCACGCGGCTGCCCTAGCTCTCTTCTTATATTCCCTTTATTTGACTTAGAATTCATTCCATAAAATAGTTCTACAATATATAGAAACAAAAGTTTCATTAGAAATAAAACTCTTTTAATCAAAGATAAAATATTTAGGGATGAATACCAAATTAGAACAAATTTTGTTAGTCAGAAAATGCAAAACTCTATATAATATTTTCATATTTATAAAATAAAAAAATTAAATAAGAAATAAAATATTATTTTCATCAACATTTTACATATACATTTTTTCTTTTTTAGTAAAAAAAATTAAGATAATAAAAATATAATATTTTCTTACCGGAAAATATTATCTAATTTTCTTCCACTCCTTAAGGGTTGAGACGTGAATATTTAATCTTGTATTCGTACACTTTCATATTTCCATTTCTAGAAGAACATTCTTAGTTGATTTTTTCATGACATCGAGCACCTCCCGCGGGAGCCTCCCTCAATTATTATTTTTTGTGAAAAATAATGGGCTATAAATAATTATATTATTTTCATTTCCTTCTCTAAAACTTTTTCTTGTCCCCATAAAATTTTTAATATATTTTTTTCGCCCTCCCAACTTTGTTTTTCTGGTTTCGTCCTAATCTCATGTTCAATATGTGATAAAATTAAGGATGAATCAGAATGCATTTGCATGATTATGTTATTCCTTAACTCATGTTGGAAGGGCTTGTAGAGTCAAGATACATCCAGATCGAAGAAAAGGTCACAACGTAGAATGCATTTGCATGATTGTGTAATTCCTTAACTCATGTTGGAAGGACTTGTAGAGTCAAGATACATCTGGATAGAAGAAAAAGTCGCAACGTTCTTGTCTACATTGACGCATCATATATATAAGAAAAACTAAGTAACTGGGCATGATTTTATACCTAGTGGTCAAACAATCATCACTAACTTCAATGAAATTCTACTATCAGTTTTGATATTACATCATCTACTGCTTGTTGAGGACAATTGTACTGAAGAATCTCGGAAATGCATGGCTTAAGGTAATTTACGAACTCCTTACAATATTGTGTACAAATATAATTTTTATCATGCAAAGAGCTGTATCTGTGTTGAATGAGACCTGAAACGAAAAATGAAAAATGGGCCCTCTTGTTGCAATAATAAATATAAAATTCAATTTCAAATAACAAATATAATAATAAATACATAAATATATCAAAACCAATATATTACATCAATAACAACTCAATAAATATTTAAAATAACTACATAAATACTACTCGTCTAGTTTTTTAGAGACGAAAATATTTATCAAATCTGTGTAATCCAATTGTCAGACCATTTCTTTCTCAATCGACAACATAGTTAGCCCATTTAATCTATCTTACGACATTGTTGATCGGAGATAATTATCGTAGAAACTACACTTTTAGTCTCTATAATTGTAGAAACTACAAAAGTCGCACATAAAATTTATATAAATCTCATAATTCAATTATAACTAATTAAAAAAATTTAAATCATACGATGTGTGCTTTTGTTATATATTTAATTAACATGATCTCTAAGCACATTATAGTGCCCATATCACAAGTATATTTCATTTTCAGTCAAGATGTTTTAATAGAATAATCTACAAATATAAATATAAATGTGTATTTATAAAGAAGATTTGAAATAGAAATAAAGCATAATTAATAAAGAAAATTAATTACATTCAGGCTTAAAAGAAGCAGGGGACCGTAAACTTTATTTCTTGAATGAGAACAAAAATCAGGGTTGAGATTTGGGATGAGTTAGAGAACAAATAACACA
>NC_133323.1:8394722-8423659 GCF_012295235.1 Primulina huaijiensis | reverse complement strand
TCTACCTATATCATTAAATTTTTTTTAATATAATTCATTATTAAAAAAAAAAAACACACACACACACACATATATATATATATATATGCAAAAAGCAATGACAATAATTCCAATTGTGTAAGCACGAATCACGTGTATCAGGACACTAGTATTAATGAAAATCGATATTATGTATTGATGATTCAAATGATAAAATCCAAAAGAAGAGATACAATAATTCCTTTCGTTAGGATCATAAAATTTATATCTTTTCTGAACTGGTTTGTAATTGTAACAGTGGTTGTGTTTGACCTTCGTAGAATTCTGTTTGGTTGGACTCTTATCAGACTTGCATGATTTGGAATGAGAACCATATCCATTCTTGTTGAGTCTGTTTTTTGTCCAACCTGACTTAGAACTCTCAAGTTCTTCATATCTAAGTACACGATGCATTCCTCTGTTCTTCTGGTAAATAGACTGACTTTTCTGAGATTCTGGCTCTATATGTTCATATATTGTGTTTGATCTAACAAAATCTCTGAATTTAGATTTGCATTTTTTCAGACACGACTGAGTACTTGTTTCAAAAGAAATGCATTCATTATGATCAAACTCTAAGCCTGATCTGTCACCAATTTGCTTTTGACTTTCGTGCAATTTCCTAAGTGAAACATAATACTTTATCCAAGTTTTGAGCAAATTATTCAACATTTGATTTTCAATCATTGTAACTTGGACTTCATATCGCATGTTCTCCTTTTCAGTTGTAAGCATAGTAACTTTGGCTTTAAGACTATCTAGCTCAACAAGTTGTTCACAACTTGATTTGCCAGACTTGGTTGTCAGACACTTGTTCTCTGCTTTGACTATCAAATTATTGTAAAAGTGTTTTGTACTCCACGACCAATTCATTTTGTGCAATGATTAAGTCATCTCGTATAAACTCATCCAAGGTAAAGTTAAATACCTTATCATCGTTGGATTTCAGATCATCTTTTTCCATTAGGCATTTGACTGACTCCCCATCACTCTCACTGAAAGCATCTGTTGAGCTAGTGGTCTCTTAGTCTGATTCAGCCCAATTGCTCTTGCTCTCTTCAGTTAGTAACACATTTTGTTCTCTTTTCTTCCTAAAATATTTCTTTTCATTTGTGGTCTTTCTTCTTTCAGGTGAATTATTTTCATCCTTCTTTAGTCTGGTATAGTAAGCAATGAAATGGCGTGTCCTGCCACAGTTAAAACAAGCTTGATTAGAATACTTTGATTATTTCTTGCAATATTTTTCTTGTAAGAATTTTAAAAGTTTGTGATTCTTTCTCATAAATTTTTCGAATTTCTTTACATACAATAACATGGCACCGTTGCTATGTTGTTCAGCAGACTTTTATGGAGACTCTTCTGCTACCACAAGAGATTATTTTAGATGATAGGTTTATGCCTTTTTTCATTTCTGATTCCCAACTCGAACTCATAAACCATCAGATAAGGGAAAAAATCGTGCAGCTCGAGCTTGTTCAGATATTTTGATTCTCGTATGGCAATGGTCTTTACGTCTCATTCTCTTGGTAAGTTTTTCACCACCTTCAGTGCAATCTATCGGTTGATGTAGTCCATCCCAAGAGCAGCCAGCTCGATCACAATGTTGCTGAATCTTTCATTGAACTCATTCTTCATCTCTCCAATTTTTATCTTCATGTTATCGAACTTTTGAATAGCTAACATCATTTTGTTCTCTTTGGTCTACTTGTTTCCTTCACGATGTTGTCTTAGCTTTTCCTAGATCTCTTTCCCCGTAGAAAAAGTTGTAATTTTATTGAACATAATTTTATCTAAAGTTTTATAAAGGAATGAGGATATCCTTGGCCACGTTATCCAGATTAGCCTTCCTCTTATCATCGGCAGTCCATTCTATTATGGGCCTCTCGACAATTTGTGAACCCCTATCTGAAATGGCTATAAGTGCGTTAGCTGTAAAGATCTTTATTGGTCTATCTGTGATGGCATGCCATATATCATCGTTCTGAGCTGACAAATGTGCTTATATTCAAATTTTTCAGTCATCGTATTATTGTTTATAAAACATAGGATCTTGTTGAAAGAGGCCATAAATGTATAGATATTCAGAGATCGGGAAGAAAACATTTTTGATATCATTTGTTAGGATCGAAAATTTGTTTAGATGGGGTAAATAAACACTTATACTGAAATGGGTTGTTTTTACAAACTCAAGTTGTGTGAGCAGCTAAAGTTAATTTTCCAATAAGACTGAGTACTTTGTGTTACTTAAACAGATAAGTGCGGAATCAGCTCGATATAATTACTGAATATTATAAAATTAATATCATCTCAGATCAGTTCAAATGAAAATATAGCCAGTAAATAAAGAGGACAAATATTTGTTTATGGAAGTTCGAAGACTAAGCTTTTATGTCTCCTCTTATTCTGTTTCAGAAGGATTTTACTAGAAGATTTGACAGGTAAAATTCTTTGTACAAATCTACTTCAACTTGGTTCCTATTGAGCTGAAACTCCTAGCCCCTAATTTATTAACGCAATCTGTTCGGAAACAATTTTCTGACAATTACAATGATTTCTCACAACATAAATCATCATGAAACAAGCATAAGATGTGTGAGAAGACAAGTGAACAGAATGATCCTTAAGTGAACTGATGAAACTCTCTGCTTGTGCATATCAATTTGAAATAGATCTTGATAAAATGCTGATAAATCGGAGAATGCATGAAGAAAGACTCGGAGTAGCAGTTATTCTGAAATGGCTATGATGTATTGCCATTTGATAGTTGTCGATCCAACGTTAATAAATATGGTCGGCACTCACAACCATATTGTATGCCCGAAAATTCTGCAGAGAATGCCACGTATTATAAGATCAACAGTTTTCCGTAGTAAGCATATCATATCAGTTGTTCTGCATTAGCTTATTAGTTCAGATGATTTCCGGATTAGGCTTATCAAATCAGTTCTTCATACGAATTAGTTAAGTTCAGTTTGTAGATAATTTCTCGAGCGTTCTGTATTTAACAATTTATAGAGTCCGATCAATTTAATTACCAAAACTTAATTCAAATTATATCTTAACAACTCTCTTGCTTATTGGATCGAAATACGATATATAAATTATTATGTATGGCACTTTAATAAGTAGAAATACGATAAAATTATTTTTTTTTAAAAAAAGAAATATGCCAAAGATTTAGAATATTTTTCTGAATATCAATATTTTTGCACCCTTAAATGAAAATGACTTGAAGAAATAATAATAATAATAAAAATAATAATAAAAGAATTGAAAGGGGAATTAAATAAATAATTCCAGCTATCGCAAAAATTGTTGTTACATGCAAAAGGTGTGGATATTGGATCAGAGGTGGTTTGGTTCATATTCATCGGGTGCCCACCAATATTTATCACTATTGGACCACACAGTACATATATATTACTATGCACATATTAATTATTATATGCATCTAAATTGATTTTTAATTTTTATATTTTCCCCATGGATAAAAAAATATAATATTTCTCGGTTAATATTCTTTTTCACATAGTATGTTGCCAGCGTCAGAACAAAGCATAAACATAATGTAAGTCGAGTTTAGAGTTTGACTCTGTCTTTTAAGACAAATTTGACCCACGTGAAATTTATGACAATTGTCTCTCAATATACAACGATTTTTATTTTACGATAGAAGCACTACAAATCACTAAATCGATATTAGTTATGACTCTTGGTTTAGATTTAATATGATATGTTGGATCTTAATCTAATGCGTGGATCATATCTCATTTGATGAGCCACATCCATTGGATCACATTTCTTGACCAGATTCAGTTTGGTGTGTCCATTTGAATTGAATGATCCAGATCACATCTCTTCAAAGTGATCACAATCTTTGGATGCAACCCTACATCTAGCAAATCACAAGCACCGGGCTTGAGCTATGGTCGAGATTTAATCTCGTTTATCTAGATCAATGTAGAGCTTATCTGATCATCATTCAACGGTCATGATAGCACCCTCTCTTGAATCATCATAGTCATTTATCATTATCATTCAGATCACGATCCAACGGCTCACTCGTCCTAGTGGTGCTTCATCACTTGCCACATTAACCAGTCATGGCCACGTATACGCTGACTAAACCATATGCCACGTCACTCCCACCACGAAGTGCAAAGTGCGGCATCGATGTGCTCTTGCGACATGTGCGGCTCTGTCTCGGTCTCGAGTTTGGGAGTGAGCGTGTGCGCAGACTCGGGCTTGGTCTATCCGTTGCACCTCTCTCTCTCCCCCGATTGACTTTGACATGATTGACTTTAACATAATAATTATTAATATTACATAATTGTATATAAAGAAGATGTCATTATATCGG
Organism: Primulina huaijiensis; assembly: GCF_012295235.1. Classification (NCBI taxonomy): domain Eukaryota; kingdom Viridiplantae; phylum Streptophyta; class Magnoliopsida; order Lamiales; family Gesneriaceae; genus Primulina; species Primulina huaijiensis. Next base: position 8,419,281 of record NC_133323.1, on the reverse strand, counting down.
TTTTCGTATATGGTATAAGTTCTCTCTCCTCCAGTATACAACATTAATGAACTTTTAATTACTCACTGTAATAATTAATTTCTCATTCCCTCCAAAATCGATTTTGAGCAAATCAAATATTCTAAATTTATCTAGTAAAAAATGTGAATTTTAATTTTCAAGTCAATTTTAGATTTTATCGGACGAGAACCATTCGATTAATTTTCGAAATTTAATGGTCATAAAACTCCATTTTTTCGAACAGTTTATCTTAGAGCAACCAAAACACAATATCTATATTTTTTTAGAAAAGAAACCCTATATATTTTTTTTAATGATATGGAAAACCACAGCTTTTATCATTTGGTGTGCACTGAATAAACCCTCATATTTCTTATCTTTATTTATACATTTGTTTTTTAAATGAGCATATTTATCATAAAATAAAAAATTATTATAAAAAGTTATTTTTAAAGTTTTAAATTTTAATATTATCAGTAACGCACAAGATTTGATTGTTGTCATAATTGTATCAACATGAGCCTTTCCAATATATTTATGTCAAAACTCACACCCACGCTGAGAAAATTCTTAGGGAGTCGTTCATCTTAGAATTGTCTCAAGTCAAACACACTTAACTTTGAAGTTCTTAATTTATGAGCTCTCGAAAAAAAATGCATCTTGATGATATGAGTAGTGCCTATCAAATTTTTAAGTCTTTGTCAATTGTGCAATCATATATATGCACAATCTTGGAATTCATTTCATTCTGATATGGGATATCACAATCGTCTCTCTTTCATAACGTAAAGTCCTCGTCGCAATTATCTCATCGATCCACCAATGTTGTGAATCTAAAGGTGGCTCATATGGATTCAACAAGTAGCTCTCGTGCATGTAGCACTTTGCCCTACATGTTAAGAGGTGACTCCCAATCAACGTGACAATTTGTCTCGTATAATACTTATTTTTTAATGTTCATGATGACGACAGTCTCTGATACGATTTTGTAACAACAAAAAAGAAATAACCTAATTTTCACGTTCTTTTTCCACACTTTGTGAAATTTCTTTTTAAAACACTTAATATATTATTCTCAGACGGGTAAAAACAATCACAAAACGATAAAAAAAATAATTTGACAATGTGCCATTGTACGTTAAATATTTTCAAGGTCAACCTAATAAAGTTGCAAGTTTTCCTTTTCAAGGGTAAGCTTGTAATTCCACCTGGATTCTTTACATATTCAAATATAGGAATCTCCAAAAGTCCGACTACACAGTACACAATGCACTCTCTTCAGATTGACATAACCAATAAAGATTTTGGATTAGGTAAAGATTCTAAGCTTAGGTTATTAGGATAATCCCCATATTACGATGTATGCGACACAAAATAAAAGATCTATACATAGACATCAATTTGTCTTTGTTCTACTGAGATTGATTATCAATCCTCATATTATAGTATATGTCACACCAAATAAAGATCTTTAAGTACATACATAAACATTGATTTGTCTATGTTACACTGATAGTATTATTTATTAAGATTAAAACTTGGACTTAACTCAAATCCAAAATCTAGCTCAAGGAAAGATGATTGTCTAAGACCATATATATAACTACCACGTATATTATCCAACCGATGTAGAACAATTAACATCTTCCCCACGTCCAAGAATGAACATTTGGAGCGTGAAGTTTACAAATAACCCAAATATGGGCAGAACGTGTGACCAAACTATGGGCAGTCCAACACATAACGGTGGAACCTGAGCTTTGATACCATAAGATTGGAACTTGGACCTAACTCAACTCCAAAAGCTAGCTCGAGGAAGGAGAATTGTCCAAGACCATATATACAATTCTCAAGTATATTATCCAATCGATGTGGGACAACTAACATTGTTTCATACGCATTTTAAACAAGATATTCGTGTGATCATCTGGACCGTCCATATTTTTTTTTGAATTCAAGGGATCACACGAACATCTTGTGTAAAAATACATTGGGAGTAATAATATCTGTATAGCATATAATTATCCTATAGACATTATATTTGGGATAATAGTATATTTCATTTCGTAAAAACCCAAAAAATCCAAAAAAAATTCTCATATGAAATTAATGGTCATTTCACACCTATGTTTTTAAATATGATATACCAAATCCCTTGCATATTCAATCGTATTTATACGCACTTTATACAATATTTCAAGAATATTAGTATATAGATTGTGCACACATACAATTAAACATGCAAGGGGTTTTATGTCTCGTTTGTAAGAAAACAGAGATACTTTTTTTTAAAAAAATAAAATTTTATTTAATTACAAATAAAACCTAACGGAGAGGACAAGAAAACAGAGATAATTACAGACTATTAGTTTAATACATAGGGTTTTCTCTCAATAGTAGTTAGATGGGGGTGGACTTCATTGCATTGGAAATAAATACTCTCTTTTTAACTTTGCTATAATTTTATAGGTATAGTTTGGTGTCGAGGATAAGAAATTGATTTATTATATATTTTTATTTTGTTCATCGTTTGGTTTATTTAATAAAAGATTAGGGTCGTGTATCATTATATTATCTACATATATATGGATTGTTTGTATCATTATGTTATATATGTATCATTCATCATCTCATCTACACATACAAATATAATTTCAATTATATATACAAGATTTACTTGCCAAAACATAAGATTGAGATTGATTATACCAATAGTATGTCTTTTATGAGACAAGATCATCGATCTTTATTTATGAGACGGATCAATAAAACTTATATTTACAACAAAAATAATAATTTTACCATAAAAAATAATAATTTTTCATGAATAACCTAAATAAAATATTTATTTCATAAAATTGATCTATAAACCATTTCATAGAAGTTTTAGCAAAATATATTACAAAAAATATAACTGAAAATTGTACTACTTTATCAAAACAAGAACTCCTACCACGTCAAATGTATGCGAGACAGTGGAAGCCGTGAATTGAATAATAATAATAATAACAGTGCCTTCAAATCCAACTCTTTCTATCTTCTAAATATCCGAATATGAGAGACCGGGCTTATAGCCCAGTGATCTCACCCCCTGCCGGAATAGCCGGTTTCTCCGGGTTCGATTTTCCTCCCCGCGTGAATTGTAATAATAAAAAAAAAATATCCGAATATGAAAAGCGACAGATATCATGGCCACCTCATACAAGATTACAGGCCTATAAAGTTGGTCAAACATCTGAAAAAACTAGGCAAGTCCACTCCCCCACGTCCCTTCTTGTTCTTATCTATTTGTCATATTTTAACATATTATTATTATTAATATATATATGTGTGTGTCTGTGTGTTATAATTTCAAATGACTGAATGAGCCACGAACTTGAAATCTGTTGTTATAAAAGAAAAAAATAACGAAAAAAATGGAAGTAAAAGAAATTCAAAACCATGAGTTTAATCTCCACACTCTTCGAAATTTGCCTGTGATACCTGATAGAAAGAAAAAGTTTTTTAAACTCCCTCTTTTATATTTTATTCATATAATTCCTCCCCATTTTTTATTATCCCCATTTTGTTTCCTCTCTCTCACCCCACTCCATTCTTACTTCTCTCAATATCTTCCCGTCGACCCGTAAAAACCCTAGCCTTCCCTTAGCCACCAAAACCCACCGCCTCAACACCCACGGACGGCGAAAGCAAGTGGAAGCGAACTTTTTTTTGGCTCAAAAAGCACACAGATCTTCCATGTGTGCGAGTGAGTGAAAGAAGAGGACCCATCGCCTCGACACCCACGGACGGCGAAGGCAACCTTTTTTTGGGCTCAAAAAGCACACAGATCTTCCATGTACATGTGTGGGTGAAAGAAGAGGGCCAAAACCAGAGGACTTTCGTTTTTCGAAATTTTCATGGTGCTTTCAAAAAAAAAATTGTCTACTTTTGTTTTCATTGAAACAGATGAATAGTGGTTTAAATTTACTACTACAAGGGTCAATTTCACACTCAACAATACTTCCAGGATTATTTTTTTGATGGCACTACAATACCATCTTAATCTATCATAAGACCCATCATCTGCACCATGAATGTCATGCATAGTCAATTCTTTCCCTTTTCAAATCTTGTGGTAACTGAGCTCGACCCCATAATCTCTTTGTATATCTTTCAACATCATACACGGTCGATACGAGAAGACTCTCCCCTCAATCTCTCCATCATAACATTGGAAATTCAGGCAGCATCAGCTTTAGAATGTCCACTACTACGCAGATTGTCGTCTCCACATATATGTATTAGATTACATTTTCTAATGCCAAAAAGATTGTCAGATTTGTGTCTTGAAGCATAACTTCTACAAGAAAAGTTGTTTATTCTACAGAAAAAAGTAACGTTCTCATTATCATTCTTTCTGTACGAGAAAGAACGTCTCGTAGCAATTGCATAATTTTTAGCATAAACTCGAAATTCAACAGCATCTTTGAATATTTGACCGTTTCCACGAATTCAATTACTCCAAACGACTATGGAATTTTTTAGCAAACCAACTTCAAGATGACCGTCGTTATTACTCAATGTGTCATCTTCAGATTCAACCCATTTTAAGTAATGTAAAATTTTGTTAACACCTTCATTTGTACCTTTTACGAAATTATTAAAATAAGACACATGAAATAATACTTATATTCTAGATAACAATGCAAATGATTAGTTGATTGAAAAATATAACTGACAGATCATCTAGATTCACAAGAAGTACACTCACAATAGATTTCTCATCGGTAGTTACACTCTCGAAATGCATTACCAAGCAAAACAAAAAGAAACATCAACAAAAACCCAAGTCACGTGGAAAGTAAAAATTAAGATATAAGTTGTTATCTCCCAATATTATGGCCTCCCATTTGGTCTTTTTTCACTGCCCTCATGTTAATTATTATCAGTCTCATAGATGTGTGAAGATAGTTCATGATACGGATGTCATCATCTTCATTCAACGTCACATACATNAAAAAAAAAAAAATTCACACTAAAACCAACAAAGCTCGAGTAGAACCAACATGATTCGATGATACCAACATAAATCGAATAGAAACTAGAGACATTTTAAAAAAAGTACAGATCAATTACATAAAGTACAACACCATAACAGCAGAATAATAATATATACAACAAAAAATAAAGCGATAGATTGTCAATACATTAAAACAATAAAACACAAATACAAATCACTCATAAACTTGCACAAACTTACAATAACTAATAACAATTCCAAAAAAAATCCGAAGTATAACATCCGAAAAACCAATAACAGGCTGATGAATCGGACTAACATAAGGTCTACCCTTAAACCAACACAAACTAAAGAAAATCCAAATATATTGACTGTCTTGTTTCTCCCGTGTCTTCTGCATTGAGCTTTCAATCATATATTTAAATAAAACTAAAAATCTTGTGGGTACCAACAAGCTTGTGTGTATTTCATATATATGTAAAAAATTACATATTGAGAGAAAATATGTTTGTTGTGAAGACCCGAGAATTAGCTACACAAAGCCATGAATTAAAACTCATTCAAGCCATGAATTCAAAGAGGAATTTGAAGGGACATAACAACATTTTAGTGGTGTTTAAAGCCCTTAAGGAGGCCATAAACATGGTGGTAATGGTATTGAATGGTACCCTCTTCACCTCCCCTCCATGAACCTATAAATACAAAAACAAGGCAAAGATGTCCATATTTTCGAGCTCCATAGCGGTTATTCTCAAGAATCGGTTTACCTCCGTCCTACGCACATTTTGTCCCAAGTTTTGAGTTAAGGTTGCTGCTCAAATGCTGTCACTATTCGGAAGAGTTCGAGAGGAATTCTTCCCACAAGTTCCTCACGTTTTATTCCGAAGATAATAATCGAATAAGTGGGCTTTTGCTATATATATTTCTTCGTAAGTGGGCTTTTTCTATACTATTATGTACACCTGTTTTTCATAAGTGTACTACTCGATAAATATATCAACATACTCGTTCTTCGTAAGTATGTCCACATTTGCTTAAAAATACACTATGAATGTTTCTTGAAATTCGATCGGCATGATATATTCGTTCCTATTTGTTATGAAAATCCTTGAACAATTTATTGTTTGATATTAGTTATAATATTTGAAAGCATGTTTGAAATATTTGAAATACACTGTAATGATTCGAATTAGAAATGGCAAGGAAATTTTGATATTTGATATGTTTTGTTTAAGGCCCTGATGCGGTAGGTTATAATAACCGTTCTTTTGGCCTCGCTCCTTAGAGGAGTAACATATAGGGGGACTGATCATTAAACCATGAAAAGGAGATGATTTTCAGTGCTATGTTTGTATCTTGTTCGTATTCGATTCAACATGCTTATTATTGAAATTATGATAATGTATTCGTATAATCTTGATATTTGTTATGCTCGATCGACCCCCATTTACTGAGTATTTCCCAAATACTCACCCCTTACATTCCCACCCCAAATAAGAACGAGGAAAAAATCGAAGATAAAGAACAAGAATATTTTTGGAGATGGTGATGAAGCCAATCCAATTGAAGATCAGTCTTTTCATTCTGTATTTTAGTTAGATTACCGTGTTTTACGCTTCCACATTTCGTTTTAATCGCATTGTAAAGACGACTATTGATTTATGTAATAGACTGGCTTTTGGGTATTTTATGTACTACGTGACTTGTTGTTATACGATTTTAAATTGTTAAACAACGCCGATGACACGTCTCAGTTTCGAGGCGTGACATTTAAGTGGTATCAGAGCCGCCAGATTCATAATCTGGCTGGGGATTTCGAAAGACAAAGTTTGACGAAGTTAGATTTTGGCAAAAACTTAGTCATTCATGTCCACCCCAATCTTAGATTTGAAAATTGTGACTTTCCATAGGAAACTCAAGAATTCGATTCCATTAATTATTCTGAATTAATCTCGACGTATAATCTTCAAACCATACGTCAATTCTCGAATTTTCCACCTTTGAACCCTTTCTGAATCAAATCTCGAATGAGATGACTCTGAAATTTACCGTTTGATGTTTATTCACGATCTTATCATTTTGTAAGCCTTTCCACTTGTTTTTATTTCAGGAAAAGACTTCAAATACTTCTATGCCTTTCACTCGAACCACGGCTCGCATGAGTGTTATACCAGTCCCTGACAAGGATAACATCATTAAGGACCTCCTAGCATCTCTCGCTTGAGAACAGAAAGACAACGGGAAACTGATTGCAACTTTACATACTCTACAAGAAGAAAAGCACGAGCTAGAGGAACATAAAGCTCATCTCCAGGCTCTCTTGGAACAGACCTCTTTTATTGCAGTCCAACGACATCAACAAGATGCATTGGTCATTCAAGAACTACAAGATTCGGTGCAACATCTGACTATACATAACGAACACTTACAAAATCAGGTTCAACAACTTCAGGATGCCCTTATCGACTTGGAACCTGAAATGGAACCAATGGAAGAGCCAATGGAAGACGAAGCATTAGGAGATGGCGAGATTTTAGATGATTGAGGAATTAGTGTCGCGACTGGTTGTAATAAGGATTTATAATCCATTTGATTTCTCATGAATATTCTCTCCTTTTGTGCTTCCTAAAACTTGGATTTGTATTGCTTCCCTTTTCATTTGAATCAATAAAAGTTTATTTGGTTTTATCAGTGGTCGATTTCATTTCATGTTTGACTCATTGATATATGTTAGCAAACGAATATCTTAGAAACTTATACACTTGTAGGACATGGACGGGAGACCAGTACGAAACAACCGCAACCCACGCTACGGAAGTCGCAATAACAAATGTAATAACACCGACAATGAAGAGAACCTATCTCCGCCACCACCACCAGGGTTGGGCCTAAGTCAAGCTGACTTAATGGCCATAGCAACTATTGTAGCCACCACCATCCAAGGGTTGGGAAACACAAACGCCAATGGCAATCCACCACCACCAGGACCTCCAGCACATGGGGTTAAGTACCACTACGAGTCTCTCCGAAAGAATCGAGCTCAAACATTTAAAGGAGACCCGGACCCCGAAGCTGCCCAAAACTGGATCAAAAATATCGAGATCAAACTCCGCCTACTCGAGATTCCCAACGAGTTCAAGGTGGATGTGGTGACACCATTTTTAGAAGAAAAAACAGCCAAATGGTGGGAGACAGTCTCACCAGCTATGACAGCAGATGGACCAATCACATGGCAACAGTTTCGAGAGGTATTCCTGAAACAGTACTACCTGGCTGAAGTGAGATCACAGAAGTTGAGTGAATTTGAAAATTTCGCTCAAACTATGGATATGTCTGTGGTGGAGTATACTTCAAAGTTCAACTCCCTTGGAACCTATGCACCCACTATCATGGCTGATGATTCCTTGAAAATGCATCGGTTCAAGCGTGGTTTGAGCAGCCGTATTCAGTCAGCTGTAGCAGTTTATCAGCCTACGAGCTTTGTTGATCTAATGGGCGCAGCAATAAGAGCCGATACAGACGTCAAACACCGGGAGGATGAGAACAAGAATAAGCGACCTCATTATGGACAATCTTTTCAAGGGAAACAACCGATCAAAAGACCAAATCAGTCTAATGGGACTTTCAAGGCCGCTTCGTCCAGTCCAACATATCAAGAGGCCAAGATGTGTCCTATCTGCAATAACCGCCATTCTTGGGAATGCCGTAGAAAAACTGGTGCATGCTTCAATTATGGGAAATTGGGACATCGAATTGCTGATTGTCCCGAGCCGAAGAAAGAGACATGGTAAATATTGATACGACATCCAACAAGCCAAAGGAAAATAAGCCTAACGCTCGTGTGTTTGCAATGACTCAGAAAGAGGCAGATGACTCAAACGATGTCGTGGCAGATACCATTCTAATCAATGAAATGCCAGCTTATGTATTGTTTGATTGTGGTGCCACTCATTCGTTCATATCTAAGATTTTCACTAAGAAATTAAGGCTTATACCTGAGATACTTATTGAACCATTTAGAGTAGCAACTCCCACAAGTAAGACAATTGAAACACATAGGGTGCACAGAGATTGTAGGATCTTTATCAATGAGCACCTATTTCAAGCTGAGTTGATTCAACTAAACATGGTGGAGTTCGACGCCATTCTGGGAATGAATTGGCTATCAAAGAATCACGTAATTGTAGACTACCGCTTGAAGAACGTCAAACTAAGGGCTTCGAACCAAGAAGAGATCATTTACTATGGCAAAGTCAAGAAACAAGAATCCTTATTATCTGCTTCCCAGACTTGAAAAGCCATGAAAAGCCATGAAAAGTGGAGAAGAAGTTTACATGGCTATGTTAAGCGAGGTAAAGGAACGAACCACACTTGCACTAGAAAAGATTCCGGTAGTACAAGAGTTTCCGGATGTCTTTCTTGAAGAACTCCCTGGCACGATTCCCGACCGCGATGTGGAATTTGAGATTAATTTAGTACCGCATGCTACACCAATCTCAAAAGCACCGTACCAAATGGCTCCAGCAGAGTTGAAAGAACTCAAAGAACAACTTCAAGAATTGTTGGATAAGAAGCAAATCCGACCAAGAGCATCCCCATGGGGAGCTCCTATCCTATTTGTGAAGAAAAAAGACGGAAGCATGAGATTGTGTATTGATTACAGGGAACTGAATAAGATCACAATCAAGAATAAGTACCCGCTTCCAAGGATAGATGACTTGTTTGACCAACTCAAAGGAGCTACAGTCTTTTCCAAGCTCGACTTAAGGTCAGGCTACCACCAACTAAAGGTCAAAACAAACGATATTCCGAAGACAACCTTCAGAACAAGGTATGGACACTATGAGTTCATGGTAATGCCGTTCGGGTTAACAAACGCTCCGGCAGCTTTCATGGATCTCATGAACAGGGTGTTCAAATCGTTTCTTGACAAGTTTGTTGTGGTGTTCATCGACGATATTCTGGTATATTCATCAAGTGAGGAGGATCACCAAGAACATCTTCATCTCACCCTCCAGACGCTTAGAGAAAAAGAACTGTATGCCAAGTTCAAGAAATACGAATTCTGGCTAAAGAGCGTCACATTCTTGGGACACATAATATCAGCAGCAGGAGTGTCTGTGGACCCTGAGAAGGTAGAAGCAATCATGGATTGGTCGAGACCAAAGAATGTGACAGAAATTCGAAGCTTCTTGGGATTAGCGGGCTATTATCGAAAATTTGTTGAAGGATTCTCTTAAATAGTCATACCCCTCACTAAACTCACACAAAATAACTCTAAGTTTCAATGGAGTGAAGAATGTGAACAAAGTTTGGAGACCTTGAAGAAGAAACTTGCAGCTACTTCGGTATTGGTATTGCCAACAGAAGGAAGAGACTTCACCATCTACAGCGACGCTTCAAAAAGAGGTTTAGGATGTGTGCTCATGCAAGATGGGAGAGTAATTGCCTACGCTTCAAGACAACTGAAACCATATGAGCACAACTATCCGACGCATGACCTCGAACTAGCTTCAGTTGTGTTCGCATTGAAAATTTGGAGACATTATCTTTATGGAGCCAAGTGTGAGATTTTCACTGATCACCAAAGTATCAAATATTTGTTCTCTCAAAAAGAACTAAATATGCAGTAGAGACGATGGATTGAACTCCTGAAAGATTACGACTTGACGATAAGCTATCATCCGGGCAAGGCAAACAAGGTTGCTGATGCTTTGAGTCGGAAGAATATGAGCAAAGTAATCCTAGCTTCACTTTCAGCACAACCATGCCTCCGGGAAACGATCAAGATAAGTCAAGATCGGGACCCCACTTTGGTGAAATTGAAACAACAAGCCGAAGAAGGAAAATCAGCGGATCTCCAGACAGATGACAAAGGAGTTTTGTGGATGAAAGGGAGATTGTATGTACCTGACATTGAAAATCTTCGATAGGAAGTAATGTCTGAAGCACACAAGTCAAAATTTTCAGTCCACCCCGGCAGTACCAAAATGTATACAGATTTGAAGAAAAACTTCTGGTGGAGTGGAATGAAAAAAGACGTTGCAATGTTTGTCTCCAAGTGTCACGTGTGCCAACAAGTCAAGGCAGAACACCAGAGACCTGGTGGACTTCTTCAACCTTTGGAAATCCCGGAATGGAAATGGGAACATATTTCCATGGACTTTGTAGTCGGTTTACCAAAGTATAGACAAAGACATGATGGTATATGGGTAATCGTAGATAGACTCACAAAATCTGCGCATTTCTTACCTGTCTGCATGAACTATAATATGGATAAACTGGCCACCTTATACATGAATAATATTTTACGGTTACACGGAGTTCTAGTTAGCATACTATCAGACAGAGATCCTAGGTTTGCATCCCGTTTTTGGAAGAGCTTTCAAAAAGCTATGGGGACAAAAGTTACTCTTAGTACGACATATCACCCTCAAACGGACGGCCAAACTGAGAGAACAATACAAACTCTTGAGGACATGCTGAGAGCATGTGCTCTAGACTTCAGTGGTAATTGGAGCGAACATCTGTCCTTAATCGAGCTCGTATACAATAATAGTTATCACAACAGTATTGGAATGGCACCGTACGAAGCTCTGTATGGACGAAAGTGTCGATCGCCACTATATTGGGATGAAGTAGGGGAAAAAGACATGGTTGGACCCGAACTGATCCAAGAAACAATGGATAAAGTTGCTATGATAAAAGAGAGACTGAAAACTGCACAGGATCGACAGAAAAGCTGGGCTGACCTGAAAAGAAGACCCGTGGAATTTGAAGTGGGTGAAAAAGCATATGTGAAAATGTCACCCATGAAAAGTGTGATGCGGTTCAATAAAACTGGGAAATTGAATCCTAGATACTTCGGACCTTTTGAAATCCTAGAGAAAGTGGGAACACTTGCTTATAGAATAGCACTTCCACCGGATATGTCAAGAATCCACAATGTTTTCCACGTTTCGCAGCTAAGGAAATATATTTCCGATCCAAATCATATTCTGGAGGCTGGACCACTTCTGGTTAAGGGCAAGCTAAATGAGCAACTGAAGTACGAAGAAATTCCAATCCGAATTGTGGGTAACAAACACCAAGTACTGAGGCGACGAACTATTCCATATGTCAAAGTACAATGGTCCAATCACACCGAAAAAGAAGCTACTCGGGAGTTGGAAGAAAAGATGCGAGAACAATATCCTTATCTCTTTGAAGATCGGGTACAGCCAAGTTTCGAGGACGAAACTCTTCATAAGGTGGGAAGGATGTGAAGACCCAAGAATTAGCTACACAAAGCCATGAATTCAAAAAGGAATTTGAAGAGACGTAACAATATTTTAATGGTGTTTAAAGCCCTTAAGGAGGCCATAAACATGGTGGTAATGGTATTGAATGGTAGCCTTTTCACCTCCCTTCCATGAACCTATAAATACCCCCAAAGAGCTAAAGGAAACCACACCAAAAACAAGGCACAAGCTGTCCATATTTTCGAGCTCCATAGCGGTTATTCTCAAGCATCGGCTTACCTCCGTCCTACCCACATTTTTCCCAAGTTTTGAGTTAAGGTTGCTGCTCAAGTGGTGCCACTATTCGGAAGAGTTCGAGCGGAATTCCTCCCACAAGTTCCTCACGTTTTATTCTGAAGATAATAATCAAGTAATTGGGCTTTTGTTATATATATTTTTTCGTAAGTGGGCTTTTTCTATACTATTATGTACACTTGTTTTTCATAAGTGTACTACTCGATAAATATATCAACATACTCGTTCTTCGTAAGTATGTCTACATTTGCTTAAAAATACATTATGTATGTTTCTTGAAATTCGATCGGCATGATATATTCGTTCCTATTTGTTATGAAAATCCTTGAACAATTTATTGTTTGATATTAGTTATAATATTTGAAAGCATGTTTGAAATATTTGAAATGTACTGTAATGATTCGAATTAAAAATGGCAAGGAAATTCCGATATTTGATATGTTTTGTTTAAGGCCCTGATACGGTGGGTTATAATAACCGTTCTTTTGGCCTCGCCCCTTAGAGGAGTAACATATAGGGGACTGATTAGTAAACCATGAAAAGGAGATGATTTTCAGTGCTATGTTTGTATCTTGTTCGTATTCGATTCAACATGCTTATTATTGAAATTATGATAATGTATTCGTATAATCTTGATATTGGTTATGCCCGATCGACCCTCATTTACTGAGTATTTCCCAAATACTCACCCCTTACATTCCCACCCTAGATATGAACGAGGAACAAATCGAAGATAAAGAACAAGAATATTTTTGGGGATGGTGATGAAGCCAATCCAATTGAAGACCAGTCTTTTCATTCTGTCTTTTAGTTAGATTACCGTGTTTTACACTTCCGCATTTCGTTTTAATCGCATTGTAAAGACGATTATTGATTTATTTAATAGACTGGCTTTTGGCTATTTGATGTACTACGTGGCTTGTTGCTATACGATTTTAAATTGTTAAACAACACCGATGACACGTCTCGGTTTCGAGGCGTGACATTTGTGGTTAACATAAAATTAAATTATAAGACAATCCCTTCAGAAAATCAACATACGACCCAAAAATGTCTCATTTAGATTTCATTAATAATGATAATAATATAAAATTGGTTATACACATTCCTTTTGCTTGCCCTCCTCGATTCTCAAACAAGAACAAGGTAGAGACAACCAAATATCATTGAATTTATTGTCTTTTTTTGTAGGCTCCATTACCATATGTTGTTGTTAGAAAGAATGATACGAACATTGAAATAGAGTACCATAAATCAATAAGAAATTTGGTGACAAATATAAAATTACTAGAAAAATCGAGTAAGAAAAAAGAAGGATAAAGTCACTTGTTTTGCTTTCTTGCTTCTCCAAAAATTCGACTGCCTCGGTCACCTGTTTGTCTTCTTTCCGTATACCTTATGTAACTTGATTCGAAATCTTCGTTGTGTCGTCATGGGTTTTGTGTGGCATGTAGTCTTGAAGGAGGTGGTGGAAGACTAGGGTTGTTTTGAGTCGACGAAAAGAAATTGAAAGAAGTGAGAATGATGTGGGGTGAGAGAGGGAGGATAATAAAAATGGTAAGGAAAATGCATAAAATATTGAGGAGGGGGTTCAAAATTTTTTTTTCCCCTTGTATCAAGTATTGCAGACAAATTTCGAAAGATACGTGGACTGAACACAAACTTGTGTTTGTGAGTGGGGATTTTCCACCAATTTTCCTTTAAATGTATAAATTTTAATACATGTAAAATCTTATTTAAAATGTTGAAAGTAAAAAAGACATAATATATAATAATAAAATTTAAATGTAGAAAATTTAAAACATACAAATTCTCATTTAAATTGTTGAAAGAAAAAAAAGATATGGATTTGAAGGATCGAGTGTGCTAGTGCATTCGAAGGCATTTCGAACACTATATTCTCCAATGAGCTGCAATAGCTCGTGTTCTAAGAATGTTAACACCGATGAATTAAATCTAGTTTGGTTTAAAACCAATAAGAAGAAACTCGAAGTAATCCTTCGTGAAGAAGACTGTTATTAGAAAATATTTTAACTTATGTAAACTGAATAACTGAAAAAGGGTAGATTAGTTTTTTCATTCATCAGTTCAGTTATGGTGACAACTGAAATGACGGATACTCTAACTGATCAAAACAATTTGAAAACATCAATTAATCAGTTAAATATACAAGATATGTTTATGGATGTTCGGAGACTTCAACTGCTCCTACGTCACCCCTTATACCACCACGGGTATGATCACTAGAAGACTTTGGTTTATACAACACTTTGTACGAACCCACTCAGCTAGACTTACACTACTGCCTAAATTGAACTCCTAGCTACGACTGAATACAGCACCTTCCAGCCAACACTTCTTTAACGTCTATGTGTCAAAGATTATATACACAAGTTTAACGTCTTTGTGCAAGACGGTATTTGAGTGGTTGAGAGTGTTTGTGTGTGAGAACTAAACAAGGATGTTCTCACACACTGAGGGATAAAAGCTTCTATACTAAGCTGATAACACGTTGAAGTGTCTCTCTGAACTGATTGTTTCTGAAAGCTGATTTGCAATGTGCGTGCCCTTTCTTTTCTCTCTTATTTGTGTTTAAGCTTTTTTACTCTTTGTATCTTTTTGTTCTTCTTGTTAATGATGTTGTTGAGTTTTCACTGATCTTCTCTATATATAGGCGGGAAAACTGATCGTACATCGAGACTCATTTATTGTATCTGTTGCATCTTGAATTCGTTTCTTGGACTTTGTGTCTCGACTTTTCGACTGTCCTTCTGAAACGTTTTGTCTTTAATGCTCTGACGCAACGTCCATTATTGTCCTTTGACTGTACAAAGGCTTTGTACCTTCACGCACAGCTGCAATCCACTGAAAGAGTTTGTCTTCATCTTCAACTGAAAGATTCTGACTGATGCTTCGGACTGGTCAGATGAACTGATCTTCAGTTGGGATGGTGAAATCAGTTGACTCGTTCAGTTGAATTGATTAGATGTGTATCTTCATAAGTTGAACACTCCTTGGGCTGGCCAGGCTTCTGAGGTTCTCCTGCTTAACCACCTATCAACTGGACAATCAGCTGGACTGCTCAATTGACATAACAGTTAGACTGATTTAGTTTGTGCGATTAGTTAGGTCTTCAGTTTGCGATGTAAACAGCTCGTGACTGATCCTAGCTTCTGCACACTAAGGTAAATTATTAGTAGCACAAATTAACAAATTTTGTTAACATCAAAATCAAGATTGCGAACTTGAAAAGTTCCAACAGGATTTATAATAATAAAATTTAAAACTTACAACTTCTCATTTAAACGTTTATAACAAAATAAAATTTATAATTGAAAATGTTTCAATTATAATAATAAAATTTTTAACAACTTGATCATGATGTATTTCATATTTGAGTTGCTATAGTAATTCGACTATTGTTCCATTGGAAGATGACACCATCTCATGTATCAATTTCTTCCAATCTCTTTTGATTTCTATCATTGTCTTAATTTACACCTTCTTGCTCCACCTCTAACTCTTCATTTGTAATCTCACAAATAATTTCTTCTTTCCAATCAAACTTCTTTAATAAAATTATGTAACACACAAGCAATTACGAAGTATATTTGGTTACTTAAACTATAATTATTCGTTGGTCCCTTAAGAAAGGCAAAACGACGCTTCAAACATCCAAAACTTCTTTCAATCACATTTCGTAAAGAAGCATGAATGTAATTGAAATATTCTTCTAGAGTTGTTGGAGCACGACCTCGACCTGTAAAGTCTTGCATTTGATAGAGAACACCATGAAATGAAGCCATAAATCCTGGCATATTTTTGTAAGCCGAGTCAACAACATAATATTCACCTAAATGAGGCATTGGAAAATTCATATCTGGATGACTTGATGCACTTTGTAGGATTCTGGAGTCATGGGCGCTTCCCTTCTATCCGACATAAACAAAGATAAATCTCATATGATGGTTTCATGCAACCAGTACATTTTGAGTGATGTTACCTTTCCTATTTCAAAATGCATCTTGACAAGCTGCTAGTACGAATGCATACACACATACCTTAAACCATGGGTAAAACTTCGACCTATCCCTTATTCTATGATGAACCACTAGCTCATTCTGAAGAGCAATATAAGTGAACAAAAGCTTTAACAATCAAAGCATTATTACATTTGACAATTTTAGTTGAATGCTGAAATCTCTCTGCAATTACACGAATACGACCACTTGCACCAATCAATGTTAAGAACATGACAAGAGACTCCTCAAGTGATACTTGAATTTGATGATGCTATGATACATAATACCCTTATCTAAGTATGTTACAAAATCGCAGTATCCACCGTGATCTGACAATTTTTTTCCCAAAATTCGACCACAATGTTCGGTCAATATTTCCTTCATATAATCATCCCCAGTAAGGGTTGATGTCCTAAATAGATTTCTACCAATCCTAAGTATTTGTTTTTTATGCTTTTGCACTAGTTGATACAACATCCATTCCTCAATCTCATCATCAGATGAAGAAGAATAACCCAAGTGTGAAGACCTTGCCATATATTTTACCTAAAAACATAAAGAAACACCAAATTTTCTTCAGCGCAAAAGAAAAATCTATGTCATTCATGTTAATGAAAGACGTAGAACCGAGCGCTTGCCGCTTTACCAAAAGCTATAGCTGGTGGTAATGGTGAAACTTAAATCTTTTAAACCGTACAGCAACTCAAGCACCACGGTTCGATCGCTCTACCAAGCAGGGATAATTATTACACCCAACAATCTCCTTCCAATAATTGCACTCCTTGCAATCAATGAGAATCGAACCCGTGACCTTGGCTCTTATACCAATTGTAGGACCGAGCGCTTGCCGCTTTACCAAAAGCTATAGCTGGTTGTAATGGTGCAACTCAAATCTTTTAATCCGCACAGCAACTCAAGTACCACCGTTCGATCGCTCTACCAAGCAGGGACAATTATTGCACCCAACAAAAGACATAAGAGAACTAGAATCCATTCACCAATTAAGCCACCCACGTGATTAAAAAAAAGAAGCAAATTTACATTAACACGCACATAAAAAGGCTTAGTTAAATAACTACATAAAGCAGGTCAGAGGATCAAGAGAATTAGGGGCGAAGAGGATGACAAGAAAGAATCACTGCCAAAAAAAAAAAAGATTGGTTCAGTGGTTAAGTTGATAATAACCAAAATCATCAATAGTAAGATAAACATTTAGATGTAAATGACGTCATTTAAGCCAAGTTCAGGAATCAACTTCAATTCTACGTACAGATTTAAAGCTTGTCATTGATTCAAACATAAAATTTGGTGATTAAATTCAATCACACAAAATCTCAAGGTAAAGAGGCAGGGAAAATAGTAAGACATGTCGGCAAGAGTTTTAAATGAGGTGAGGACATCATGTTTTGAAATAATTAAAACGTGGGTTGGCTATTTCGTGGAAAGATGGAAGACGCGTTTTATACGCGTCTTCACACGGTCAAGGGGCTANTTTTTGAAGATTTCTCTTTTCAGAGGCGTGGTCAGATTTGGCTAGCATGGGAAGTTGTCTCCTCGATACGTCGGTCCGTACGAGATTCTTGAAAAGATTGGCGATCGTGCGTATAGACTTGCTCTTCCTCCTTCTCTATCTGGGATACATGACGTCTTTCATGTATCGATGTTACGTAGATATATGCCAGATAGTTCTCATGTCCTTCAGCCTGAAGAAGCCGAGTTAGATCAGACTTTGAGTTACGTTGAGCAGCCGATTCAGATTCTTGATCGGAAAGATAGACAGCTCAGATCGAAGACTATTCCGTTAGTGAAGGTTCAATGGAGTCGTCATGGCACCGAGGAAGCTACTTGGGAGACAGAGTCCGCGATAAGACAGAGATATCCCGAGCTATTTCCATGATGTGAGTCTTCCTTTAGTTTTGATTATATTGATTATCTTATACATGTTTTGAGAGATTGCTTACGAGTTCGAGGACGAACTCATATCTAAGAGGGGGAGAAATGTAATGCACACGAATTGTAGGTTGATAAGATGAGATTATGAAGTTTGCATGAAAGGACACCGCCCCCGCGCCCCAGTTTCTACCGCACCCGCGGTGTAAGGGCAGAAAGTAGAGTTTTGAATACAAGAGAGACCGCACCCGCGGTCCAAGACATACCGCACCCGCGGTTGTAACTCATGAAACGTGAAGAATTACAGTAAGATCACCGCACCCGCGGTCCAAGACATACAGCACCCGCGGTCGGTGATTTTGAAATGTTGAAAGATTGCCGTAGCCTGAGCGCACCCGCGGTCTCTGTTTTTGAATTTTTAGATGGGGCTGCCAAGAGCTAAGCGCACCCGCGGTCAGAAGTGAGCGCACCCGCGGTGCGACGTGTTGAGTGAAAAATAAAACATGTGTCCTTGCCATGCATATAACATGTAATCTCCCATTCTCCCTTCATTCAGAATTAGACCACCGAAGGAATCCATCGGAGAACTCTCAAATTTTCTTAAAGCTTAAGAAATTGATTTCACACAAGCCGATCATCCGATTTTCGATCCGAGACTAGATTCGTGCTCCTCTCATCAAGGGCTATCTAAGGATGTAAGTATTGTTACATTTCAGCATGGTTTGAAGTTTAAATGTTGGGAACTTTTGATATAAATGAGATTAGGTGTTCTTATGATAGAGGTGATCGTATATTCGAAACCGGATCGAAGAACTGATATCGTATGCAATTTGTACAAATTCCAGCATATATGTGTATGAAATTATATCAAGTTTGAGCCTTGTGGATTGATGTTGTTGGGGAAGTATGAGTTATGGTGATGATATGGTATTGATGATGCATTGTGGAGATTTGAGTATTGATATTTGAGTTGATCGGTATCGAGAAACTATGTCGTTATGCTGTAGAAATATATCGAAATTGAATATTGATATGAACATGTATTGGTTTGAATTGTAGATTAATATTGTGCATCTCAACATTTCCATTTCAGATTAGGATTGACAGAGTTGATATCCCGACTTCGAGACTTCGATTTATTCCAACGACAAGAAGGTATAATTCATGTGAACACGGGAAGACATGACTCGATTCAGACTGGATACGAGTTTCCCAAAATCACATACTAGATTCTTAATTATGTTTGATTATGATTATGTCTTGTTTATAGATTTATATTCAAGCATTTGAGATAGGAGTCATTGACAGATTGTCAACTAGACGTTCGGTGTATCGACACATAGGAGCAGATCATCTCCGATTGTAGACATTCGATACAGATATGACCGAAGTCTAGGAGTAAGACGTACCGCCACCCCGATTGGGAGAGTAGGTGGGAGACTTGTTACGTCTTATTCACACCGGGATCCCTAGACTTAGATATGAGTCGATTCAAAGAATAAGAGTCATATTGTTTTAACTGGATTCACTAATGTGTCATGATTACTGATACATGTATTATGATTTTGTATTTAATTGCATGACATGCATGTATACCATGTTTTATACTGGGATTTATTCTCACCGGAGTTTCCGGCTGTTGTTGTGTCTGTATGTGTACATAACGACAGGTGGGGCAGGATCAGGGTCGCGAGCAAGATGAGAGATCAAGATATTGTGGTGATTTCGGGCATAGCAGATTTTTAGTCGTTTTGTACTTGACGTGTACTGGATTTTCTGAACACTAGTATATGATTGTACTAAAACAGACTTGTATGTACATTATGTTTGTTTAATCGAATAAAGAATAGTTCCATGCTTCATTTATACATTTGATTTAATGTTAAAAGCAAAATTTTGACCCACATTTTCTAGTAAAGATCCAACTAATCCCCAAACGAATTGAATTAGAGCCCGGGTCCCCACAACAGGTGGTATCAGAGCGATAGATCCTTTAGATTGAAATAGAATAGATTGAGCGAGGTAGATGAGCCGTCTTCCTTGCTTTTGTGTGCTAGTATGATTTATTGCTTTCCCTATGACGTGTTGTCTTGTTATCTAAGTTGATTACAGCATGTAATTGCAAAGATTGAATCAGAACCGATTCTGGATCAGAGGTATATGATCAGAGGAGGACTGAGACAGATTGTATAGATTGTGTACTAATCCGTTTGATAATCAGATATGCCTTCTCGACGAGTACCGCAACCAGTAGCAGGTCGGGCAATAGAACAGGGCAGTACTTCGAATGACCCTATGGATGTTACTGCAACACCAATGGAGACGTTGTTAAAGCGGTTTCAGTCGTTCCGACCACCGATACTGAAGGGTACGGAAAATTCAGTTGACTGTGAAAGCTGGTTAGATGACATTGAGATGTTATTTGAGTCCCTTGATTATACTGATGAGCGGCAAGTGAAGTTGATTGGGCACCAACTGCAAGAGATTGCCAAGAACTGGTGGCTTACCACGAAGAGAGCCTTGGAGCATCGTTGCACAGAGGTCACTTGGAAGGTGTTCAAGACAGAGTTTTATCAGCGGTTCTTTCCCATCTCCAACCGAAAGGACAAAGGTGCTGAATTTGCCAATTTGAGACAGGGACAGCTGAACATCAAAGAATATGTTGCTAAGTTCTCTGCATTGCTCCGATTTGCTCCCCACGTTGCTGGGAATGACGAGGCCGTTGCGGATCAGTTTATCAATGGCCTGAATCCGGAGATATTCACCTTGGTGAACACGGGACGACCCAACAATTTTTCTGATGCCTTGAACAGGGCGAAGGGAGCAGAAGCCGGGTTGCTTAGGCAACGAAGCACTTCTTATACTACTCAGACTCCTAGACCACCCCAGCCCTCGGGTCAGTATCAGCAACCACCTTCCAGATTTGAGAGTGGTGGTAGCAGCAGCGGGAGGAAAGACATTTTGAAAGTGAAGGAGAAGCAGTTCAAGAAATCAGGGAGCAGTTCGTCGAGCTCCAGTGGGCCGAGACAGACAGGGTCGGGCCAGAGATCAGAGTATACAGGGGTTTACTGTAGTTCTTGTGGAGGTAGACATGCCACCGAGCAGTGTCAGGGCGTGATGGGTCGCTGCAACATTTGCAGACAGCAGGGCCACTTCGCCAGGGTCTGTCCACAGAGAGGTGCACAGCAGACTCAGAGTGTAGGAGCATCTGGCTCTGTAGCTCAGCCTGAAAGGCAAGCTTCATCTGTTCATGCATTCCAGCCAGTCCCTACATCGACACAGCCCCGAGCCAGAGGTGGTCAGACAGTGAGCCAACCTCTCAGACAGCAAGCTCGAGTGTTTGCATTGACAGAAGAGCAGGCTTAGGATGCCCCTGATGACGTGATAGCAGGTAATTGTTCGCTTTGCCGTTACCCTGCTTATGTACTGATAGACACAGGTGCATCACATACATTCTTATCTGAGCATTTTGCATTGACACATGCATTGCCTATGGAGACGTTGTCTACTGTAGTGTCTGTCTTTTCTCCTTTGGGGACAGGGTTGATATCAGTGACATCTGCTAGATCGTGTTTACTCCAGTATGATGGGCATGAGATAGATTTAGACTGTATTGTACTTGGATTATCTGATTTTGATTGCATTATTGGCATCGACATGCTAACCAAGTACAGAGCGACAGTAGATTGTTTCCACAAGATTGTTCGATTCAGACCAGAGATGGTTGAAGAGTGGAAGTTCTACGGCAAAGGGTCTAGAGCTAGGATTCCTTTGATTTCAGTATTGTCTATGACTCGATTACTACAGAAAGGAGCACAGGGGTTCCTTGTCTATTCAGTAGATCTACTGAAATCGAGTCCTACCTTGGCAAATATGCCAGTGGTTTGCGAGTTTGCAGATGTGTTCCCTGATGAGATTCCGGGATTACCTCCAGTCAGAGAGCTAGATTTTAGCATCGACCTAGTACCAGGTACGGTTCCTATTTCTCGAACTCCTTATCGAATGGCACCGATCGAGTTGAAAGAATTGAAAGAACAACTTGAAGATTTGTTGGCCAAGGGATATATAAGAGCGAGTGTATCTCCTTGGGACGCACCAGTGTTATTCGTGCGAAAGAAGGACGGTTCGATGAGATTGTGTATCGATTACCGGCAACTGAACAAGGCAATAGTAAAGAACAAGTACCCATTGCCTCGCATCGACGATTTGTTTGATCAGTTGCAGGGATCCTCTGTCTATTCAAAGATCGACTTGCGATCTGGATATCATTAGCTGCGAGTCAGAGATTCAGATATACCGAAGACTGCATTCCGAACCAGGTATGGACATTTTGAGTTTATTGTCATGCCTTTTGGGTTAACGAATGCGCCAGCAGTGTTTATGAGTCTGATGAACCGTGTCTTTCAGAGGTATCTGGATGAGTTTGTGATTGTTTTTATAGATGATATTTTGGTTTATTCGAGAAATGAGACTGATCATGCTGAGCATTTGAGAATTGTGTTGCAGACGTTAAGAAATGAGCAACTGTATGCTAAACTGTCAAAATGTGAGTTTTGGCTGAGACAGGTTGTCTTCTTGGGTCATATCATATCTGGAGACGGTATTTCTGTTGATCCGAGCAAGGTCGAGGCAGTGATTAGTTGGCCTAAACCAACTTCTGTGCCAGAGATACGCAGTTTCATGGGTCTGGCAGGGTACTATCGACGATTTATTCGAGATTTTTCCAGTATAGCGAAGCCAATCACTCAGTTGACTCAGAAGAATGCGCCTTTTATCTGGTCTGAAGATTGTGAGTCGAGCTTCGTAGAGTTGAAGAAGAGATTGACTAGTGCTCCAGTCCTGACGATACCTTCAGGTACGGGTAATTTCATTGTATATTGCGATGCATCTCACAGAGGGTTAGGATGTGTTCTTATGCAGCGACAACATGTGATTGCCTATGCTTCGAGACAGTTGAAGCCACACGAGAGTCGATACCCAATTCATGATCTTGAATTGGCGGCTATCGTTTTTGCATTAAAGATCTGGCGTCACTATCTGTATGGGGAGAAATTTGAGATCTATTCTGATCACAAAAGCCTGAAGTATCTATTTTCGCAGTCAGAGTTGAACATGAGACAGCGTAGATGGCTTGATTTATTGAAGGATTTCGATTGTGAAATCAAGTACTATCCAGGGAAATCGAATGCAGCAGCGGATGCTTTGAGTCAAAAGGTATGTTCCTTATCCTTGTCGACGATAGGTGTTTCGAATATGATAGAAGATTGTTGCTTTTCTGGATTATCATTTGATACCGTTAGTAGACCGTTGCGACTTGCCACTATTCAGTGTGAACCAGATTTGATTATTCGCATCAAAGAGGCACAAAGAACCGATCAAAGTGTTCAGAAGTCGATTGAGATGGTCAGATCAGGACATATTTCTGAGTATCAGGTACGTGATCATATTTTGTATGTGAATAACCGTCTTGTAGTGCCAGATGTTTCAGATTTGAAACAACAGATACTGTCAGAAGCGCACTGTAGTCGGTTCAGTATTCATCCTGGTGGCAGGAAGATGTACAATGATCTGAAAACACAATTCTGGTGGAAACAGATGAAGACAGATATTGTAGAGTTTGTGTCTAAGTGCTTGAATTGCCAACAGGTGAAGGCCGAGAGGAAGAAGCCCGGAGGGTTACTTCAGAGTTTAGCTATTCCTGAATAGAAATGGGATCACATTTCCATGGATTTCGTCACGAAGTTACCACGATCATCTCGGGGTTATGATGCGATTTGGGTGGTAATAGACAGATTGACCAAATCAGCATGTTTCATTCCGTACAAGATGACGTACAGATATGATCAGATGGCAGATATATATGTCAGAGAGGTTGTCAGATTACATGGTGTGCCGAAGTCGATCGTATCAGATCGTGATCCACGATTCACTTCACACTTTTGGCACAGTCTACAGCAGGCTCTAGGTACGACTTTACACTTGAGTACTGCTTACCATCCCCAGACAGACGGACAGTCAGAGCGGACTATCCAGACTTTAGAAGATATGCTGAGAGCTGTAGTACTAGATTTTGGTACTAGTTGGCAAGATTCACTAGCTCTTTGTGAATT
>NC_133323.1:8389289-8392390 GCF_012295235.1 Primulina huaijiensis | reverse complement strand
CCCACTTACTTGATGATAATCTTCAAAGATTTGAGGGAAAGACAACTAAAATTCGAACACGAAAGCTGCTGGACTGCGTCGAACCGGACAAGAATTATGCTACTGCGATGCTTCGAAAATGGACAAGAATGAGTTGCTGAAATTTTCAGAATGTTGTGAATGTTTTGTGCCTTCTTTTTGGTCATCATGCATGGTATTTATAGGCTCATGGAAGGGAGGTGAAAAAGCTCTCATTCAAGGCCATTACATCCATGTTTATGGCCTTCTTGATGGCCTTAAACACCATTAACATGTTGTTATGTCTCTTCAAATTCCTCCTTGAATTCATGGCTTGAAAATGTGGTTTAAAGGCTTGGCTTTGTGGCTCTTCAAATGTGGCTCTTCAAATTCTTAATGTGGCTCTTCAAATTCTTTGGTCTTCACAGGCAGGATCAGGGTCGCGAGCAAGATGAGAGATCAAGATATTGTGGTGATTTCGGGCATAGCAGATTTCTAGTCGTTTTGTACTTGACGTGTACTGGATTTTCTGAACACTAGTATATGATTGTACTAAAACAGACTTGTATGTACATTATGTTTGTTTAATCGAATAAAGAATAGTTCCATGCTTCATTTATACATTTGATTTAATGTTAAAAGCAAAATTTTGACCCACATTTTCTAGCAAAGATCCAACTAATCCCCAAACGAATTGAATTAGAGCCCTGGTCCCCACACTACTAAAATTGTTGTAGACATAATGGCGGGCAGGTACGAGATAGCAAAGTTCAACGGAAGCAATTTTATGCTGTGGAAAATAAAGATACAAACAGTTTTAAGAAAGGAGAATTGCTTGGCGGCTATTGGAGCTAGACCGGTGGAGATCACGGATGATGGAAAGTGGAATGAGATGAATGACAATGCTGTTGCAAATTTACACTTGGCTATAGCAGACGAAGTATCGTCAAGTATCTCTGAGATAAAAACAGCAAAAGTTATCTGGGATACTCTGACAAAGATGTACGAGGTCAAGTCGCTACACAACATGATTTTCCTAAAGAGAAGACTTCATACTCTTCGAATGGCGGAATCCTCATCGATGACCGACCATATCAACACACTAAATACTCTATTTGCCCAACTCACTTCCATGTGGTATAAAATAGTGGAAAATGAACGTGCGGAGCTTTTACTTCAAAGTCTACCAGATTCATATGATCAACTTATCATCAACATTACCAACAATATTCTTATGGGCTTTCTAAGATTCGACGATGTCTTAACTGCGGTTCTCGGAGAAGAAAGGCGGCGCAAGAATAAGGAAGATAGGTTGGTAACATCGAAGCAGGCAGAGGCTTTACCGATGATAAGAGGAAGACTCATGGACCGTGACTCCAGTGGGAGCCAAAGACGAGGTAGATCAAAGTCGAGAAGTAAGAAGAAAAATATTTACTGCTTTAAGTGTGGCGGTAAAGGGCACTTCAAGAAAGGGTGTACGTGTATCGAGAAGAGTTCTCAAGGAAATGTGGCCAGTACATCAGGCAGTGGTGAAATTTTATTCAGCGAAGCAGCAACTGTTGCAGAAGGCAGACAAAAATTTTGTGACACATGGATTATGGATTCAGGAGCGACATGGCACATGACGTCTCGGAGAGAATAGTTTGACCATTATGAACTAGTCTCAGGAGGATCTGTATTCATGGGAAATGATCATGCCTTGGAAATCGCTGGGGTCGGTACTATCAAAATTAAAATGTTTGATGGCACCATTCGCACCATACAGGAGGTACGACATGTGAAAGGACTGACGAAAAATCTTTTGTCCTTGGGGCAATTGGATGACATCGGGTGCAAAACTCGGATCGAGAACGGGATCATGAAAATTGTGAAAAGCGCGCTTGTGGTTATGAAGGCGGAAAAGGTTGCTGCAAATCTGTATGTACTTTTGGGAGAAACACACAAAGAGGCAGAACTAGCTGTTGCATCAAATGGTTCAGGAGAAGAATTAACAGTGTTATGGCATAGAAAGCTCGGGCATATGTCAGAACGGGGGTTGAAAATTCTCTCAGAACGGAAGCTGCTGCCGGGACTTACAAAAGTGTCATTACCTTTTTGTGAGCATTGTGTTACCAGTAAACAACACAGATTAAAGTTTGCACTTCTACTGCCAGGAGCAAAATCATATTGGAGCTGATTCATTCTGATGTTTGGCAAGCACCGGTTGTATCCCTAGGAGGAACGAGATACTTTGTCTCGTTCGTTGATGATTTCTCTAGGAGATGTTGGGTGTATCCAATCAAGAAGAAATCAGATGTTTTTCATATCTTCAAAGATTTCAAAGCGCGGATTGAACTTGATTCTGAGAAGAAAATCAAGTGTCTGAGGACTGACAATGGAGGAGAATATACCAGTGACGAGTTTGATGCATATTGTCAACATGAAGGCATCAAAAGACAGTTCACAACGGCTTACACACCTCAACAGAATGGAGTGGCGGAGCGGATGAACAGAACCTTGTTGGACAGAACAAGAGCTATGTTGAGGATTGCAGGTCTAGAAAAATCATTTTGTGCGGAAGCAGTCAAAACCGCTTGTTATATTATCAATCGTTCTCTTTCAGTGGCGATTGATCTGAAGACTCCAATGTAGATGTGGACTGGGAAGCTGACAGATTATTCTCATTTGCATACATTTGGAAGTCCTGTGTACGTTTTGTACAATGAGCAAGAAAANTTGTATGTGAACTGTATTACGTATTACTTGTTATCAAGGATATGACGTGTTGAGTCTTTAGACTCACTAGGTGTGATTGATGCAGGTGATTATGATGATTATGTTTATGGAGGTCTTGGTGGTTGATCTGACTGGACTGAAGGTGCACATAACCCGAGGACCGACGCTAGTTTTCCGCGCTAGTTATTATTTATGATTTTAAGTTATGTTAAGAATATTTTTATGACTTTTAATTATTTATGAGTGGTTTTTGAGAGGTTATAGTATGGGCTATTTCCTTTGATTTTCAAATGTTAGTTGGGTGATTTACTTTTAAAATGGTTCCAAAATATTTTATGCATGTGATTATGCATCTCGGCCGATTTAGTGATGTTTGTTTTAAAAAAAAA
>NC_133323.1:8334951-8388834 GCF_012295235.1 Primulina huaijiensis | reverse complement strand
TCACTAAATCGGCCGAGATGCATAATCACATGCATAAAATATTTTGGAACCATTTTAAAAGTAAATCACCCAACTAACATTTGAAAATCAAAGGAAATAGCCCATACTATAACCTCTCAAAAACCACTCATAAATAATTAAAAGTCATAAAAATATTCTTAACATAACTTAAAATCATAAATAATAACTAGCGCGGAAAACTAGCGTCGGTCCTCGGGTTATGTGCACCTTCAGTCCAGTCAGATCAACCACCAAGACCTCCATAAACATAATCATCATAATCACATGCATCAATCACACCTAGTGAGTCTAAAGACTCAACACGTCATATCCTTGATAACAAGTAATACGTAATACAGTTCACATACAACAGTGAAAAATACTTGTACTTAAAATATCATTTTCATGAAGATGCATAAATTTTAAACAAAACCATTTTTATGATGCATAAACTTTAAATAAAAACTTTTTCATAATGATGCATCCTCTTTAAACATAAACATTTTCATAAACTTTTTCATATCAACATAAACATATTCATATTCATATCCATATCCATATTCGTATCCATATTCATATTCATGTTCATATTCATGTTCGTGTATGTTGAATTCAGATCGTGATTGTGACTCGTATTCTTAATCTTAATGGGCGATGGATCCATCTAAAGAAACCACAGTACTGGGCGGCGGGGGACACCAGCAACACTCTCACCGGTCAACTGGGTCCTGGCCAACGTATTAACATATTCGTATCACGTATTCGTATTCGTATCCGTATCCAAGGAAACACGATCGTCGGGCTCCCACTGGGACCATAACCCTCACGATATTTCCAACATGTAGTAGTCACAATCCCTTCACGTCCTTCAACATGTCGTATTTCCATCACTTAACAAAAATATGCATATAATATCGTTTTTCTTTTAAACCAAACATGCAACATATCTTTTAAATGTCGATGTTAAATCATAAAAATCCATAAACATTTAAAATAACATTTTGACATTTAAATCATAAACCTTTAAAATAACCATTTTAACATATAAGAATCCTTAACATTTAAAATAGACATATTAACATATAAAAATTTATAAACATTCATAATCATTGAAAATAATCATATTAGCATATAAAACAGCATTCAGGACACTGCCATGACGATTACTAATTTATAAGTGTGAAAAGACCGTTTTACCCCTAGACGTAAAATTTCACGTTTTTGACATTTTCCTAATTCCATTGACTCTAACATGTTCCAAATAATTATTTAAGCTTACATGAATTTTCCTATATTTTTATTTAGCTTAAAACGAGGACTTTTAAATTAATCTTTAAATGTGAAGTATTAATGCGTTTTAATCCCGAATTAAACCAAACCTTAATATAAAATTTCCAAATTAAAAACTTAGACTTATAATAATTATTTAAGCTTAACCCTAATTTTTCATAATTTTATAAGACTTAAAACTAGGCGTTTCAATTAACTCGTTAATTAGTGTTTCGTGCGGCGATTAAATCCCGATTACATCCAAAACTCGTTATTTTGATCTCAAATTTTTAACATAACCTTTTTATTATTTATTCTACCCTTCCAAGTCATGAGCCACCCACGTGGACCCTTGGATCAATTTTTCTTTCTTAAATTTTCGTTTTTGACACCTTATCGAACACACCGAGCCATCTCCTAATTTACTCGAGCCACGCCCGAGCCACCTTGAGCCAAAACCTAGCCAACACACCTAGGGACCCTACTGACCAAGCCCAGACCGTAAAACAACCCCTGGCCCGACCAAAAGCTTGCTGGAAACTCACCCAATTTACATGCATGTGTACGTGTGTAGTGTTTTGGCACAATAGGACTCCTCCTCCTTCTAGGACACTACCAGCTGTTAAACACTTGACCCAACCTGACCCTAACCTTCCCTAGACCATGACTAGACCACAGCTAGACCATCCCCAAGCTTCCTCACCCAGCAGCGAAGCACCTGAATCAGAAAACACCAGCTGCGCACATGCTGCCTCCAAGGTGCTCCCCTCACGTTTTTGTGTTTGGCTCGAGCCAGCAGCGACCCAAGCCACTCCAGACCCTGCCCCAACCCTGGAACATCTCCCTGAACCCTGACCGACCACCTAGCCCAGCCCAACCCGAGCTACAGCCCCTGAAACTCCCGAGCAGAACCTGCGCATGCTTTGGGGGAGAGTCCCACTTCACGTGGGCTCTTCCCCAGCCCAAGGCTCGAGCCCTAGCCCTCTAGGACCCTTCCTAGGACCTAACCATTACCCCTAGGACCCAACCACCAGGCCTGGTCGAGACCCAAGCCCCCATGCAACACAAACAAACCTTGCACCTTACAAAACCCAAACAAAACCTACGGCCCCCTTTTCCTGTTTCTCTTCCTTCGATTTCAGCCTGGTTTTCTTTATTATTTATCATGTTTTTGGCTATAAACCATTCCATATTAATACCCTAGCCATGGCAGCCCCTTAAACAAAATAAAAACATATTTTTTTAACTAAATAACACAAGTTTAACACCTATATGCACATAGTTACGAAAATAAAATTGTATGTCATATTTTCTTTCAAATCATGATCAAATAAATATTATGGTGTGATAGATGTTTGAAAGAAAGAAATATGGCGTGCCTTTGCGTATTTTACGCACGAAAACGAAGCGATGATGCGACATAGGCTGAATTTTTTCTTCAAAAGACCGAAGCTTTTCCTTTGTAATTGTGATGTGTGTGTCGTGTTGCTGAACGGAAAAAATTTGTATTGTAAAGGGGTGTGGGGCGTGGGGTTTTTGTGGGGTTATGGGTAGGTTTAGAATATTATATAGTTAATTAAAAACCTTAATCAAGCTTAGGACCATTAGGAGGTTAATTAGGCCCATTAGTGCTTAATTAAAGTATTTAAAATAATTTTGTTTAAATAAGTTTGTGAATTTATTAGCTGGGTTGCCAAAACGTTCGTATTTTTGTTGAAAAACCAACACCGATAAAATTTACGTTCCGGCGTATAAAATCACCTCAAAACCCCTTATTTTTAAAAACACTAAAAAGCATCGACCATATTTTAAATAATTAAAAATAATTATTTAATAAAAACATTTTACATTTTTCAGCCCTCGGTCCCCGTTCCTCGATCGTCACTCGAATAACCTTTAAAAATATATTTTAATGCAACCATGTAGAAAAATATATTTTAAACATGCAATTATGTACAACATAATTAATTAATGCAATTAAAACATTTAATTAAAATACAAGAGAATTTAATAATTGCATGCATGTGGTTTGCGTGGACCTTAAAATTTTCGGGGCGTTAGAACAAGAACATGTTGAGTCTGAAGTTTCCAATGTGAGGCAGTCAACTCGAGACAGAAGACCACCAGGTTGGCTTTCAGATTATGTCACTGAAAGCAATATTGCATATTGTCTATTATCAGAGGATGGTGAGCCATCGAGTTTTCATGAGGCTACTCAAAGCTCGGATGTATCCTTGTGGATGATAGCAATGCAAGAAGAGTTGGAGGCATTAGATAGAAATAAAACTTGGGATCTTGTTACACTACCACGAGGAAGGAAAGCCATTGGAAACAGATGGGTCTATAAGATCAAGCGTGATGGCAATAACCAAGTGGAGCGGTATCGTGCTAGATAAGTCGTAAAAGGGTATGCTCAAAAAGAAGGCATTGACTTCAATGAGATATTTTCTCCTGTGGTTCGGCTTACAACAGTCAGAATAGTATTGGCATTGTGTGCGGTGTTTGACCTACATCTAGAACAGCTAGATGTGAAAACGGCGTTTCTTCATGGAGATTTTGAAGAAGAAATTTATATGCTCCAGCCAGAAGGTTTTGCGGAAAAAGACAAAGAGAACTTAGTTTGCAGGTTGAACAAATCTCTGTACGGTCTCAAACAGGCGCCGAGGTGTTGGTACAAGAGATTTGATTCCTATATCATGAGCCTTGGATACAATAGACTGAGTGCAGACCCTTGTACGTATTTCAAGAGGTCTGGTGATGATTATATTATTTTGCTGTTGTATGTGGACGACATATTGGTAGCAGACCCCAACAAAGATCAGGTCCAAGGATTGAAGACACAATTGGCTAGGGAATTTGATATGAAGGATTTGGGACCAGCAAACAAGATTCTAGGGATGCAAGTTCACCGAGACAGAAGTAACAGAAAGATTTGGCTTTCTCAGAAAATTTATTTGAAGAAAGTCTTGCAATGCTTCAACATGCAAGATAGTAAGCCAATTTCGACCCCTCTTCCTGTTAACTTCAAGTTATCCTCCGAGATGTGTCCTAGCAGTGAAACAGAGAGGATAGAGATGTCTCGAGTACCATATGCATCAGCAGTGGGAAATTTGATGTTCGTTATGATCTGTACAAGGCCAGACATTGCTCAAGCAGTGGGAGCAGTTAGTCGGTATATGGCGAATCCTGGACGAGAGCATTGGAACACTGTCAAGAGGATCCTTAGATACATTAAGGGTACCTCGAATGCTGCATTATGTTATGAAGGATCAGATTTTACACTCAGGGGCTATGTCGATTCAGATTATGCAGGTGATCCTGATAAGAGGAAATCTACTACTGGTTATGTGTTTATACTTGCAGGAGGAGCAGTAAGCTGAGTTTCAAAATTGCAGACAGTTGTAGCGTTATCTACAACGGAGGCAGAATATATGGCAGCTACTCAAGCTTGCAAGGAGGCAATATGGATTAAAAGGTTATTGGAGGAGATCGGACACAAACAAGATAATGTTCCTTTGTTTTGTGATAGTCAGAGTTCCTTGCACATCGCAAGGAATCCAGCCTTTCATTCCAGGACGAAACACATTGGAGTTCAATTTCACTTTGTGCGGGAAGTAGTCGAAGAAGAAAGTGTGGATATGCAAAAGATCCATACAAAGGATAACATAGCTGATTTTCAGACCAAGCCAGTGAACACTGATAAGTTTGAGTGGTGTAGATCCTCAAGTGGTCTAGTGGAAACATAAGTAGCAGAGAATGGCATGATTGAAAGGATGTGTGGAGATGTATTTGATTCTCAATCAAATCTCCAAGTGGGAGAAATGTCGGCAAGAGTTTTAAATGAGGTGGGGACAACATGTTTTGAAATAATTAAAACGTGGGTTGGCTATTTCGTGGAAAGATGGAAGACGCGTTTTATACGCGTCTTCAAACGGTCAAGGGGCTCTATAAATAGAGCTCCCCCCTTCATTTTGATATCATCCCTTCTTCGAGTTTTCTCTCATCTTATAGCATTCTATAATATTTATGAGGTGTTTGTTCTCCTGTATTAAGAGAGTGTTTGTTCTCTTTGGAAACACAGTGAGTGAGTTGTACACCACAAAATATTATAGTGGAAATTCTTTTCATCTTGCCCGTGGTTTTTACCCTAATAATTTTTAGGGGTTTTCCACGTAAATCTCGGTGTCCAGTTTATTCTTTATTTTCGGGGTTTTATTATCTCAAATTCCGCACGTGGGACCAACAAGACATTGTTTGGTGTGCATGATAAGGGGTGATTGATTTTTAATCTTTCACTTGTCATGTATTTGGTATGCATGATTATCTTCTTGTTGGTGGTTATGTAATCCTTCGAGGAGAAAAGATGATGTTTGATTAATTTAAATTTTCTTTTAANAATATTTTAATTTTATTTATAATTTTTTAAATAAATTGATTCTAGAAATTTTATTTATTTATTCAATCATTTTAAGAATATATTACTAATTAATACATGATGATGGTATTTTAGTAATCATAATATAATTAACAAAAATAATCAAACAAGTTAAAATCATGTCAACAATCATATAATTTATCATAATGTGTTATTTATCCTTACTTTTTATTTTATAATAACTCTTATTATATATCATTTACTTATCCTATCACACGAATCAAACGATGCCTAAGAGTACATCTAGCAAGATTACTGGAAAAAATTTGAAATTCAATGTATATTTTTTGTCCAACCCCATTATATTGCTAGCACACTGCGTATTTTAGGAGACACAAGTCAAATAATTGGATTTGGATTTGGATTTTTTATTCATAGATTTGGAATTCTGTGTTTGGTTCATTAAAAATAATTTATTTTATATTAAAAAAAATCTTGTATTGCTGTTTTTTAAAATTATTTGTTTATTAACGATATTTATATAAATATTCTTATTTTTTTTATCAAGGAAAAAAATTATTTTCAAACATATAAAAAATATTTTTAATTAATTTGTTTAATAAATGAAAAAATTATAAATTTTATCATTAAAAATAAATTTATCAAATTTTGAAAATTTAAGTTTTTATTATTAAAATAAAAATTTTTTAATAGAAATGTCTTATTTGTAAAAAAAATTAATATAAAATATTTAAAATTGATTTTGAAATATTTTTATAAAAAATACATATGATATAAATGTTTGTGAATTGATAATATATATTTTTGGATAAATAATACTTTATGAAATTTGAGAAGAACATTTAAAATTTATGAGCAAATTATAAAAATTTATTAGTAAAAATATTTTTATTTCTTTCTTGAGTAGGTCTTTCACAAGAATGTCTCACGGTTCTTTATTCATGAGACGGATCAATTATATCCATATTTACAATAAAATTAATATATTTGACATAAAAAGTAATACTTTTTCTTGGATGACCTACATAAAATATTTGTTTCACAAAATTGAATCGTGACACCGTCTCACATGAGTTTTTGTGTTCTTTCTTTGACTCAAGTTCCATGAAATCTCGTGAAATCTTACCTATTTTGCAAAAAATTCACTTAGTTAAATCGAATCTCATCAAATTCCACCAAATACCAATCTCATTTTGAAATTTCATCTTTCCCAAAATTAAAATGGTATTTTCAATTCCAAATCCCACCAAATCTCTTTAAATTCCATGATTCCAAACACACTGCTAGGGTTTCTTAGCTGGATGTGAGAGAAGATTTTGAGATGAAATGATTTATTTACAAAATGATCCGGTTCATGACCCGTTTGACTCATGTTTTTTTTTCCTTAGCTAGATGTGAGAGAAGATTTTGAGATGAAATGATCCATTTACAACATGATCCGGTTCATGACTTGTTTGACTCATGTTTTTTTTTTAAAAAAAAAACACCAAAAAACACCTATCTTCTATTCTCTTAAAGACATATTTAAAAAATACTTTATTAAAAAATATTTTAATAAGCTTTTTACCAAAATATAGTCCAAATATATTTTAAAAGTTTTTCACTCGTAAAACACTAAAAACGTTTTATAACATAATTTCCAAATAGACCCTATATATTTTAAAATTCAGACATAAAAACTCTCTGCAAATAGACAAATATGTCTGAATTTTTAAAACCCAAGATTTTAAATTACATTTAATTTAATGTTTGAGATTTTATACTTTTTTGGCTATATTAAGTCACTCATAGTTATAATTTTTCTTATTTTAATAACTACTTCCTCCCTACTCGATGCATTAAAGACTATCAATCAATGTCGTCCTCCATCACCAATTCCTTGACATTACTCCAAAGTGTAATTCTCATACTTTCAAGATCAAAGTATAAAATCGATAATAAAAAAAAAAAGAAGAAGAAACTTTTATGGAGCAAGTGTTGATCTTATTCCAAGCTACTCCTAGATCCAAACTGCGTCCATTTTAGGCAGTAAAAAATAAAAATTAACAACTCCCTTTGGACTTTTAGGACAAAACAACCGAGATTGAAATATTTCTTTAATATCCCAATAATTCAAATAGGATTTTGTTTTCTTTCATTATTAAATATATCCCGTGGATTTGTTTTCGAATATTATCGTATTTTGAATGAGTTAAATGTTTTTCAACTTTCATATAATCCGAATAAGATGGCATAATCATGTAGTTTTTTTTAGTAAATTATTGAAAAAAATCGATTTTTTTTAATAAACTATGATATCAACTTGTGGCAGTAAAAAAATTATTTGACTCTTCTTCTGCTGCTGCATTCCCAGTAAAAGAAAGTTGCATAAAGAAACAATGAGAGAGAGAGAGAGATGGCCAGATAGGAGTAAAGGAAAGCAATTAATGAAGTCGTTAGAGTTTTAAATCACTGCTCCCAGGGAAATAAATAATAAAAGAATAAAAAAAAGGGAGCAGAATGTACAACTGGCTGTGTGGCGGGTGTATCTCTGACCTGTGACAGACGATATATTGAATTTTTCTGGCCAAGGAACGGAAAAAGACAATGCTAGAAACAAGGGAAAAAAGTGAGAGGTGGTAATGTTGTTGAGTAGGTAATTCAATTGTAGGCTTAAGAAAAAGCAGAAATTACCAGTCTCTCTCCTCTCTTTGCTTTGCTTTGCTTTGCTTTGGTGGAAGCGAAAGGCTTGTCAAGAAACAGGGAGAGAAAAAAGAAGAAGAAAAGGAGAACACTCATGCGTTTAATTATCATTTCAACCCCAAAGGTGAAACCCTTTTTTGTTTTCTTTTTTCACTGTTCACCATCAATGTGTAGCCTTGAATTGGTTGGTGGGCTATGATTGAGTTGAACAGAGGTCTCAGCACATCTTGATGGCTTCATTTCCGGACCCCACTTTGGGAATGTGTTTTCGTTCGATCTCAGCTTTTCAGGAGGCAAGTTTTTATGGGATTTTTTGATGTTACCTTTTTCTGGTGGAAGATTCATGAAATGAGCTTGCAAGAAGTTTAGGTTGGTGTACAGTAGAACTTGTTTTTTAGACTAGTAGTAGTAAAAAACTTGGCCTTTTTTTTCCTCCTTACCCGTACATTTTCTTGAAAACAAATTTCTTGGTTACGAAGTCCAATCATAACAATGAGGAAGCATGGATGGCAGCTTCCCTACCATCCTCTCCAGGTATTATTTTCTTCGTTTTTACACAGTTACTCTCAAATGTGTGTAATGTTCTGCGAATGGATGCATATATTTATATTTCTATATTTGGCTTTGGATTTCTTTGAGATGTTGAAAATGGTTTGAACTCAGATGTGTGTGTGTGTGCAGGTGGTAGCAGTTGCTGTTTTTCTTGCTTTGGGATTTGCTTTCTATGTTTTCTTTGCCCCTTTTCTGGGAAAGCAGTTGTTCCAATACATAGTCATGGGGATTTACACTCCTCTTGTAAGCACCGTGCTTCCTTCTTTTGAGATTATTTTACTTTCCCTTTTGGCATTGACGTTTACATTTTTACTGGGCTGTTAGAAAACGTAGATCTGTGATTTCAAATCTTGATTCTTTCTGATTGATCTTCCCTTTATCAGTTTAATATACCGGATGAGTCTCTTGTTGAACTTCACTCCTCTTTACTCTGTTTTTTCATTTTCAATTTTTTTTATTTTATCTTTAAAGAAAATTGTAAATTGTAGATAAGTATTAAAGTTACTGAGGCCCGTCACCGATGTAAAGGACTCTAAGATGCTTGTTCTTTGGCGATTTGTCACATATACAGGGGCATTAGGGAGCCACAAGTTCCTCCATCAAAGATTTCACTAAAGTAATTTAAAGATTATAGTTTGTCTATATTATTATTTGCTTTCGGGAAGTACAGAATATTGATTTTTTACTGTCTTTTTATCTTGTAACTTTACTTTTTCATGCACTGGTCCTGGTTCCATCTGTGCTGAGAAGTAAATGGATTTATTTTTGAAAATAAAGGAGTCCTAATGGTTCAAATTATTTAAATTGAAACTGCCCAACACGAGTGATAATTTAAAATGTAAGGCTTCTTGGTTGGCTGCGAGCTGTATTCATGAAATACATTGGCCGGTTAGGTGTAGTAACATGTCAAACTTTGGAATGCTTGACAATTTGTTACTCGAAGTCTGTGACATTAGCAACATTTTCCACATCTTTTGAAACTGATAGCTGAGGCGGCTGGTGCATATAATCTAATTCACTCTAAAATGTTTTACATACAGACCACATGATTCAATGGCAGCAATAAAATTAAAATATGGAGTTGCCTCGCTTTCCTACTTTTTCTTTTCTTGTTGGTGAGCATCATCATGTATTGCTAATATCCAAGTTAATTAACCTGAAAGAAAAACTCATGAAGCATAGTAAACTTAATTGGTGCTTGGTTTTTTGTCATTCAGAATATTCTTTTGTATGGTTGTGGGGTTGAAATGTGAATATGTACTTATATACTCTTACACTTTTGTGTTACTGTTTCACAGATTATATGTGTGTTTGGTCTATATGTATGGTGTGCTGCTGCTGATCCTGCGGATTCTGGAGTCTTTAGATCGAAGAAATACCTTAAAATTCCTGAAAACAAAAAACAACCCGAATTGAATGTGCCTATACACGGTGGACAGTCAACTTCTTCAATTCAAGACACCAATATTACCATAATCCGGGAGGATACTAATCAGGGGAGCAAAAATGGCATTCAGTCAACAGCAGAATGTGTTGCTGAACCTGAAAAGAAGAATCCCTCGCTTCATCATAAGCCCTTCTTCATTCCTCTGCTGGCTTTATTTCCTTGTGCTTATGTTTGTAACTCTCATGAAGAATCTTCTGAGCAACAAATGAGTGGAGATGGGATGTTCTACTGCAGTTTGTGTGAAGTAGAGGTATGTCGTAATTGCTTTCTGCATCAAGATCTTCATCCCCACATATATCTAAGATGTTGCACTAGACATTGACTATAAATTTCTTAGGTTCAAGTGGTTCAATTGACGAGTACCATTTTGCAGGTTTATAAGTACAGTAAGCATTGTAGAGTTTGTGACAAATGCGTTGACCGCTTCGATCATCATTGCAGGGTAAGGCACGCCACTTTCTCATGCTGGTTAGAGTTTTTGAAACAAGAGCTTCTTATTACTTTCTTTGTTGTTGTAGTGGCTAAACAATTGCATAGGCAAAAGAAACT
Organism: Primulina huaijiensis; assembly: GCF_012295235.1. Lineage (NCBI taxonomy): Eukaryota > Viridiplantae > Streptophyta > Magnoliopsida > Lamiales > Gesneriaceae > Primulina > Primulina huaijiensis. Next base: position 8,377,939 of record NC_133323.1, on the reverse strand, counting down.
ACCGAAAGTTTTTTACACTCATGGTGTCTGCGCTTCTCCTGGTATGCTCAAACACTTTTTGTTCACTAGTCTGAGTATTTTGTATTATATGACTTCCCGCTTAATCTTGTTTTCTTAGGAATTTAGACACTGTCTGTATTATTTTTGTTTACATGTTTTAGCCTATTTATTGTAAGCTATGCCAACGTATAAATCTTATTCCATGAATATCAAGCTTCATCTTCCTCTTTTTCTTTTATTTATTATCCCTTTAATTTAGCTTGCTTGATCCCACATCAGGATTTCCTCCTTGAACCGAGAGTTTTCATGTCATGTCCCTACTCAATCTATTGCCATTAACTCAACTCTCTTTGGGGATTAAATTGGCGATCACTTATCTCGTCGGATTTTAGCTAAATCCTTGAAGTTACCTTTAAAGTGTGATTGAATTGTCAGGCCAAAAAGTTTATAATTCAGTGAATATTGACATTTATTCTTGATTGGACTTGAGATTGCAGTTTATACTTCAATGGTCAACTGGAATCCTTGTGTTGATATGTTGTTTTCTTGAGAGGAAAAGATTCTCAAAGGACATTAGCTCCAAGTTAGGAAGCAGTTTCACTATGGTTCCTTTTGTTATTGTTGTGGTGGGTATTTTTGGTACTTCATTTCAGGAGTTCAGTGTGCACTTAGTTTACATTTGCTGTATTCCAAATGATAAATGAAAGTCTTTTTTGCATAATGCAGTCAGTCTGTACCTTGTTGGCCATGATTGCAACCCTGCCACTTGCTCAGCTCTTCTTCTTTCATATTCTTCTGATAAAGAAGGTTTGACTTCATCTTCCTTTCAACATAATGCAGTTTTTTGGCTTATAATCTTGACAAATTTGACAGTTCTCGGTGTTGGATTGACAGGGAATTAGCACATACGATTATATTATAGCTCTAAGGGAGCAAGAACAAGCTGGAGGGCAGCAGAGTCCTCAGATGTCTCCTGTTAGTTCTATTACTGGATTAAGCAGTGCCAGCTCATTCAACACTTTCCATCGAGCTGCATGGTGCACTCCTCCACGGCTTTTCCTTGAAGATCAGGTTAAAGTTTTCTGAAGTCATCATATATTTTGAGTTCTTTTTAATTGCCATTTCATTCTGATTGCGAAGTAATACCATAAGGCTTATTTATTGATAACGTGACTTTTATGGTGGTTCTGCAGTTCGATGTAATCCCTCCTGAGACAGGATCTGTCAGTTCACGAGGCAAAAAGATGGTGGTGGAGGAGCAATCGAAGAAAAAGAATCATTCTGCTGTAAAGATAAGTCCATGGACTTTGGCACGTTTGAATTCCGAGGATGTTTCCAAGGCTGCTTCTGAGGCAAGAAAAAAGTCCAAGATTTTACGGCCTGTGGTAAGACAAGAAGTGCCTTATTCTCTTGAAACAGACAGCACTTTTGGAAGTAGTGGCCGTCGCATGACCCCAAAGCCTGATAATAGTAGAAAGATAGGTAGCAAGCGAATTCGTCTTCCTACTGAGATGCCCAATATATTGAGTGGAGATGCCAAAAGCAATAGATATAACCATACTATTATCTCTGAGAAATCGACAAGCTTGATGCCCGTACAACTTGAAGCTAAAAGTGCTTTCAGGCCCGGGCGTGCCATGCCAAGCTCAACTGGTAATGTAGCATCATCTCCTGATAGTAGCTTAGATTCTCCTGATATCCACCCTTTTCGAGGCTCCTCACTGGGAGTCGAAGAAGCTAGGCTATCGGCTGCTGCCATGGTTAATCAGAACGAAATCCCATTATCAAGATCGACTAGTGGTGGATACGATGCGTCTGGTGGGGAAGATAGCGACCAAGTACCTACAAGAATTCTGCACAGATCCAGCAACTGGAGTGGCCTCCTGTTTGGCGCCGAACAAGATAGAACCATCAAGAAATTTATGCCACCATCTTCATCTACAATGTCATACCATAGAAAGGTTTGAAGAAAGTAAGCCTCGTGTGTCCATGTTACAGACTGTAGATTCTTATGATTTTTCCTTTATCTGCTGGCATTCAGAATTCTAATGCAACTTTAGGTACTAGGATATGGGTAAAACATCGTAAAGGGTCGTCTACGACAAGATCGAATTGTTCAGCTGCGATGTTCTATCTGTATTTTCGTGCTCATTAGATGGAATTTAAAGAGCACAGATTCTTGGAGAACTTAGTGCATTATACATGTTCTTAAGATTATCAAGGCATTTCTTCGATCATCCTTAGTTTGAGACATGACTGAACCATCAGCTCAGTTTTGCCTGGGAAATAAAAATTTAATGAATTCTTAGCGATAGGCATCCGTTTTGTGTGTGCATAAAATAATACATAAATATTATAAAATTAATATATGTGATGAACATGAAAATTGACGAGTAATGCTACATGTACAACTAAATTTGTACATCAATTCTTAAACATAATAAGTTCATTAAAAAAATTCTATTTATCAAAATCTCATGATAAATTCAATATAAAATATCACGAAATAATAGCAAAATTTCACGATATAATAACAAACGCAAAAACTCTTGTGAGACGGTATCACATGTCAATTTTGTGAAACAGATATTCTGTATGAGTCATCCATGAAAATGTATTACTTTTTACGTCAAATATATTAATTTTTATTATAAATATGTACATGATTGATCAGTTTCATGAATAAAGATCTGTGAGACCGTCTTATGAAAGATATGGGTGTCAAAATGCAACACGACCCGTCAACCCGACACGACCCAACACGAAAAAAAAATCAGGTTCAGGTTGGGGTTTTTCGGATTCGGGTTGGATTCGGGTCGGGTGGGTTCGGGTTAGTGCTGGGTTAGATGGGTTTCGGGTTGGGTCGCGTGTTGACCCGAAATTTTTTTTTTTGAAAATATTACCTAAATTTTTATATATTGTATGTTTGAACAAAATTTATTGTATATTTATATGTTAAATTTTCATCATTTAATATTTATTTTGTATATTTTTTTATTTTTTTAACAATTGTTTATTTGATTTAGTAAATATACTTTTAATTTTCTACGATTAAACTTTCAAATTTAAATCGAAAATTTTGTTATTATGTGTTTAAATTAAAATATTATTATTTTTTATTTTTTCAAATTTTTTTCATTAATTTTTTTTTAAAAAATAAATAAATTTCGGGTTAGGCGGGTTAGACGGGTTGATTCGGGTTAGACGGGTATTCGCGGGTTGACCCGAAACCCGACCCGATTGACACCCCTAATGAAAGACATACTCAATAACAAATCTTACTATATAATCGTTGTAAATATTGTTGTATGATATTTTAGTTGTACCTTAATTTAATAAAAAAAGTGTATAAAAAATGAAAATAAAAAACTTGTTATGCCCAAAAAATTAAATTACAATTAATATTTAAAAAACATTGTAATATTAGTTCTATATATTTTTTAAAATCAAATTTTAGTCTTAATTCCTAATTTTTTGTTTTTTTTTATCTGAAATTCTGTTTTTTTTTTTTTTAATTCTGAGTATCGTCTATTCAAAGTTAATTTTTGGATGAGAAATGAGAATTATTTTTTGATGAAAAAAGAAATTAGAATCATTAAAAATTAAAAAACACAAGTAATTATATGCTAAGATGCTTAAAAAAATAAAAAAATAAAATAGTAATATCAGTTTTGTTTTTAAAAATAATATTTTTTTGAAAATAAATTTCATACACCAACAACATGACAATAAAAAATATATGACCCATTTTAAATTTAATTAAATAAAAAGGCTTTTGACTTTTTAAAATCGAGAAAAGGGAGTTGACTGCTGTTAGTTAGGTGAGTTCATTTATTAGGTCATTAATTAGTTAGTTATATTTTACTTTTTTTTAAAAAAATATTTTTTTAATTGATATGTCGGGACCTTCCCGATTTGAGGTTTCATTTATTCCTGTTACTTTTGTGTTCTTCACGAAAAAAAAATCAAAAATCATTTGAAATTTGAAGATTCTTAGAGAAGTAAGTATATACTCGAATGTTGTTCAGTTTAGTTCTGGTTGTATTTTGTTAGAATTTTGTTAGTGGAGTTGGTGTGTGTATTTACAGTCTAACAACGTGTTGATTGTGTGGGTCGAGTAGGTGGATGAAGTGTGATTCAAACATGATAGTATGGCTAGGTCTGGATAGTGTCTAGACCCACATATGGGATGGGGTCGAGGTTCACGTGGGTCGAGGACTGCCTCGACCACGTGTGGGTCGAGGTGCAAACATGATAATATGGCTAGGTCTGTAGTGTCTAGACCCACATATGGGATGGGGTCGAGGTTCACCTGTGGGTCGAGGTGTTCAATCACACCTTGACAGATTGGTCGAGGTGCCACGTTTCTTCACACCTGTGGGTCGAGGTGCTCGACCTAGGTTCGAGCTCTGCACGTTCGTATGTGTGGGTCGAGTGATGTGTTGGTCGAGGTTGTAAATATGTTAGATGTTGCAATTCATTAGCATATTTTTTTAAATAAATAATATTGTCTATAATTTAATATTCTTATTTATGTTTTGTAAGTTATGCCAAACGTTATTCTCTTTGAGTACAACGGCGAATGGCAAATTAATGAAGATAATATATTTAAATGGCATTCATGGCCGAGTGGTAAGTGGACAGCTATTCTTTTGGATTCTGATATTTGTTCAATGATATATATAGAAAGTGAGATATACAGAATTATGAATCTAGGTGGTACAGAAAAATTTAAATTAAGTTATCTTCCTGATGTGAAGCATTGTAATATTCGTCCAATTTATATTGAGGATGATAATGATTTGAAAGCATACTTATATTTTGGATGTGCAAAAGAAAGACCAGTACTTTATGTCGAATTTGAACTAAGTGTTGTTTCTCTTGATATTGTTGAAAGTGAAAATATCATATCACCGGATTTAAATTTGACTCATTTGGATGATGAGTATGTCGATGATGAAACAAATATGTATGATCACTGTTTTGATAGAACTTTTGTCTCAAATGACCATTGCACCAATAATGATGTATTAGAAGATATAAATACATCAACTGAAAATATGCAAGAGAATGATGTGAGAAACACATAAAATGATGTGGAGGATATAGATGCGGTACATGTGGATGATAATGATGTCAACATCCACCACATCAGTGCAGCTCATGATACTGAGACTCATGTTCAAGCTGATACATATTCATTTACCGATGGTTCAAGCTTATTTATTGGTCAAAGATTTTCAAGCAAGACCGAAGTGAAGAAAGTGCTATCCAAAATTGCTTTGACCTCGTCTTTTGAGTTTGAAAGTGTCAAATCTTCTCGAAATATCTATTCAGTTTGTTGTGTGAATAAAGGTTGCAGCTGGAGAATTTGGACTTCAAAACACGAGAACTCAAAAGATTTTGTGATTCGTACATACTGCAACACACACAATTGTGACTTGACTGGAATGCGTAAAAGGCATCGAGAAGCCAGCTCATCTGTCGTTTGTGATATGTTGGTAGAGAACTTTCGAGGACAACAGAAAACACCTCAACCAAATCTATTATGACAATGATGCGGAATAATGGGGTTGACATTACCTATTACAAAGCCTTGAAAGGCAAACAACTTGCTCATGATATCTTTAGAGGTGATCCTGAAAGAAGTTTTGGTCTTCTACCTTCATATTTGAAAATGGTCGAGAGAATGAACCCTGATAGTATAATAGATCTAGTAGTAGATGAGCATAATAGATTCAAGTATTTGTTTTTAGCATATGGCGAATGTGCAAAAGATATAGATGCATGAGAAAAGTCGTATCTATTGATAGTACATGGTTGAAAAGAAAGTACGACGGTATTTTACTTGTGGCCTCAGCACAAGATGGAGATTTTCATCAATATCTTTTGGCTTGGGCTGTTGTTGATGTAGACTCCATTGCTTCGTGGAGTTGGTTTTTGACGAAGCTCTTGGAAGTAGTGGTTGATGAGAAAGAGTTGGTGATTATCTCAGACAGACATCCGAGCATCATTGCTGCAGTTGCCAACATTTACAAAAATGCACATCATGGTCATTGTATATGGCACTTGTCACAAAATATGAAAATCCGTTGCAAAAAGAAGGGTTATACCGAAATGTTTATGCGGTTAGCAAAAATTTACAAGCAAATTGACTTTGACCTAGAGTACTAAAAATTTAAGAAAATATATCCCGATGCTGCAAAGTTTTTGAATGAAAGTGATTCATTGGATCGATGGACTCAAGCATATAGCCCAAGATCTCGGTATAACATTATGACAACTAATGGTATTGAATCAATAAATGCAAGATTGCGTGAAGAAAGACAACTTCCAATCATTGCACTACTAAATTCTTTGCAGACTTTGACTATATCTTGGTTTTCAAGGTATCGAAATGCATCCATTGCATCAACAACAAATTTCACTACAATTGTTGAGTCCATTCTGCGTGAAAGGTTTACTATTGGTCGGGGATATCAAGTTTATGAGCTGGGCCGTCTTGAGTTCGATGTTCGAAGTACTACAAATAGTGACATTGTGGATTTTGAATCGAAGAGATATACCTGTAGAGAATTTGATATTGACAAGATTCCATGTTCTCATGCAATCGAAGCGAGTTACTTTTGTGATGTTAATTTTTATTCCTTGTGATCAGAGTATTATTCTGTTATGATATGGTCTATATCCTATTCTGAGCCAATTTATCCTATTCTGAATCAGAACGAGTGGCCACTTGATGATATGTTAGTACTGCCACATGTGATCAATAGAAGACGTGAAAGGAAAAAACAAAACAAATTTCCATCCGTAGGAGAATTTGGTAGAAGATAGGATTGAATGATATGTAATTTGTTTGAATTTAAAGACAATCGATTTGATTTTATTAATATGTAATGTGTTTTTGGTGAATTTTTAATTTTGGTCGAGGGGTAATTAGTGGGTCGAGTGGACAATATTGTAATGTGTGCGGAAGATTTTTAAGTTTGGATCGCGCGGGTGGTAAATGATTTCAATTTTGGGTCGAGTTTGGGTCGATATGGGTCGAGTGGGTAGGAGATTTTGAGTTTTGATCATTTTATAATATATAATTCACTTTATATATGATTAGAATGTAAATATATATATAAAAATTTATTTGTGTAAACATTTTAATATGGGTTATATATTATAATTTAAGTATGTTAGTTAAAAAATTCATAACAAGTACAAGAATGTATCTCTTATTCTAACAATGTGGGTTGAATTTATACTCGACTAAAATTCTTAACAAATTTTATAATGCCACGAAAATTCTTAACAAATTTTATAATAATAGAACTAAAAAAATTCATTACATATTCACTTGAATGAATGTATATCGTAGCATATGAAATTAATGTTTATTGTTATAAATGAGTCGAGGATATTACATGCACATTACAATCTAGCTTTATGGGTCGAGAAGCCAAAATTATGCTTCTCGACAAGCTCGACCCACTCGACCCACCAAAATTTGGTCGAGTGGGTCGAGTGTAATCTCGACCCAATTTTGGGTCGAGTCATAACCTTCGACCACACGACATCCTGAATTGGTTTCATGTTTCATAGTTTAAAATAGATACCTACACGACCCATCCTCGACCCAATGAATCGAACCAATTTTTATTGTTTAAAATAGATTGAGTATATGGATCACATACATTAACTAAAAATCAATATAATGTAACTAACAGTCAATATAATGTATCACATAAATGTTTTAATCCGACGACCATAATTTATCCCAAATACAACAACAACAATAATGCCTAAATTCTTCAATTTTCTCATCGTTAAGTTGATAGGGGCATTTTCCCTAAACATGGTATAAGATGCTGCCGCTAAACAGTATACTCCACATTCACCGCTGCAATGAAAAAACAAACATTAAATATAAATTGATATACATTAAACAATAATGAAATAATAATTATTAAAATAACAAATTTTAACCTGGTTTTTTTAGTAGGAAAATTTTCTGGCCTAACTATACTCCATGTTTCTGAAGCATCAACACCCAACATATGTGAAAGCAAAAGGGACAAATGGTTAATAAGTTTAAGCAATGTCTTGCCCGACCCATCTACGCTGCGGTCCGAATCCATGATTGTGATATTCTTATGGCTAGGCAAAACCTTTAACAAAACCCAATGTCCGGGAAGATGAAAGGGTTTCAAAATTATTTTGGCTTTGTTCCATGGAATAGCCGGCCACTCACCAATTTCTGCTCTCACATAGGGCATCAAACATTCTATATTATTCTCTCCGCACTCATTGAAAGCACTCGAAACCAGCTGATGAAAATCGACGCCCATCAATGACACCTCAGGTGACATTAAATGTGAGTATGTCCTTTGTAATTGGAGCAACCCTCGACAACATTCTTGAGTATGCTGAAAGTGATAAAGTGAAATATGTTAATTACTAACTCAACGTAAAAAACAAAAAACAAAATAAGAAAAAACTTACGGTATCGGTTAGCCAAGAAGCAGGTGTCCCCAATACACGAAACCACGAGCTATCGTTGGATGAACACAACACATATATCCTCGTATTTTCAATACAATAATTGATCTCAGCATTTACTCGTGACCACGATCTATTGGCGAACATTCTAGCTCTTTTCTCAAAAGTCAAAGACATCATATCATTCATAACATGATGACGCAGTTCTTCGTCTGTCATAGGCTATTCCTCCATTGTGAACAATCTTAACTTATGGCCCGAAGTTCTTTCAAAAGCTCGAGTCAAAGACGGATCGCTCACAAGTCGAATATTTGGATCCACCTCATCTGCTGTCATAAATGGAATATCTTCAAATCTATGCCTTGATGTCTCGCCTTGATCTGAGAGAATAATACATACAATTTGTCATTTTTCATATTAAAAATTAAAAATCATATAAATATTGATAAAACTTACCAACATTGACATTCATTGAAGGTAATCTCCAAATTATATCCTTAAAACTCGAGATATCGTCATGCATATTTTTTCAATTGATTTTTGATATCGACTTGGTCTTTTAGTATCGTCCCAAATTTATCCTCCAAACTTGTGAAACGAAGTTCATACATATCTGCAACAGATGTATGATCTCTATGCATAGATGTATGTCTCATGTGAGTCAATGGAGGAGACGGTTGATTCATGTGTGAAGGACTAGGAAATGGCCGAAAAGATTTTCTGACTTTATCTCGAGATGATCTGGAGTATGTATATGTGAATGGCTGGAGAAACGGTTGATCCTCAGTCTCAGTCTGTACACCCACTTCATCCTCTGGGTCGCCCAATGGATCTTGAGCGCAAACTACTTTGATACCTTGGAAAATTAACTCCGTAATGCGATTGATTATCACATTATTAGAATCAACAAAATTGCCAGTCATATAATATACAGACAACAGCTCATCCGTGGTGGGAATGAGCATCCCCAAAATATCCTATATTAATCATTAACAATAAACATGAAATTAGTTAACGGTTAACAAAAAATATAATAGATAATACGAAAAATAAATAAAATGAATTTTTTGTATTTACCTAGGTATATATATTTTTAAATGCTTTGTTCACATCATCCATGGAAGGAGAATGATTTTTACTCTATTTTTTAGTCAACCAATGACACATCTGAGGTATCGGTACATTGGGACCTTCTCGATGTCTAGCGAACACTTCAGCAATTGCTGGAAAATATTCATAGGCCAAAATCTAGCACAAAAAAATAAACATATTATTAATATGATATAAAATAACAAGGATATTTCATTTAATGAACAATATTTAGTTACTTGTAAAGGATGAATAAATCCACTTATATGGAAGCTACCGAACCCACTGAAATCTGGATCATTCCCAAGGCGTGCTACCAAATTTTCATAGCTTCTGAACTTAGTTTTAAGATCTTTTCTAAGTCCATAAATTACTTCTTCTAAAGCTATTCTACCCCAGGGATAGTTTATAAAACTATCAAAGTTATTTACTAATCTAATCCATTCTAAATCCACTGTATCATTTTTATTTTTTCTTTGTCTACCTAATACACCTACCACGAACAAAAGACAGGCTAATTTTACCTTCTCAATGTCTATTTCTTCCCCTGAATCATTCTCATATTCATCAATTCTATCTATCAAATCCCTCAAACCTATACAGTAACTTTCACCAAAATGTCTCTCCCTAAATTCATCTTCTTCAGGTATCATAGGATAAAAGTTCGAACAATTTAGGCTAGTTAACAAATAATACTCTAACAATGAAAATCGTAAAGGTCGTTTATGATATATCATCCAAAATTCATCATTTCCACTGTCATAACTTTGCCTACTAATCAAAAACCATAACAATTGATTGAAATTATTATAATCCTTAGCACATAAAATTAAATTACCGAATTGAGTATACTGCACCAAATATTCTATCTCTTTCTCATTTAAAAATGATACAATCTTCTTACAGATTTCAACGTATCTTGATCCTAAAGTTAACTTGCATTCAAAGAATTGATTCCTTCCAAGTTTAGTGGGGAAGTAAATCAGCAAAAAAAAACAAAACAAATAAAAAGATTTTTAGTTGTAAAAATTTAAAATTAAACCGTTTTGTTCATTTTAAATTGGGTCGAGGTGGGTCGTGTTTGTTTCCTGAGCACCTTGGGTCGTGAGCCCTTCACCCTGGGTCGTGAAGCACGAACCAGGAAGCTTCTTCACCCTGGGTCGTGAGTGGGTCGTGACAGGACCCTGGGTCGTGAGGGGTCATGTCACGACCCAGGGTCGTGTCGTGAAGCTGTCGTGAAACACGACCCAGGTGCTCGAGCTCTTCACACTGACGAGACCCAATATATTTCATATCTCAAAATAAATTTCTTACCAATACGTGGTTTTCTCGTTAGATTTGTTGTAGAGGAATTTCTTGTAGACTCATTGTTAATTGTTAGCCAAAAAACCAGAACAATGTATGCATGATGGAAGCTGGAGAAGAAAAAGATTTTTTGTGAAGATAAGGAATGAAGTGAGACCTAAGATTGATTCGAGAAAGATGAAAAAGATTGAGTCGAGAAAGTTTTTTTTATTTAATTAAATTATAAATTTTATTATATATAATATTTAAATACACTAATAAAAAAATTAATTTTTAAACAAATTTAAAACAAAAGATAAAAAAGTAAATTAAATTCACTCCCTGTTTTTTAATAAAAATTTCCGTCACTCCCGTTTTCCTCATTTTCCCCACCAACAAATCCTGTGATTTGGAATCCGAGCCAATTAAAAAAATGGGATTAAGATATAAAGGTTTTAAAAAACAAGACTCTGACTTTTTTATTTTTTTAAAAAAAAGATTTGACTATTGATTATTATATTAAACTTTAATTAAACTTAAAACTTCATAAATTAATTATTATCTTTCTATTTCTTCTCAACATTTTCCCTAATATCGAGCTTCCCAAATTTAAAGAACTCATCTACCTTCATCTATTGCATCTACTGCTTCGGCTTGACATTAAATCGAAATTTACCACCTATTGTTGCTAAGCTGTTGTTGCTCATTCCTCATATCTAGATCTAAATCTACTCCCGCATATCTTGCCCTATTCTTCTGTATTTGAAGTCGTCTGTATTTGAAGAAAAATCACAGTAAGTTTTCTACATTTTTTTGAACCTCGTTCATTGTATTCTTCATGCAACGATCGACCAATATTAAGATGAAAAAAAAATTTTCAACCAAAATTAAGATGGTCGATCAAGAAGAATTCTTCTTGGTCGACCAAACTATTATTGGTCGACCAAGTTTGGCCGATCAAGAATTCTTCTTGGTCAACCAAACTCTTATTGGTCGAACAAGTTTGGTCGATCAAGAAGAATTTTTTTCTTGGTCGACCAAACTCTTATTTGTCGACCAACCGAAATTAAGTCGGTCGACCGTGATGTATTCTTCTTGGTCGACCAACAAATTTTTGAATTTGTTGGTCGACCTCGTTTGGACAGTTTATTTTTTATTATTAAAAAATTTTGCCCATTCTAATTATCATATTTTTGGTGTATTTTGTAGATATGCCAACAATTATTGTTGTTCATTTCGATGGAAAATGGGAAGTGACGGAGGAGTTGGTGTATAAATGGAGTCTAGGACCGAATGCAAAGTTTGTTGCTATTCCAGTGGAGGATGATATTTGTTATTTTGAAATTTTAAAAAATGAACTATATAGAGCTGGGAAAGTAGGAGACACTGCCAAGTTGAGGTTGAGTTATATTCTAGATTTGCCGTGCAACATTCAACCCATTTATATAGAGAATGACCATGATTTGAAAGAATATTTGTATCTTGGTTGTCCGAGAAGTAGGCCAGTGCTTCAAGTTGAAATTGAATGTGTTGCTTCTTTTGATGTTTTTGATAATGTGAACGGATATGGTATTGATGAAAACAATTGCAATGTTAACGAAGAAAGACATTTTGATGATTATTTTCACTTGAATATTGTTTCTGTGGATCGTAATAATAGCAGTGATTTTTTCGACGAAGCACATAATGTGGATGCCATGCATGTGGATCGTAGTAACACATATGAGTTATATGATGAAGCACATAATGATGCAAATGAGGTCGAGGCAAATGTGATTGCAAGTAATGACGCAAATTTGGTTGCGGATGTGGATATTCATAATGACACATTTTCATTCACAGATGGTTCAAACTTGTTTGTTGGTCAAGAGTTTTCAAACCGAGAAGCGGTGAAAAAAGAGCTAATTAGAATAAGTTTGGAAGCTTGCTTTGAATTTGAGACCATTAAAAGTAGCCAAAAAGTGTATGCCGTAAAATGTGTAGTGTCTGGTTGTAAGTGGAGAATCTGGACCTCAAAGATTAAGAATGATTCACGTGCATTCTCCGTTCGAACATATTGCAATACACACACATGTGGTTTGACTGGGAGACGAAAGAGAATCCGTGGAGCGAGTTCTGCTGTTGTTCGTGATATGTTGGTAGATAATTTCGAAGGTCATGCAGTGCCAATTGTACCAAAAGCGGTGATGGAGATGATGCGCAATAGTATGAATGCCGATATATCATACTACAAGGCTTGGAAAGGGAAAGAACTAGCAGACAATATGTTGAAAGGTGATCCTACGAAGAGTTTTACTAAATTGACTTGTTATTTGTACATGGTTGAGCAGATGAATCGAGGAAGCATAACAGACTTATTTGTCGACGAGGAAAATCGATTCAAGTATATGTTTCTTACCTTTGGTGCATGCGTTAGAGGATATCGAAGTATGCAGAAAGTTGTATCAATTGATGGTACGTGGTTGAAGGGCAAGTATAATGGTGTTTTACTGGTGGCATCAGCACAAGATAGAAATTATCACCAATATCCTTTGGCGTGGGGAATCGTAGATGTCGAGTGTACTTTTTCGTGGTGTTGGTTTTTAACGAAGTTGTTAGAAGTAGTAACAAACAAGGATGAATTGGTGATAATTTCAGATAGGCATCAGGGAATCATTAATGCGATTTCTACTGTCTATAGAAATGCGCATCATGGTCATTGTACGTGACATTTATCACAAAACATGAAAACTAGATGCAAAAAGAAGGGTGCAACCGAAATGTTTTTGCACATTGCAAAAATTTATAAGACTTTCGAGTTTGATATTGCATACAATGATTTTAGGAATAGATATCATGAGGCAGCGCAATATTTGGACGAGAGAGACTCACTTGATAGATGGACTCGAGCATATTGTCCGAAGACTCGTTACAATATTATGACAACAAACAGGGTTGAGTCGATCAATGCTAGACTGCTTGAAGAGAGGAAGCTGCCAATCATTGCCCTCTTGGATTCTTTGCAGAAGCTGGCATCATCTTTGTTTGTCCGATATCGCCATGGATCAATTGCAATTAACACTAATCTGACTCCTGCCATCGAGGGGATTCTTCGTAGCAGGTTCACAGATGCCCAAGGAATGCAAGTTTTTGAATTAGGACATCTGGAGTTTGATGTTAGGAAGCATGGACATTCGGCCATAGTGGACCTGCAATCAAAAAGATGCACATGTCGAGTTTTTTATATTGATAGAATCCCATGTGCTCATGCTATCGCAGCCAGTTGGTTAGCCAAGATTGATTTATATGATCTCTATTCAGAGTACTATTCTACAATGTCATGGTGCATGGCTTACTCAGAGACTGTGTATCCCGTTCTGGAAGAAAATGAATTGCCACGCAACATTAATTTTCCATTGGTGTTGCCTCCTTTGGTAGAGAAGAGAGTTGGCAGAAGAAAACAAAACAGAATTCCTTCAATCGGTGAATTTAGCAAAAGATAGAATCATATGCTACTGGATGGTCGACCATTAGCTTGAGGGTCGACCAAAGTTTTATTTTTGTTCGACCATTAGCCCGATGGTCGACCATTAGCTTTTTTATTTTTAAATTGATATTAATAATTGTCAAACTATATAACATAATCGTGACGATTCATATTTTTATAATATAACACAGTTGTGTAATTGTGATTATGTGATTCATATGTAAATTATTTCACGATTCATATTTTTTAAAATGTAATATAATTTTGAGATTGTGACACATGTAAATTATAAAATATAACATAATTTTGAGATCGTGACACATATAAATTATAACATATAACATAATTGTGAATTTACGAGTCATATTTTTTAAAATGTATCATAATTTTGAGATTGATTCATATGTAAATTATAACATATAACATAATTTTGAGATCGTGACACATGTAAATTATAACATATAACATAATTGTGAATTTACGATTTATATTTTTTAAAATGTATCATAATTTTGAGATTGATATATGTTAAGATCGGTTTGGGGGAAAAAAATTGAGTTGCAATAGCTCGGTTCTTGAAATATTGAACACCGATGAACTAAATCGAATTTGATATGAAATCAAGCGGAAAACACTCGAAATAATCCTTCGTAGAAACAGATTAAATATTTTGTAAAGCATTTAAAATATATGCAAGTTGAATGAGTAAAAATATTTTAGTTGAAACATTTTATCAAACACTTGGTATGCAATATTTTGGTATTTGAAGAACACATAAAATGTTTCAACAATGCATAATTAAAACTATGAAAATGATAATTAAATGCAATAAATAAATAGACACGAATTTGTTTATGGATGTTCGGAGACTTCAAATGCTCCTACGTCACCCCTTCTTCCCCTTGGAAAGGATTCACTAGAAGACTTTGATTTATACAACTACTTGTACAAACTCAATCAGCTGGGACTTACCCACTGCCTAAACTGAACTCCTAGCACTCAAGATTGTAGGCAACACCTCACAATCAGCATATTGTTTAATGTCTCATATGCAAAGACTACATACACAAGTTTATTGTCTTTGTGCAAGACTCACTCAACTAATCTTTGAAGTTCAACTCTCTTGTATATATGTGAGTGATTGTGTGTGAGGAATTTATCATTTACAGTGTACATCTCAAGTATCCTCGCACAAGGGCTTGTGCTCTCAACTAGCTGATTTTTTCATGCTAACTGGCCATGCTTTGAATCCTCTTCAAAAGCTTTTGTTTGATCTTCAAGATGATGTCTTTATAAGCCCCAACAATGATATATACGTTAGACACAAGATTATGACCGTTTGGAAAGTTTCTGTACTGTTTCTGAAATTGTAACTGTCAAATTCGTCTTGCTGGGCATTTTCCTGACTGGTCAACTCAACTGGTCGTTCAGTTCAACTGGTCAGCAGCTGGTTCAGTTCAGTTCAGTTGGTCAGCTGCTGGTTCGGTTCAGTTCAGTTCAACTGGTTCAGTTGGTCTGGTTCAGTTCAACTGGTCTGGTTCAACTGGTCTTCAGCTGGTCCGGTTCAGTTCAAGCTGGTTCAGTTCAACTGGTCTTGTTCAACTGGTCTTCAGCTGGTCTGGTTCAGTTGGTCAGCAGTTGGTTTAGTTCAGTTGGTTTTGTTCAGTTTCAGTTGGTGTGCTGAAATCAGTCTAACTGATTTCAGTTTGTGCACAACCAGTAGCTTCATCTTCATTTATCAACATCTTAAGTTTCGATTCAGACTTTGACTTCTGAAGATGATTTGTAGATCTTTGTCTTATCTTTCCAACGCTTACTGAATCGCTTCATTTCAATAACCGAGCTGAGAGATATGACCAAAATACCGCAACTGCTCAAACCCAACTGATTGCTGTTTTCGTGTGATCAGTTCGGTAATTCAGCGATCAGTTAGACCATGATAACATCTGGTTTTGCCCAACTGACGTGAAATACGACTTGTTCCAAATTGAGTTTTCTAAACAGCCTAGTTGGCGGATTGTTATTTGGATTATCCAGCTGAGAAATATAATCAAAACACAGAAGCTTGCCAGAAATTCAGTTTGTACAGAATTCAGTTTCAGCTTGCTTCTTGTGTTAACAACTTCACACTTGAGTAAATATGTTAGAAACACAATAACAAGTTTTGTTAACATCAAAATCAAGATTGCGAACTTGAAAAGTTCCAACAATATATATGTAAATTATAACATATAACATAATTTTGAGATCGTGACACATGTAAATTATAACATATAACATAATTTTGAATTTACGATTCATATTTTTTAAAATGTATCATAATTTTGAGATTGATTCATATGTAAATTATAACATATAACATAATTTTGAGATCGTGACACATGTAAATTATAACATATAACATAATTTTGAGATCGTGACACATGTAAATTATAACATATAACATAACTTTGAGATTACGATTCATATCTTTTAAAATGTAACATAATTTTGAGATTGATTCATATGTAAATTATATCATATAACATAATTTTGAGATCATGACACATGTAAATTATAACATATAACATAATTTTGAATTTACGATTCATATTTTTTAAAATGTATCATAATTTTGAGATTGATTCATATGTAAATTATAACATATAACATAATTTTGAGATCGTGACACATGTAAATTATAACATATAACATAATTTTGAGATCGTGACACATGTAAATTATAACATATAACATAACTTTGAGATTACGATTCATATCTTTTAAAATGTAACATAATTTTGAGATTGATTCATATGTAAATTATATCATATAACATAATTTTGAGATCATGACACATGTAAATTATAACATATAACATAATTTTGAATTTACGATTCATATTTTTTAAAATGTATCATAATTTTGAGATTGATTGATAGGTAAATTATAAAATATAACATAATTTTGAGATCTTGACACATGTAAATTATAACATATAACATAATTGTGAATTTACGAGTTATATTTTTTAAAATGTATCATAATTTTGAGATTGATTCATATGTAAATTATAACATATAAAATAATTTTGAGATTGATTATTATGTAAATTTTAACATATAACATAATTTTGAGATCGTGACAAAAAACCCTAAACCCTAAAACCTAAAACCTAAACCTAAAGCACTGTGGTCCACCAAAAAAGAGAGTGGTCGACCAAAAAGCACAGAGGAGGCCGACCAAAAAGCACAGTAGTCGACCAAAAAAGAGAGTGGTCGACCAAAAAGCACAGTGGAGGTCGACCAAAAAGCCGACAAAAAAGGAGAGTGGTCGACCACAAAACACAGTGGTCGACCAAAAAACTAGAGTGGTCGACCAAAAACTACTATGGAATTACATAACAATAACAAACAATGTGTGTCCAATAATTACATAAAATTGTCCGATACATCACAACAATGACCAATCATTAAGGAACATATTACAAGCTAAAAAACATCTAAACTCATATACTAAATTTTCATCTAAAGTTAATACTAATTGCGCACTCTTCGTAGACAAAGAGTATCCAGCAACGACTAACACAAATGCTCCGGAATCTTCGCTGTGAAAAAAGAAAATAAAATGAAAAGTTATTATTTACTGTACAATTAAAAAAAAAGAATAATGAAGTTATTATATTTTAATTAGAAAGTTGACAATGTACTGTATAATCTTGGCACTGAATTCATCATGAAGCTTTATATTCCATGGCCTCTCAGGGTGTGGGTTGTTCCCAACAATGGATAGCAGACGAGCAGCGTTTATAAGTATAGGCTCTATTTCCTCATTCAGATATTTGAAGTTGGGATCGTGCCTTCGTTGCAAGTCATATATAATGCACTTATTCACCCCTGTAACGAGTTTTAGCAAAAACCAACGCCTATCTCTGTAGATAGGGATGAGAATTCTTCGTGCCTTCTCCCACGAGATACAAGGCCATTTTGGATCACTTCTTTTCACTATCCCCACCAGATCTGTGTTGACAACATTATCTCTATCTTCGGCCAATACTGAAATCGAACTGTAGAAATGTATGTCCATCAACGACACATCTGGCGACATCACTTCAGGATGTCGGATCTGCATCTCAAGCAATCCACGGAGAGCTTCGCCGATGTGCTGAATTCAACAGAACAAAAGGTTTTCAATGTTTTAAAATAAGTTTTCTACATATTTAAAAGCTTTGTAAATGCTTACAGAGAAAGTGAGACGCGAGTTTGCGCTCGCCACGGGCCCGTAGTACGACTTCTCATATTCGACATAAAAACCTCAAATCATATTTGGCGAACGGTCGAGCATCGATGCCCTAACTCGCGCCAGCGAGTTGTTTACCTTCAGTGTCATGGTCTCCGCAAGTGGCCTCACACCGTCGTCTTTAATATCCCCAAACTGACAGTTCGCTGCGTAAATTGATCAATTATAACAACTTTAATGAAAATATGAATAGACAAGGTGTAATGTAATAACCTCTCGACGTGGTCGCCTCGCCACCTGACATACGCGCATCCGGACTCACTAAACAAATTAAAATAATAATGACAATTATACTAAATAATTCTATTACATAAACATAAATATAATTAATAAAATTAACTCACCAAAATCGGCCTCGGATGATTTCCTCTTCCGGTCTCTGCTATAGGCTATGCTATAATCTTTGTCCTGATGCACTGGCATGTTAGACCTCATCTCAGCAAAACCAGCTCTGATCTGTTCAGTCAAACTCGATCTCAACTCATCGAGACCAAGATTAAAACTCGATTTCAAATCATCTAAAGCCATATTTATATTCCGGATACACGCCCTGGTCTCAATAAATTCTGCTGACATCTTAACATGCATAGACGCAATAGAATCCTCCAAGGCAGTCAACCGCCTCTCGAAACGATGCTCCAAGGGTGACGGGTGACCGGTGGCGGGAAGGATTGAGTCCAAAGTGGACTCTAGGATCCGTACGCATAGGAGAACTGGTGCTAGAGCTGGATCTATTGAGATCACCAGAACAGGTGCCGGAAACATCCTGAGATGCATTTGCAGAAAGCGTGTGCTGGACTGATCTACTCATATCACCATAAACGTTGCCGGATACATCTGGACTTGAATTTGCCGAAGGCGTGTGCTAGACTGAGGGAGACTCCAAAGGGGGCCAATTAAAAAAGTAGGAGTGAGACATAAAGAATTTAAAAAAAAAAGACTCTGATTTTTTTTTTTTAAGAAACAAGGAGGTTGACTTTTGATTATTATATTAACTGTAATTAAAATTTTCAACTTAATTATTTCTCCACCCAGAAGAGTTGGTCAACCAAGTATTATGGGTCGACCAAGATTAATTTTCTCGGTCGACCAACAAAATTTTCTTGGTCGACCAAAATTTTGTTGGTCTACCAAGAAGAAATTTTGTCGACCAAGAATTCTTCTTAGTCGACCCATAATTACATGGTGTGTCACGCTTGTTTTTTTAATAATTTTTGTTTATTCTAATTATCTTATTCTTTTAGTTTTTGTTGAAATCAAAATTAAAAATATCAATAAAATGTCCAATAATTAAAAGATCAATACAATGTCTAATTATTATAAAACATATTACAAGAACTCAGATACAAAAACAATCATTGGGTCGACAAAGATTTGGTCGACCCAAGCAAAAGATTTGGTCGACCAAGCAATTTAGGTAGACCAAAATTGCTTTGGTCGACCACAAAGCAATTTGGGTAGACCAAAAATAATTTTGGTATACCCAAATTACTTAGTCCACCCATGGTCGACCAAATTTTGGTCTACCCAAATTACTTGATCCACCCATGGTCGACCAAAGCAATTTGGGTAGACCAAAATTGCTTTGGTCGACCACAAAGCAATTTGGTCTACCCAAATTGCTTGATGTTGGGTCCCAACACCAAAATTTTGGTCGACTCAAAGGTAAAGCAACAAAGGTCGACCCAAAAACAACAATATCTACTTTGTGTTGACCCAGCTAAATATGTGAATTCATATGTTAAAACATGTAATATTATATAACATATTTTTGAAATTGTGATTCATATGTTAAAACATGCAACATAGTTGTGAAATTATTATTCATATGTTAAAACAACATGTAATATAGTTGGTTGTGAAAAAATTGTGATTCACATGTTAAAACATGTAACATAGTTGTGAAATTATGATTCAAATGTTAAAACATATAACATAATTGTGAAATTGTGATTCATATGTTAAAACATATAACATAATTGTGAAATTGTGGCTCATATGTCAAAACACATGTAACATAGTTGTGAAATTGTGACTCATATGTCATAACATATAACATTATAGAACATACTTGTGAAATTATGTGATTCATATATTAAAACTTATAACATAGTTGTGAAATTGTGATTCATATGTTAAAACAACATGTAACATAGTTGATTGTGAAATTTTGATTCATATGTTAAAACAACATGTAACATAATTGATTGTGAAATTATGATTCATATGTTAAAACAACATGTAACATAGTTGATTGTGAAATTGTGATTCATATGTTAAAACATGTAACATAGGAGATTCATATGTTAAAACATGTAACATAGTTATAAAATTGTGATTCATATGTTAAAACATATAACATAATTGTGAAATTATGATTCATATGTTAAAAACATACAACATAATTGTGAAATTGTGATTCATACGTTAAAAAACATATAACATGATTGTGAAATTGTGGCTCATATGTCAAAACACACGTAACATAGTTGTGAAATTGTGACTCATATGTCATAACATGTAACATTATAGAACATACTTGTGAAATTGTGACTCATATGTCATAACATGTAACATTATAGAACATACTTGTGAAATTATGTGATTCGTATGTTAAAAACATGCAACATTGATCAAAATTATGTAATTATCCATCAAAATTAAGTAATTATCGGTCATATTAGTCAAATCTATGGATTCATGTGTTAGAAAAAAGGTCGACCCAAAAGCAACCTTGTTCGACCCAAAATCAACATGGGTCGACCCAAAAACGACCAGCAACAAAATTCCACAATAAATACTTAAATCAAAATTAAAAAGATTAATACAATGTCCAATAATTAAAAGATCAATACAATGTCCAATGATTATCAAACATATTGCAAGCTAAAAAATATCTGAACTCAGATACAAAAACAAACACTGAATCGACCCAAAATTTGGTCTACCCACCCAAGCTTGGTCGATGTTGGGTAGACCAAATTTTGGGTCTACCCAACATTGGTCGACCCAAGCAAAAGTTTTGGTCGACCCAAAATTTTGCTTTGGTCGACCAAAGCAAAATTTTGCTTGGGTCGATTTCGGGTAGACCAATTTTTGTGGTATACCCAAATTGTCTACCAAAAATTTTTGCTTTTGGTCGACCCAAGAAAAATTTTTTGGTAGACCAATTCATTTTGCTTGGGTCGACCAAGTTGAAAATGTTGGTCATGGTCGACCCAAGCAAAATGTTTTGGTCTACCCAGCATGTTATTTTAGTCGACCCAAGCAAAATGTTTGATAGACCAAAATTTTCAGTGATTTATATGTATCCAAAGCTTTTAAATCAATTTTGACATCAAATATTGCTAGTGTTGATTTCAAAAATAACACAAAAAATTGCATAAAGTTAAAAAGCACTTAGGTCGACCAAAAAACATTGGGTCGTCGACCCAAGAAAAAGAAAACCTAATTTGGAGTCGACTGAATGAGATGGATAGATTTAATGTTAAGAATTTAATAGTATATTTACACTTAAACAGAATGACATTTATGTAAATTGACTTATGAATCCTTTTTTTTTTTTAAATTAGTAACGATGGAGTCCATTTTCCCTAAATTTTCCCTCCAAAGGGTGCTCGCTACAAATGACTGTTTGACCTTGCCTCCAGAGCTCGAGCACTCGAGTGATGACCGCATCAGGCGCAGAATCAACAAAAAGCCCGGTCGTGTAATAAGGTGAAACTAGCTCCTCAGGAGTAGGAGTCAAAAATCCAATACAATCCTGCATATAATTAATAACATATCATATTAATTAAAATTAATGTCCAGAATTATTATATCAAATCAATTCATATTACTTACATCTATAGGAGAATCACCAAAGGCTGCAGCGATATCAACACCAGTTGGGGCACGGTTTGACGACCACGTGTTAGTCACCCACTGAAACATCCTGGGCAACATCAAACTGTCCACATCTCTTCTCCTTGCTACCTTTTGTGCTACGCTCGGATAACATTCATAAGCAAGGATCTGTAACATAAATTTCAAACAATGTTACTAGTAGAAATAAAGATAACATATCCACTTTAACATTCAAAAAATAATATACCTGCAGAGGCAGAACAAAACCGCCGACAAGGAAGCTGCCGTCAACTTCTTTCCGACCCCGTGCCTCGCTGAGGTAATTATATCGCCCTAAAAGGTCCTTCTTCAAACATCGAACCGCATCCCGATATGCTACTCTACCCCAGGGATAATGGTTGAACCTATCCAAATCATCAACAAGCCTCAAGTATTTAGGGTCGATCTTCATCGTCTTTTTTCCCGTCGCCTCACCAAATACGGCACAACAGAAGTATAGACTAGCCATCTTTATCTTCTCCAAGTCTATGCTAGTCTCATTCTACTATTGGACAATAATCTTTCCCTCCAAATCACTCAAAACAATCTCAGACTTACCGGGAAATTGTGTGGTGCC
Organism: Primulina huaijiensis; assembly: GCF_012295235.1. NCBI lineage: Eukaryota > Viridiplantae > Streptophyta > Magnoliopsida > Lamiales > Gesneriaceae > Primulina > Primulina huaijiensis. The sequence continues at coordinate 8,354,873 of NC_133323.1, read as the reverse complement.
AAATACACCTATATCTGATAAATCTTCGGGCTCTATAGCGCAATCGAGACCCGTTATTAAACAATACTCTAACAAAAAAAATCTAACTGGCCTTTTGCGCACCACCATCAACAAATCATCACTACTACTATCAACTATATGATTACTCATCAAATACCATATAATTTGACTGGAAATGTTAAAATCTCTATAATGCCTAACCAAATTACCAAAAGGCGACTGCTCGAAAAAATGGGTTTTCTCATCGTTGTTCAAATAACGATGAATCTTCTCAGCAATCTCTTTATATCTCGATTGAATTGTCAATTTGCATCGAAAAATTGCATCCCTGCCTAGTTTTCTCAGCAAATAGACCTGTGACAAAAAAAATAGGATAGTAAAGTTAGGAAAGATTGGTCGACCAAAAACATTGGTCGACCACACATGGTCGACCACAAACATTGGTCGACCATAAAATTTGGTCGATCGACCATAAAATCATAGTCGATCTCAACTCATCGACGCACACTGCAGCAAACCTAAATCGACAAAAACACAGAAGCAAAAAATCGACATCAACGTGAAAATTACCACATTTTCGTTTGACATTCCTTCGATTTAGTTTGCGTTGCCTCGAGTGAAGGGTTTTTCCGGGAACAGAGGATAGGGTTTACGGGGGAGGGTTCTCTGTTCTTTTGCAAAGATTTGTTTTTGTTGATTTAATCGTGTGTTTAAAGATTTTAAACTTAAAACACAAGGACATGAAAATAATTATACATAGGAATCCTTTTTCTTAGGAAAAAAACACATTTGAGTCTCTTTTACCTGATTTTATCTTTGGAATCCCTAATTTCTTGTTCAGTCAGTCATCTTTTCTTCTCCAATACCTCTACCGCGTCACTCTTCTGTGTTCTTCAATGTTTTCTATCTGCCAATTTATAGTACCCAAGTGTTTCAGAGCGTCACGTTCAAGGTTTGGATCACTATGAAGCACGAAACAAAGAAGCAATATCGGCGGAAGACATTGTAGGAGGCGTGCCGCCCTGTGGTCCGTTCGCAGACTCCAGAAACGATGGCCGTATCTTCTTGTGAAATGAGCTTGAATCCTGTTTTCAGCCCCACTTCCACTGCAAGAGTATCCAAATCTCCGTCTTCTTCCTCTCACTTCAATCTTTCATCTTCCTTGAGATTCAGTGTATCTGCCTCAGCTCAACCATCTTTCAATTCGAAATCTGTAGCAGTCACCGTTGTAGAACCCCAACCTGTGTTCACTTCCGTCATATCTTTCGCCCCTGCTACTGTCGCAAACCTGGGTCCGGGCTTCGACTTTCTGGGTTGCGCTGTGGATGGGATCGGAGACTATGTCAACCTTCGAGTCGACCCGGATGTTCGCCCTGGTGAGGTTTCCATTTCCGAGATCTCCGGAGCTGGGTCGAAGCTCAGCAAGAATCCGTTGTGGAATTGCGCTGGTATCGCTGCCATCGCTGTCATGAAGATGCTGAAAGTTCGATCGGTTGGTGTCTCCCTCTCCCTCGAGAAGGGTCTACCCCTCGGCAGTGGTCTAGGCTCCAGCGCAGCAAGTGCGGCTGCTGCTGCAGTGGCCGTTAACGAGCTTTTCGGAGGGCTGTTGTCTCCGTCAGAACTGGTTATCGCGGGGCTTGAGTCGGAGGCGAAGGTCTCCGGCTACCATGCTGACAATATAGCTCCGTGTATCATGGGAGGTTTCGTTTTGGTTAGAAGCTATGATCCACTTGAACTAATGCGGTTAAAGCTCCCTCAAGAAAACAAACTATTCTTTGTGTTAGTAAATCCGGAATTTGAAGCTCCCACCAAGAAAATGAGAGCTGTATTGCCAAAAGAAATCACGATGTCCCACCATGTGTGGAATTCTAGCCAGGCTGGGGCATTGGTTGCATCTGTTTTGCAAGGAGACTTGAAAGGATTGGGCAGGGCGTTGTCATCGGATAAGATAGTCGAGCCAAGGAGGGCTCCATTGATTCCGGGAATGGAGGCAGTAAAGAAAGCTGCAATTGCTGCTGGGGCATTTGGGTGTACAATAAGTGGGGCAGGGCCAACTGCCGTCGCGGTGACGGATGATGAAGAGAGGGGTATAGAAATTGGCGAGAGAATGGTTGAGGCCTTCATGAAAGAAGGTAACTTGAAGGCTTTAGCTATGGTGAAGCAACTTGATCAAGTTGGAGCTAGGCTTGTAAGCAGTGTTCCTTTATAATGTAATCTCATTAGCTTATTTCCCGCTTCTGATGACTTATGCAATTGATCAGAATTTTTGACTCTTTGGCGAGTTTTTTTTATTATTCTAGAGACAAAACTCCAGTCTTTGGCAGGCTTGCCAGCGTTCTCTGTGCTGGGAGGAATTTCTAGTCAGTTATGTTAGTTTATTGGCCTTCTCTTGTTTACATAGATGATCTCAGGATCATAATAAAAATCTTCAAGGCTCTCCATTTTATTACGTTGATTAAGAATTTCTACACACAGTCGATTGGATATCTCAATGTGATATCGGCTTCTGTTGCACTCTGGCCGTTTTATTCTCACACTTACTTCTTGTATAGTTTTGCAGTAACATTCTTTCTCGCAGATCTTTTTAATGATGGTTGGGGAAGTGGAGTCTGTTCTATATCAGCGGTACTGCTATATAGTATTAGCTTGCTAAGAAACACAAATATCCTCGATAGTTTTGTAATATGTGTTTTCACTATCTTTATGTTGAGGTGGGGATAGAAAAAATTGCTTGTTTCCTGATATGCAAGTATATGACATATCTAAACCTGTGTTATTTGTGAAGGGTATAATGTATACATTTTAGCTTTTGTGACAAGAACACTGTGATTCTAGGTTTCCTCGTGCTGTTTCTGGACAAATTTGCTGATGTAGTTTATGCCTACCATGTGTAGAAGCATCTGCCCTTATTATGGTGCATGGCTGTCTCTGTGGCAAAACAATCAACATGGAATGTTTTAACTAGAACACAGTTGCGCGTCTTTACTATCAGGTATAAAATATAGTGTCAGAAGCACTGTCTTGCAGTATACAACAGTGGTGGGTGATGATTTATAAAAGGAAGTTCTCCCTGAAGCACATGGCCATTCACCTTCCAATCTGTGCTTAGCATATTTGCTGGTTGCATGGTTCATTTTCAACGACCCGTTTACTGCATGAACATGAGGGGTTGTGTGGTTTTACTCATTGCCGATCTTGGTGAACTTCAGCAACAAAATCTTAGTTTCTAAGAACTTGGCTTCCATTCAAATTGTTTGGCCTGAAAGAGAGTGGGAACCCAACAGTGGGGCTGTCTAATGGTTGGGTTGACTGGTGGGAATCCGTTGCTAGTTAGCCTCGTGTTTTTATGAAATTTGTGGTTTGTCCATTGGATTCCATTGGACTGGCCTACACTAGTCTTGACGGTATTTAGCTCGCCTAGCAATATCGACATGTAAATTGTCTAAATCTGTTGCTTGTTTTGGCTTGTGATGACAAAAATAGAAGTCATTATTGTTTGCACCCACCAATATCTTAACAAGTCCTTCTGTTCTATGCTGCGGGGCTTTCTCATACCACCTGTTATAAATAAATTTTCTCGACGTCTTTTTCGTGAGGTTGAGATGCTAATTGTTTGAATTCCCATCTCGACGTGTCTGTTTACAATAAGGTGTCTTAGGGAAGATGGTTGATCAGAAATTTTGTGATACTAAGGATCTGCCCGACCATATATTCTTACCTGCTATCTATTTCCAGTATTCCAAATTTCCACTGGAAGTCTTGTTCCGTGAGATCATAGCCTTTTAGGTTATCATACATATCCCTTTTTTGGCATCTGGCTACGCTTTATTGTAAACGACTGTATCACACACATGTACGTAGATTAGTGTGTATATATTCATATATAGTATGTTTAAGTTTGATAAAATATGACTTCGCCGCCGATAGAGGAGGTCATCGATCGGCTCGATTACTGATCAAAATCGAACTGTCAATTAGAAATTTTTGTTTTCCAAGTAAATTGAAGTGATCGGATTTTTTTATTTTTATTTTTATTTTATCAGAATCAAAAAGACCAAATCGAATTAAAAACAGCTTAAATAAGTCGATATTCGCGTTACTTGATTATTCCAGTTTGAATGAAATTAGCTGTGTATATTACACAAGCATGCAGATGGTTAAAATATAGACGAGATGCTACCATTTTGTCATTTGCTTTTAAAGTTAATTATGGGCACTAGTACTTTTTATATTTGCGAACGACGATACATACGTAAAATAGTGATTATTATGTATATGATCATTAATAGATCAAGTTAATTCATAAAATTTTGTTATAATTTTTAATTTTTATTTGGATAAAGATGATACACTTATATTAAATATACGATTTGTAGAGATAATATTTGAATTTTTGAATTTTTAAAGTGAATTAGATATTGTAGTTATGAATATATTATGTGAAAAATATTATTTATTTCAATGAATATGATATTTTCGTAAAAACTAATTGATATCATAATATCATATCATTAAGAACATCAACCTATATATATCACAAAAACTTTCGTGATGCGAGTTCACGAGTCAATTTTGTGAGACGGATATCCAATTTAACTCATAAAAAATATTATTTTTATACCAAAAGTATTAGTTATTATTGTTAATATAGAAGTGTTGACCTATCTTATAAATAAAGATATGTGAAAACGTGTGACTGCTCTATGTATAGAGTTTAGATATTTAAAATCTTGCCAAAAATGTATTTATTTTAGTAGGAAATTAGAAGGACAATTTGGATAAAAATACATCTGGTCATTATTTATTTAAGATTCAGTCTCCATCAGTTTTTTTTTTGTTGTGTTTTTATACCTGACAAAAGTCCAACTTACTTTTTACTCCATGTTTCATGTTTTTTGTTTTTACCTTTTTTAATTGATAAAAAATTGTATGAATCCTTATTTTTGTTGGTCATCTTCCCTTTCTACTCCTCCTTCCCGCTTCCCCACTCCTCTTCTCTTCTGTGCGAGCAATCGTTTGTTTTTCCTTCAATTTCCTACTCGCCATTATCTATGAAACCCTTTCCCGTTCCCCATCGGCACAATATACCATATTTTCCGCAAGTCTATGTAACTGAATCTTCCGACAAATCTGTCGCTCAAAACTGTAAATATGCGTAACCAAGCGTAGAAAATTCCAGCAAAGCAGAGTCCCTACCAGCGCAAACCACACGTCCCAACATCCATTGCCGTCCTGTTGCCGGAAACGTTGCAAAAACCAGAAATTCTAGGTCGAAGCAGCGTAGCTGAGGAGGAGAAAATAGGCGCTTTATTTTCGGATTTCCGTGGAACTACCACCCTATAAAACTAATAAAGGACAATTAAAGGGTACACATTTCAATTGTCGTTTATTTGTCATCATTTTTGTATTTGTAATGGTTTTTGTGCGTAAAAACAATTTATTTTCTTCAATCTCATTTTCAATACACAAATGGATTTATGGCGTTGTATGTTCATAATAGGATTGTGATTTGCGAAAAGAACCTCCGGCCCCATAAAAGGCATCAGAAGTGAAATAGTTGAAGAGGGCATGAAGCAAAGTTTAGGGCTGCGATTTGTGGAAAGAAGCTTGAATCTACGATATAGAATTTGCTCAGACAAACACCATTTGCACGAAGAAGATTGAACAAAGTAATATGCTTGATTAAATCCAATTTAGTGTTTTTTTTTGTTAATAAATTTTGGTGCATTATTGTGAAATTGAATTTTAGCCCATTATTCTGAAATTGAATTTTGTTGTTTTGACCGAATATGGACATTAATGTGCATGATTTTGGGAACAAGTTTTGTTTAACAAAATGTGTTAGTTTAGATAATATACTTGGAATGATAGTTATGTGAAATTAGTTCGGCTTGTCAAAATGAGTTTGTTTTGGTTTATTTTGACAGAATGTGTTTGGTTTGGTTTGACAGAATGAGATTATTATTTTATATTAGTTTTCGCATGTAAGATCATTATCATGTTTCCACATGTAAGATCATTATGTACTATCGTGAGATATTTATTTGAGATTGGTTGTTCATGTTTGTACCAACTTATTTGTCTAATTTCGTGATTTATTCGTGTCAATTTAATGTGAAATTTTTTGAGTTATTATTCGTGTCTAAGATTGTAATTATTTTTATGTGGATTAGAATGACAAAGACTAAAAAGAAGAGTAAAGAAAATACGGCTAATAATAATGGAGAATTTGGACCCTTTGTTAAAGAGGGTTACTCAAGGTGTTTGCCAACAAAGTTTTTAGCCGTGATGGAGCAATTGGTTCCTAAATTGGGTTAGTTACAATTGAAGAGGATAGAAGCTTCACCTCTCACACCTTGGTTGAAGATCCAGAAGCTTTCTATAAGCACATCAAGAGTCTATTCAATTCTTAAACTCTTTGAAGTAGAGACATGCAGCTTTTGTTTTGGAAGCAATACCATGGTGCCAGAGGGAATTCTGTATATTTATAAGGTTGTCAAGCGTAGGTCAACCTGTTAACCTCGATTTAAAGTTGGGTTCAAAAACTTCCTTGATCGTCATTTCAAGGGAGTGAATTGTGTGCATAGAAATGTCATTGATAGGATCGATTAACGTAACAAGAGTGTTTAGAAGGGGGGTTGAATAAACACTCACAATTAAAACTGATCTTTTCGAGTTTTGAGTTCAGTTTGGTGAGAAACTGAATCTCGGAATCTTGTTGGTCAATGACAATCAGTTAAACTGAAGTAGTTGCGGAAATTAACTGACTGAAAGATAGAATACAAAACTGAAATAAAATACACAAGGATTGTTTCTGGATGTTCGGAGATTTCAATTACTCCTACGTCACCCCTTCTATCTCAAGGATAGGATTTCCACTAAAAGACTTTGATCGAATACAAGATTTGTACTGACCCACTTCAGTTTGGACTTATCACTGCCAAAAACTGAAACTCTTAGTATTACAAGATATTCTCAGTGCGTAACTGATCTTAGCACTATCGAATTTAACGATTATTACAAAGTGCTAGTGAGCTCAGATTGTAGCCTTGACTGCTACGAATAAATCAAGTAAGGGTGAGCTGAGATTTTGACAGAGTAACAGCAAGCTTTTAATAGAGTGATCTGTGTCTTGTCCCTCAGCTGTTCTTCTGTCATATTTATAGCTGTTCTTCTGTCATATTTATAAGCTTTCCTTCCAACGGTAACTTGAGATATGTTTCAATATTTGTTTCCGTTGATTGCCACTTCATCATTCCTTGGGCATTGTTTGCTTCATTTATTGTAATGCGGCGTCTTAATTGCTTTAGCCGAAATGCGTTGTTCTAAGCTGTATTGATTGAAGTGCGGCGTTTCATATTCAGTTGCAATCTGCTATGTCTCTTTGTCGGTTGAATGTTCTTTCCCGAGACATGATTAATTGAAGGAAGCATACGGTTGAATATATCAGCTAATCGGTTTCCAACTGATCAGTTTAGATCTGCTGATTTCAGTTGTTAAGTTCAGTTTGCTAAATATAGTTGCGCGTATCAGTTGGTTGATCAGTTTGTCAAACTCTAGAATTTATAATTTGGTTCATATTATGCCAAACGCCGGAATTTCGTTTCCAACAACAACTGATAAATTTTCTTTATTAGATCTGCTGATTCCAGTTGTTAAGTCCAGTTTGCTGAATATAGTTGCGCGTATCAGTTGGTTGATCAGTTTGTCAAACTCCAGAATTTCATATTTTGTCAAACGCCGGAATTTCGTTTCCAACAATTTCTCCCTTTATGGTGTTTGACAAAACTAAGTGAATAATAACTGATCATTTGAAAACATTGTAGATAAAATAAGAGGTTTTGTAGATAAAATAAGAGGTTGATCTTGATCAGCTGAATAATAATCCACACAAATACAAGATAGATAGACTTGTAGAGATTTTTCTTCAACGAGAAGATTTCTTCTGTTGTTCTAGAATCTCTTCCTCCTTTTTGTCAAACAGCTCCATCTTCAAGGATAATCTTCGAACATCTGTTGATAGAAATTTGACAGAGTTGGATACGTTTTCAACAGCAGAGGTTAGAGCGATTTGAAGTACATCTATCTTTCTTGATACAAGTGTCTCGACAGCATCAACTCTCTTGCTGATAGAGTCTTGAGCCACTGAGAGACTCTTAACCAATCCTCTGTTCTTCTGAATATCATCCACTGTTCGAGAGAGAGATGTCAAAGCATCTTGAATTGTCGTCAGTTTCTGATAGTTGAATTTTTCAGAATGTTCCAGTTTCAGAGAATGCTCTAATTGAGTATGCTGGATCTTGTATACATGATTGATCATTTCATTCATTTTCTGCTGAATTTCCTTAATATCTTACAGAACTTTATCAAAATCTGTAGAAAATTGAGGCGGAGACTGACAAGATGTTCCTGGTTCCGTTGAGACTTGATCAAAGACCACAATGGTCTTATCAGATATCATCGTTTCAGAAACAGTCTGTGCTGGAACATCGTTTCAGTTACTGCCACTTGGACTGTAGGAGGTGAAGATTGATGATGATCAGTAGAGATACTTTCCTGCTGAATAGGAGAGACTGCAGGATCTTCAGTTGATTGATCAGGAGCTGATGCATCTTCTTGAAAATCAGTTGTGACTTGAGCTGGCTCACCAGTTGGAAGTTTTTCTGCAATCTGTTGATTTGGTGATGGGCTAGCCACCACTGCTTGATCTTCTATTTCAGCAACAACAGACTGAAATGGTACTTCTGTTGAGATAGGAACCTCTTGAGCGATTTGATCAGTTGAGTGATCAACTTCTTCAGAGATGGGTTCACTCATAAGAGATTCTTTTGCCACTTCTTGAATGATTTCATCAATGTTGGCAAAAGTCAGCTCAGCTTCAGAGTACATCTGATGTTCTACAGCAGATGATTGTGGCATATCATGAACAGGTCTTTCAGCAGCTGGTTGTGGAGATAGCTCTTTTTGCTGGGAGGAGAGTGTATCTTCTTTTGCTTTTGAACTGGAGGATTTTTCAGGGAGAACCAATTCCTGATCCTGTTCCCAAAATCTGATTTCCATTTGTAGCCCACTAAGATCTGTGTCCAGTTGGGTGAACGCAGCTCTATCATAATAGGCAGTTGGACCTACGGGATTGTAGTTGGATTTCAGCTCTTCAACTATTTTATTCAGCTTTTTGACTCGAATCTGATCAAAGAAATATTTTTGCCTCTCCAATGCCTGGGCAATCGTAGCAGCTTTGACTATTTTCAAGACAATCTCTTCAAGTTTAATAAACTTTTTCAGTTGGGATTTGCGCTTCAGCTCTTTGGCAAAAATTTCAGTCCTGAACTTTTTCCAACTATCAAAAGATTTCAGTTTCGCTGTGGCAAATGCATTGACCTGTTCCCAAACCAGGTCAATGTGAGTTTGGATGGCATTAGATGGCATTGGCTCTTCAACTAGCTTGCCTTTTCCTTTGTCAGTTGTGAGAATGTGAGGAATATCCAGACCAGAATGAGTAGTGTCCACTGGTTCCCTCAAGATAACGCCTTTAGGTCTGGCCCGAGGCAAAATGGTAAGGCGACTTACATGAGTCAAGGGAGCTCTTATTTTAGCGGGTGCCTCTTCTTCAGCAACTGAATCATCAGGTGGAACAACCTGCAAAGGTATAGCCTGAATAGGCTGTTGACCAGCTGATTGAGTCAAGCTCTCAGTTGGAATGAATTTCACCTCTGTTATTGGTTTAGTTCTTTGCGTCCTCGGTCTCTTGACAAGCTTAGGAGAAGGAGTTTTCTCCGAATCTGATTCTCTGATAATCAGATTTCGTTTTGCAGTCTTCAGTTGGGCCAAAGTTTTGGCCTTCTTGACTGGTGTTGGAGCCGGCGGTTGCGTCCCAACCTCCTGTTTGGTTTTTGGTGGCAAGATGTTCTTGGCAGTGAAGACCTTGAACTCTGAGGATTTTCCAGCATTGTCAGCTACCAATCCCTTTAGTTTCAGAAGATAACTGATTGAAATGGCAAAGCCTCTTGATTGTTTGGTAGATTGAAGCATATTCCTTAGAATATTGAAGATAATGTGCCTCCAGTTAGCTTTCTTCTCTCCCATGATGATGGTCATCACTTGGAATTTCTCAAGAGTAAGGGCAGCATAAGAGCCTGCTTTAGCCAATATGCCTTTCGCCACAATGTCGGCTAATAACTGAACCTCATGCTTAAGTTCCTTCTTAAGATCGGAAACTTTAATTTTCCGCCCATCAGCAGACAGCAAGGATTGCATTTCTTCAATGTCAGATATTTTGACTTCAGAGAAGCTGACGTACCCATCAGTTGGCAACGAGAAAATTTCTCCGAAGGTCTCTTCAGATAGGATCAACAGCTGACTATTGACAGTTACAGAGATACTTCCATCAGTAGTGACAAACCCCTTCATATAGAATTCATTTACTTCCTTGGGGTAAATCTCCTGCGAAGATTGTCCCAAAAACATCCTGAGACCAGCAGATTCAATCTTCAGAAAGACGTTCTTAACATCAGCTTCTTGAACTGATAAAAGTGAGTCAAAATCAATGGCCATAGCGTTCAACATGTGAGCTGGGATTTGATTCGCCATTTCGAAAAGTAAACTGATCTGAAATTCGTAAAAGATAAGCTTTGGAATTAGTATGCTCTTAGGAATTGATTGTATGCGTAAGAAAGAAAACTGAATTGAGGCAGGCATAGTACATTTGTTCGTGACTGTTCAAATTCGGGACACGTGTCAGTCCAAAAAAAATTTGAATAAAAATATGTGTACGTGTGCTGTAAGCGTGTGTGCAAAAAGTAAGCGGTTTAAAATAGGCCGCGTTATGTGACTGCAGTCACGTTAGTTGATTTGGAATATAATAAGTTTTTTAATTTGTTACCTTATATGAGAAGATTTGTAAAATATCCAGCTGAACAATCAGTTGGGAGACTTATTCATTTCAGTTGAGAATTCACAAACAATTGTCCTCTCAGTTAACATTTTCAAAAACTGATATTCCCCCTTAATCGGTGCATAGAATAATTAAGGTGACGATATAAAATAAATTTAAGGGTCAGAAAGATTATCGTTTGCTGAAACGTTGACGGCCCTTCAGCTTCCATGACTTTCAGCTATAAATAGAAGTAAAACGGTTAGTTTCAGTTATATTGGTGAAAATATTCAAGACAAAAAGAATGGCAGATACGAGAAGCTCGAGTGCTTCGCCGTTTGCTCTGGAGGCCAGGAAGGCTGTTATAGAAGATGAGGTCTTCTATAAGAGTCTTCACTACTGGGAAAAGTTACAGAAGCTTGAGTTCCTATACAATACTGGGGAGGCTACCACTCCAGAACTGGTGGCAGAGATGAAAAAGTTGCGGGAGCACTTGAACATAGCTGTGTGGGTGGACGTCTTTAAGGATGGTCATCTCTATCAGCTAATGCTTCGAAAGGAGCTGAAAATCCTTAAGCGCATAGCTGGTTCTCAGGGCTTTGACAAGACATCTACCTGACCTTTATCCGCTTGGTTGAAAATGTGGATAATTGTTGTAGAGGAAAAATATGATGATGTAATCCGTGCAAACATTATGGTTGAATAAAGTATTTATATGAGCTTAACTTTGTTTTTCTCTTTCCTGCAAATGATAAACTTCATCAGTTGATATATATATATATGAATTGCGAACTTTAAACAGATGAACTGATGAAAGATTAACTTCTATCAGTGGACTATGAACTGAAATCAGTTAAGCATTAAGTAATAAATGACAAACTGATATCAGTTAATAATGAACAACTGATAAATAAGAAGCCTGGGTAAATGAGAAAAACGCTTCGGTTGACTCGAGACTCTTTAGCTTTTTCAACATTTAATGTCATCTATCTATAAAAAGGACGATAGAGATAAAATTTGAGATAATAACAGTTCAATATGTCGGATTCAAGTAATTTTGATGCACGCAGCAGTACGCATATTCAAGTTACCGAACAATTAAATCCTTATTTAGAAGAGTTGAAGAAAATGATGGAGGAATATGTCTTGACGAAAGTGATGTCAACATGGTTCAAAATTCATGATTTGCAGAGGATAAGTAATAGTAGTGCTGCTCCTTCTCGTGCTCAAGCAGCAACAGCAAGAAAATACATTGATCGTTTTGAAGTCAGGCATGTTACAAACCTGGTTGATGACAATGTTCTGTTACATGCAATGTTATGGAAGGAATGACATGTAATTGAGAAGATTTCTACAACTGAATCATTTTCTAGAATCCGAATTTATGAGTTGAATGATTGGATTACAGAATGGCAGGATTCAGTTGGTTCTAAGTTATCTTCTGTACTATGGAATCGATTTTATTCTTAATAAAGTATCATTTCCAATTTGTTGTTGTGTTCTTATTTTCTGCAAATAATTTTATTAGTAAAACAGCATTAACAACAATTTTAAGACAAGTCAATTAAACCAAGAATATTGCGAAAGAAAGAAAACTTAGTCTCGGGTAATGGTTTGGTGAAGATGTCAGCTGCTTGTTGCTCAGTTGAAATGTACTCCAGTCTGATGTCCTTCTTCAAAGCATGATCTCTAATGAAGTGGTGCCTGACATCTATATGCTTGGTCCTTGAGTGAAGAACTGGATTATAGGTGATGGCAATTGTGCTCGTATTGTCACAAAATATGGGCGATTTATTTGTGATTACTCCATAATCTTTCAGTTGTTGCTGGATCCAGATCAGTTGTGCACAACAACTACCAGCAGCAAAGTATTCTGCTTCAGTTGTTGAGGTAGCTATGGTTGTCTGCTTTTTGCAGAACCAAGAGAACAGTCTGGCTCCTAGAAACTGACAAGATCCACTTGTACTTTTGCGATCGAGCTTACATCCTGCATAATCTGCATCTGAATATCCAACTAAATTGAAAGTAGAGTATTTAGAATACCATAACCCAACATTTTGTGTACCCTTAAGATATTTCAAAATTCTTTTAGCAGCTGAGAAATGTGATTGCTTAGGATTTGCTTGAAATCTAGCACAGATACAGACAACAAATACAATATCAGGACGACTGGCGGTTAGGTACAACAATGAACCTATTAAACCTCGATATAATGTTGCCTCAACTGATATTCTCCCTTGATCAGTGTCCAATTTTACTGATGAGCTCATGGGAGCATTTGCAGCTGAACATGATTCCATGCCAAATTTCTTCGGCAGCTCCTTTGTATATTTAGTTTGACTGATGAATATACCAGTCTCCAGTTGCTTCACTTGCAGTCCAAGAAAGAATGTCAGTTCACCCATCATGCTTATTTCAAACTTATCCTGCATTAGCTTAGCAAACTTTTCGCATAATTTGGGGTTAGTTGACCCAAATATGATATCATCAGCATAAATTTGAACTAATAAAATGCGATCATTCTTAGTAAATTTGAACAAGGTCTTATCAACTGATCCAACAGAAAAATCATGATCAGTTAGAAATTTTGAAAGAGTTTCGTACCAAGCTCTGGGAGCTTGTTTAAAGCCATACAAGGCTTTGTTCAAATGATATACATGATCAGGAAAGTTTTGATTTACAAAACCTGGGGTTGTTCAACATATACTTCCTCTTGTAGTTCACCGTTCAGAAATGCACTCTTTATATCCATCTGATATACCTTGAATTTCTTGTGTGATGCATAAGCAAGAAAAATTCTGATTGCTTCCAGTCTTGCAACTGGAGCATATGTATCATCATAGTTAATTCCTTATTCTTGCCTATATCCTTGTGCCACTAATCTTGCTTTGTTGCGTACAACTGAACCATCCTCGTTCAGTTTATTTCTGTATACCCATTTTGTACCTATAATAGTTTTTGAAATTGGTCTTGGAACTAAGTTCCAGACATTGTTATACGTGAACTGATTTAGCTCTTCTTGCATTGCATTTACCCAGTTAGGATCAGCACGAGCTTCATCAGTTTTCTTTGTTCTAGTTGTGAAACAAAAGCTGAATAGATAAATAACTTTAGTATTTGATTGCGAGTTGTTACTGGATCAGATGGATTTCCTATTACCAGTTCAGGTGGATGTGATTTTCTCCATCTGTACTCAGTATTTGTTGTATCAGCAATTTCTTCAGTTGGTAACTGAACACAGTTTTCAGTCTCAGTTGGTGCTTCGTCAACTGGTATTCGAATGTTATCATTATGCTCTGTCAACTGATCATCAGCAACGACTTCCTGCACATCTGATTGGTCCAGTACTTCTGGTTCAGGTGTTTGAAGTATGTTTTGATAGCTATGACTTTCATTTTTGTCATCATATTCCAAACTGATATCTGTAAGTCGATCAACTAGCTCAATTTGATCAGTTGGCTTATTAGTTAGTTCAGTTTCATCGAAATCAACATGAGCAGATTCTTCAACATTTAGGGATTTCTTGTTGAAGACTGTATATGCTATACTAACTGATGAGTATCCAAGAAATATTCCTTCTGCAGATTTAGCATCAAACGCTTTTAAATAATTTTTACCATTATCAAGAATAAAATATCTGCAGCCGAATATTTTGAAATAAGTAATTATACTTTTTCTTCCATGCCAGATCTTATATGGTGTTTTCATATGATTCTTATTAATCATTAATATGTTCTGAGTATAACACGCAGTGTTTACTGCCTCTGCCCAAAATCTTTGAGAAATACCAGAATCAGCAAGCATTGTTCTGGCAACTTCTTTAAGAGTCTGATTTCTTCTCTCAGCTACACCATTTTGCTGAGGAGTTCTGGCTGCTGAGAGCTCATGCTTAATTCCAGCATTTTCTAGAAAATTTGAAAGTGTTTGATTGATGAATTCAGTTCCTCGATCAGATATGATTCGATCAATTCTGATTGATTTTTAATTTAAAAGTCTTTTGAAGAGCTTTATTAGTTGCGAAGCAGTATGGTCATTAGATTTGAGAAAAATAACACAAGTAAATCTTAAAAAATCATCTACGACTACCAAGGTGTATTTCATTCCCCCTAAGCTCATGACTGGTATAGGACCAAAGAGATCCATGTGCAACAGTTCTAAGCATCGGGATGAAGATTTACATCCCTTGTTTTTAAAAGAGGATCATACTTGTTTACCATACTGACATGTTGAGTAAAGTTTTTCTTTTGAAAAGTCTATTTTGGGCAAATCTGTTACAAGTTCATGTTTACTCAGATAGGCAATGGATTTAAAGTTTAAATAATTTAGTCTCTTATGCCACAACCAGTTTTTAGATGAGTGCATAAGTTTGATCAATCCAACTGACTTTATATGTGTTTCCACAACGTTTGCCAGTTAGTATGATTTCATCAGTTGAAGTTTTGACTAAACATGAGTTTTTGTCAAATTGTACTGAAAATCCACTGTCGCATAACTGACTGATGCTAATCAAGTTATACTTCAGGTTTTCTACTAATAGAACATCTTTAAAAGTAAAGTTAGCATGGATAAGCTTACCCTTACCCACAGTTCTACCTTTGGAATTGTCTCCGGAACTGATGTTTGGACCAGTGTATTTGATCAGTTGGGATGACGTACTTGCATCTCCTGTCATATGTCGCGAGCATCCACTGTCCAAATACCATATTGAGTTCTTGTTTGTACCTGTTACCTGTAATCACACATATAATATAACTTGATACCCATATCTATTTGGGTCCTGAACTGATTAGTCCCTTGGGAATCCACACTTGGATTAGTCTAACAGACTTTCCAGTAGCTGTATTCCAAATGGTTTTTCTCGGCTTTTGTGTGCTCGGTGTGTAGTGTACAGATAATACAATATTTGTTTTAGCTTTATTCAACTGATTGTTCAGTCTATATCTCTTCTGAACTGGCATGCAGTTATAGTAATTGAAATAGCTATTCGAATAGTTCTTGTGAGACCTCTTTGATGACTGACTCTGTGAATCAGTTGAGAATTTTTGACTATAACCAATCCCATATCTTCTAGCCTTGTTCATATTCTCAGTAGGTTGCTTAATCAGTTTACTGGGCTCAATTTGTTCTTGTATCACTACTGTTTTGACAAAATGAATGTATTTCTCTTTGTCTATTTTTGACTTTGGTTGAGTATCATTTGAATATATTTCTTCTTGAGTGTTGAACCCTAAACCAGTTTTATCAGAAACTGATTTTGTGAATTCTGCATCTCATTCAATGCAGTGGATGACTTGTTCCAAGACTGAATCAGCTCAGTCTGTTTTGAGTTTTCAAGAATCAATTTCTGGATTAATGACTGATTTTTGTTTCTCTCTGCTTTTAACTCAGCAATTTTCATTTTTAGACTCAACCCATCAACTGATTCATCAGTTTTGGTTTTATTGTCTGTGGGATCAGTTTGCTTTACTTTGATTTTTTCAAATGATGATGCAAGCTTTTGATACTCATTTACCATGTCATGTAGTGTTAGAATGAGTTCTTCTCATGTGAAATCAGTTGAGCTGAAATCAAATACCTGTTGGCTAGATGATTCTTCTTCTGCATCATTAGTGATGTGAATCCACGTACGAATAAAAGCAAACACGATTAAATATGAATCGCGCCCTCAATTTAATATCGAACAAGGAATTCGTGTTGTCCCGATCTTTTGAATCAAGTGTGTGTGTTGTGATTTTCACCTCTAAACTATGAGAAGTTTAGCAACAAATAATCACGAGATAAACAATCGAAAATTATGACGAACCTTCAAAGAACAAGTCTAAGACAATCCGCACAAGCACGATCGACAAACGCCACAAAGTTAAAAACTTTGATAAGTTTGATTTTTGTTTACAAAGCTAAAGCTTTGAAAAAGTTGAGAGAAAACTCAAAAACTTTTATAAAATATCAATGATAATCTGAAAAGTGTTTAATTTTTCGTCCATATATTGACTACAAATCAAAAGATATGATAAATCTAGTTACCTAACTAATTAAAACTCTAAAATAGGAAAAGATAATGTTTCTCGGAACAAGGCGCGCTCGAGCGCGAGATTCAACCGCTCGGGCGCGGAGTCTTCTGGACAGGTCGCGCTCGGGCGGTAATATTTTACCGCTCGGGCGCCGCTGCTTCTGGAGTTCACGTCCTGGACAGTATGTTTGGCGCTCGGGCGGTAAGATTTGGCCGCTCGGGCGCCGTGGTATCTGGACTCCTCTTGATTTAGCACTTGAATAACGTTCCTTTGGCTCCCAAACTTATTTCCATGCATCTCGAACCCTTCAGCACTTTGCACCTCGCTTGTAAGTCCTTCTTCCTTGCTCATAAGCCCCTGCAACGCCTCTTTAAACTTCTTCAGTCGTCCCCTCGTGATTGGTCCCGCTGGTAACTCTAAGGGATCCCATGCTTTCCTTGGGACGTGCACATCCGTGTTCGCATCATCCTCCCCTTCTTGAAAAGGATTTGTCCTCAAATCCAGCTCGTCACCTACATCAAACAACGACAAGTCACTAACATTGAAAGTAGAACTCACGTGATACTCACCTGGTAGATCGAGTTTGTAGGCATTGTCATTGATCCTTTCAAGTACTTGGAATGGTCCATCACCCCTAGGTAATAGTTTAGAACGTCTCTTCTCGGGGAACCTTTCCTTCCTCAAGTGTAGCCACACCCAATCACCTTTCTCAAATATCACCTTCTTCTTTCCCTTGTTGGCTTGCTTTGTGTATCGTTCATTCTTCTTTTCAATATTAGCTTTGACCTTCTCATGCAAACTCCTAACAAATTCCGCCTTCTTTTTCCCATCCATGTTTAACCTTTCACTCACAGGTAAAGACATCAAATCTAACGGAGTCAAAGGGTTAAAACCATAAACAATTTCAAATGGCGAATAGTTCGTAGTAAAATGCACGCAACGATTATAAGCAAACTCAACAAATGGCAAACAATTTTCCCAATTCTTCAAGTTCTTTTTAAGAATAGCACGCAAAAGTGTTCCTAATGTCCTATTGACAACTTCAGTTTGCCCATCCGTTTGAGGATGACAAGTAGTAGAAAACAACAATTTTGTGCCAAGTTTAGCCCATAAAGTCTTCCAAAAGTAACTCAAGAATTTAACATCGCGATCAGAAACAATAGTCCTAGGCATGCCATGCAACCTAACGACTTCCCTAAAGAACAAATCCGCAATGTGAGACGCATCATCAGTTTTATGACAAGCTATAAAATGTGCCATCTTAGAGAATCTATCAACAACAACAAATATTGAATCCCTCCCCTTCTTAGTCCTAGGCAACCCCAAAACAAAGTCCATAGAAATGTCAATCCAAGGCTCACTAGGAACAGGAAGTGGTGTATACAATCCATGTGGTTGTGTCCTAGACTTAGCTTGTCTACAAGTTATGCACTTATCACAAACACGCTCAACATCACGCTTCATGTGTGGCCAATAGAAATGTTCATGCAATGCACTTAAAGTTTTTGCCACACCAAAGTGTCCCATCAAACCACCCCCATGTGCCTCCCTAACAAGTAATTCACGAATGGATGATCGAGGGATGCACAACCTATCTTCTCTAAATAAGAAACCATTATGCAAATAGAATTTGTCATGTGGACCATGCATACAAGTTTCAAACACATTCTTAAAATCGTCATCTAGCACATACAACTCCTTAACATGCTCAAACCCCAAAATTTTAGACTCCAAAGTAGAGAAAAGTACGTACCTTCGTGATAGTGCGTCGGCCACTACATTTTCCTTACCTTGTTTGTACTTGATTATGTAGGGGAATGTCTCTATGAATGCCACCCACTTGGCATGCCGCTTGTTCAGCTTTTGTTGCCCCTTAAGGTGCTTTAGAGACTCATGATCCGTATGAATCACAAACTCCTTAGGCCTTAAGTAGTGCTGCCACGTCTCTAGAGTCCTCACAAGTGCGTAGAACTCCTTATCATACGTGGGATAATTCAGGGCGGCTCCATTGAGTTTCTCGCTAAAGTATGCCACCGGTCGACCTCTTTGCATCAAGACTCCACCAATACCTACACCTGAAGCATCACATTCAATTTCAAAGGTATTAGCAAAATCAGGTAAAACAAGTAAAGGAGCATTAATTAATTTTTGCTTAATAAGATTAAAAGACTTCTCTTGCTCCTCGCCCCAATGGAATGGAACGTTCTTCTTGATCACCGCTGTCATGGGTGCTGCCAATGTGCTAAAATCCTTTACAAACCTCCTATAGAAGCTTGCAAGTCCATGAAAACTTCGGACTTGACCAACAGTAGTAGGCGATGGCCAATCTCGAATAGCACTTACCTTGTCCTCATCCACTTGTATCCCCTGTGAGCTTACCACAAAACCAAGAAAGACAAGTTTGCTTGTACAAAAATCACATTTCTTTAGGTTAGCATATAGATTTTCAGCCCTTAGTGTGATTAGTACAAGTCTCAAGTGATTAACATGCTCATCTAAGTTTTTGCTATACACTAGGATATCATCAAAATAAACAACAACAAACTTTCCTATGTGTGCACGCAAAACATGATTCCTTAACCTCATAAAGGTGCTAGGAGCGTTAGTTAAGCCAAAAGGCATGACCATCCACTCATATAACCCGTATTTGGTTTTAAAAGCAGTTTTCCACTCATCACCTTCCCTCATCCTAATTTGGTGATAACCACTTCTCAAATCAATCTTGCTAAAGATACAAGCACCATGCAACTCATCTAACATATCATCTAGTCTAGGTATGAGATTCCTATACTTAATGATTATGTTATTGATTGCCCTACAATCCACACACATACGCCATGAGCCATCTTTCTTAGGAACTAATAAAACAGGTACAGCACAAGGAGACATGGACTCACGCACAAAACCCCTATCTAACAACTCACTTACCTGCCGTTGAATCTCCTCAGCCTCCTCCGGATTGCTTCTATAAGCTGGACGATTTGGCAATGCTGATTTGGTGCTCAATCCCCCTCAATGGTGGTAGCCCTTGAGGTAGC
>NC_133323.1:8289657-8334851 GCF_012295235.1 Primulina huaijiensis | reverse complement strand
CACAAAGAATCTATGTTTTGGTTCATTAAATTATCAAAGTTTAATTTTAGTATACTATATTTTAATTTTAGTTTATTTTGGACTCATTGATGACATGATATCAGAAAAATTAATAATTTTCTATCGCATATCAATATTTTTTTAATGTAATGTCAGCTCTCCAGAAAAATAAGACTGGAAGCCAAAAATTTGAAAATTAATGCATCAAACCAAAATTTGAATATTTAGATGACAAAACCAAATTAAGGAAAAAAATATTTTATCTTCTTCCACAATATTTTTTTAATGTCATCAGTTCTCGGACAATATAAGAATTAAAGACAAAAAAAATCAAAATCAATACACAAAATTAAAACTTTAAAAATTTATTTGACAAAACCGAAATAAGAAAATACTATATTTTCTCCTTTCTATGCGAAACTTAAATATCCACAATACAAAATTAAAACACGGCTCCACATTTATTTTGCTAGTAGTTTTAACTAAATTTAGAATATATTTTCACATTGTTTATGAATATACACAACTTTAAATAAAATTAAATAATATGACTTTAGATTATACATATGTGTATTGGTGATACCCCATAAGGATCCGGGTCACTGATGACCCGGACACCATCAAGAGCCCGAGCACTACATATTTCCCAAGTATTCTCCGAACAGCCCGGTCTCTCGCGCAAGCACCCAGGCATTTTTTCTCTTCCCGGGCAGTCATCATAGCCCGGGCTCTCATACAAGTACCCGGGTAACCAATTGCCCGGGCCACCTCGAGAATTGAACCACACTCGAGTATGATTGATACAGGACGTCTAATTTGTCAGAACAACTTGGGCTTAGAGTGTCCTAGAAGTCATCAGAAGATAGGGTATGGGCAGTTGACTTGCCATATTTAGTAGGTAGCACTGGAATCGAGGTACCTACCTCATCTTCTACTATATATAGCAGGTATTAATGTCATTTATGGATTCTAAAATCTTTGACCTCTCAAGCATTATACATATTTTCTCCCAAATATTGCTCGTGTTCATCTTCAACCTGCTGACTTAAGCATCGGACTGGCTACGTCGGACATCCGTCCGACGCCCATTCACGAGTTCCTTTCATTGTTTGCAGGTGCTATTGAAGCCATCATCTTCACTCAAATTCCCTAAAAACTATAAATTGTTGATTTGACCCGTTGGAGCTCCTTACCCGGCTCATCCATTTCAACGAAGTTACATCATTGGCGCCGTCTGTGGAAAACTTGAGATTAAGGCGTTGATATGGCTCATACTCGAAGAACTAACCTAGATAATTCCCGGGCTCATGGGGATAATACGCGTGCTTCGGGGCAGGGTGGCGGTGTTCCTCCCACAGGACCCAATCTTATTACCATGACCCCGGAGGAATTGGCTAGAATAATCTCCGAAGCGGTGGAGAAAGCTGTGGCCAGGAGAGACACTTCTCATCAAGTTACACCACCGGGAGAGGGGAAAATTAATGAGCATGAGCAGGAGCAAGAGCAAGAGCAAGAGTGGAGGGAGGAGGAAGTGAGAGGAGAGGATGAGGAGTCTAGTGCTGGATCCAAATCACCTACCGTGGCTGAGGAGTTGTGTGAATTAAGGCAGAAAATGAAAGTTCTGGAAGGGCAGTTGGAGAGTCGTAGCATTTCTCGAGCTACTGCTAAGGGTTGCCCATTTACTGATATCATTGTCCGGGAACCTCTTCCCGGGAATTTCAAGTCCGCCAAAGTCAAAGATTACGATGGCAATGCGGATCCTGATGAGCACTTAGCCCGGTTTGAGAACATGGCTATGTTACACTGTTATACAGATCGAATCAAGTGTAAGGTGTTCCTTACTACCTTGGTGGACTCAGCTCAAAAGTGGTTCGAAGGACTGACTTCTAATTGTATTGATTCATTTAAAGACTTCCAGAAGGTGTTCTTACACCACTTCAGTAGTAGCAAAAAATACAAGAAGACTACTTTTAGTCTTTTTGAAGTCAAACAGAGCCTGGATGAAAGTTTGAGGGCTTATATCAAAAGATTTAATAGAGTAGCTTTGGATGTACCTACTTGCGCTACTGAAACAAAAACTACGGCATTTACACAAGGCTTGAGGGAGGGTGAATTTTTCAAATCGTTGACCAAAAAAGTGCCCGGGGATTTCGAGGACTTATTATCCCAGGCAGAAAAATAAATCAACATGGAGGAAGCCCAGAAGCAGAAGAGGGAAGCTGTAAGGAAAGAAAGAAGAGACCGGGTAGCTAGGCCCGAGGAGAAAGGACAGAGAAAGAATAATCCAGGACACTTCTCCCACCATGTGCCTCTTAAGGTTGCCCGGGACCGAGAGGTCCAGGAGTGCAGTAGGGATCTGGCCCCGGACTATTAATTATCCCGACCTGAGAAAAGAGGATTTTGTACTCTCCATAAGGTGTGTTATCACAACACTGAGGATTGCAAAACATTGAAAGGAAACTATTTCTCCCCTTCCGCCCTGGAACAAAGTCAAGCCAATAAGAGACCGAGATTGCCATGGACATCTCCACAGCCAGGGTCCAGCACTCAAGGAGGAGGCATGAGGAGTATACCGGGAGGAGAGCCCGGGAGGAGAAGAGAGCCCGAGCTTAAGACAAAAAAGAAGTCCGCCCCTGCTACGGGGTTGAGAAAAATGATATCAGGAGGCTCTACTGATGGAGACTCCAACCGGACGAGGAAGGCGAGGAGTAGGAGGGAGTGTATGGAGGTAGATGGAATGAGAAGGAGCGAGGCAGTAATCAGTTTTGGCCCAGAAGATTTAAAGGGGATGAATCTACCCCCACAATGATGCTCTGGTTATCCAAGCCCGGGTGGCAAATTATGACATTCTGAGAGGCTTTGTTGACTCGGACAGCTCTGTAAATGTAATTTTTAAAGATGCTTTTGTGCAGATGGATTTGCAGGGTTACCATTTGGAAGCCGTGGAAACTGCCCTCTTTGGCTTTGCTGGCCATGTGGTCTACCCGGAAGGGGAAATTGTCCTACCATTAACCCTGGGCTCCCAGAATCTCAAGAAAACGGTGATGACTACTTTTACTGTGATAGACTCCCCTTCATCATATAATATCATTTTGGGGAGGCCAGCTATGAATGAATTAAAAGCCGTGGCATCTACCTATCACCAAAAGATTAAGTACCCAGTTGGTAGTAAAGTGGGTGAAGTCCGGGGAGACCAACCTTCCTCCCGGAAATGTTATGTAGAAGCTGTCCGGGTAGATCAGAGCAAAGCTAAGAAGGAAGGGAAGAAGGCCCGAACTGATGAAGTAGGTGGAAGAGCAGTTGAGAAGGGAGAGGTGCATTTCGTGGCAGAAGAGGAGCAGGAAGTTGTGGAGATTGGACTAGGCCAGCAGATCCGGGTGGCCCGAGACCTCAGTGCATCCACCTGGGTTAGTCTGATTGACTGTTTAAAAGCTAATATTCATGTGTTTGCCTGGTCCCAACAGGAGTTGACGGGGATCTCTCCCTTGATATCGGAGCACCAACTGAATATCCTCCCTGGATCTCACCCGATAAAGCAAAAAAAGAGACACTTTGGTCCTGAAAAGGACAAAGTTATTGATGAGCAAGTAAAAGAGCTTTTGAAAGCCGGCCACATTCGGGAAATTCAATTCCTTACATGGTTCTCGAATGTGGTATTAGTACCCAAATCTACCGAAAAGTGGCGCATGTGTGTAGACTTTCGCGATCTCAATAAGACTTGTCCCAAGGATCATTATCCTCTGCCCCGTATTGATCAATTGGTGGATTCCACATCGGGCTTCGAATTACTGAGTTTCATGGACACATACCAGGGGTATCATCAAATCCTCCTGGCCAAGAGTGATCAGGATAAAGCCAGCTTCATCACCTCGGGAGGTACATTTTGTTATATTGTAATACCTTTCGGGTTAAAGAATGCAGGAGCTACTTACCAGCGTTTGATGAACAAAGTCTTTGAGAAACAACTGGGACGAAACGTGGAAGTCTATGTGGATGATATCCTGCGCAAGACCCGGAAGGTTGCCAGCTTTATTGATGATCTGGAAGAAACCTTTGCCATTCTCGTACATTACGGAATCAAGCTTAACCCAGCCAAGTGCATTTTTGACGTAAAGAGTGGCAAATTCTTGGGATTCATAGTGACAGATCGGGGAATTGAGGTGAATCAGGAGAAAGTCAAATCCGTGCTGTGCATGCCATCTCCTCGATCTGTCAAAGACGTACAAAAGCTGACCGGGAGGATTGCTTCCCTCTCTCGATTTATTTCCCGATCAGCACACAGGAGTTATCCTTTCTTTCAAGTCTTGAGGAAGGCCCGGCAATTTGGATGGGATGACAAATGTGAACAGGCCTTCCAGGACTTGAAGATCCATCTTGCAGAGCTTCCTGTGTTGGTGAAACCAGAGCCCGGGGAAAAATTATTTGTTTATTTATCCACCACAGAGTATGCTGTCAGCTCGGTTCTAATAAAAGAAGAAGGCTCCGATCAAAAGCCTGTTTATTATGTCAGCCATGCTCTGAGAGGACCCGAGCTCCGGTACAGTGAAGTGGAGAAGATTGCTCTGGCCTTGATCATGACTGCCCGGAAGCTAAGGCCTTACTTCCTGTCGCATCGAATAATTGTCCTGACTAATAGTCCTTTAGGCAGGATCATGACTCATTCTGAAGTATCTGGGCGAATGATCAAATGGGCAGTGGAATTAGGAGAGTATGATATCGTATACAAACCCCGGGTGGCCATCAAATCACAAGCCTTATCAGATTTTTTGTCCGAGATGGTACAACCCGATGACGATGAAGTATGGAGGGTGTTTGTGGATGGGGCATCTAGCCTTGCAGGGTGTGGAGTAGGTGTTGTAGTAATATCTCCTCCAGGAGAGAAGATTAAATTGGCTTTAAGAATTGATTCCCGGGTAACTAACAATGAAGCTGAGTATGAAGCTGTCCTTGCTGGAATCCGAGCTGCTCAAGAGATTGGAGCTTCCCGTGTTATTTTGTATTCTAATTCACAATTAATCACTCAGCAGATAAAGGGTGCTTATGAAGCTAAAGATGACAGGATGCTCCAATATTTACAGCTCATAAAAACCCAGGCAGCAATCTTTGTGGATTGGAGTATCGAACAAATACCCCGGGAGGAGAATGGAGAGGCGGACGCTCTAGCAAAAATGGCTGCTTCATTATCAGAAGTCAACACCCGGGAAATTTTGCATGTTTTCCGTTTGGTCCTGTCCACCGAGGAAGAAATATTACCAGTACCCGAGGACTCCTGGATGACGCCATTGATCAAATTCATTACAACAAATGAATTACCTGAAGGCAGGACTCGGGCTCAAAAAATCAAGAGACAAGCTCCCAGGTTTGTTCTCTTACATAAAATCTTATACAGAAGATCATTCCAGGGACCTTTGCTAAAATGCTTATCTGAAGGAGAAGTGGATTATGTCCTCCGAGAAATACATGAGGGATGTTGTGCTGAGCATCTCGGAGGAATGGCTTTGGCCCGGAAGACAATGCTTGCCGGGTTCTGGTGGCCAACTTTTAGCCAAAATTCTGCTCGAGTGGTCCAGGCTTGTGAGAGATGTCAACATCACTCAAACTTCCAGCACAGTCCGGCCACTCCCATAAAGCCTATCTGGGCATCTTGCCCCTTTGATCAATGGTACATGGATATTGTTGGCCCTTTCCCAACTGCCCGGGCTCAAAAGAAGTTCTTGCTGGTGGCTGTGGATTACTTTTCCAATTGGGTAGAAGCCGAGCCATTGGCTAAAATCACTGAACAGGAAGTATTGGAATTTTTGTGGAAGAACATTGTGTGCCGGTTCGGAGTGCCCAGAAGATTACTCTCAGATAATGGGAGACAATTTCAGGGCAAAGGAATTACATTTTGGTGTCATGAAATGAAAATCACTCAGTCTTTTACTTCTGTTGCCTACCCTCAAGCTAATGGTCAAACAGAAGTTATTAACAGAATTATTGTACAAGCATTGAAAACCAGGCTACAAGGCAAGGTAAAAGACTGGGTGGAAGAATTACCCAGTGTTCTCTGGGCGTACAGAACTACTCCCCGAGCACCTATTCAAGAAACTCATTTCAACTTGGTATATGGTTCTGAAGCAGTCCTTCCTGTTGAAATTGGGCAAACTTCTCCCCGGGTAGAATCTTACCCAGACAGCAATGATCAAAGTCGGGCCATGGAATTGGATTTGGTAGAAGAGAGAAGAGATCGAGCAATAATTCGAATGGAAGCATATCGAAGTTGGGTCATGAAATCATACAATAAAAAGGTCCGAGTTCGAGATTTTCAAATAGGGGATTTAGTGATGAAAAAAGTTAATCCTGCCGGGGATGTTGGGAAACTAGAAGTTCGGTGGGAAGGACCTTATAAAATTACCCGGAGGGTTAGCTCGGGATCTTTTTATTTAGAAGACACGCAAGGACGCTCTCTCAAAAGGCCTTGGAATGTATTTAATTTAAAGTAGTACTATGCCGAACAGATGTAATTGATTGGTTGAAGATATAATGAAAGATCTGTTTTTCTCAAAGAGAAGTATTATATTATTTGTCGTATCTTAGACTTGGGAAGAACCAATCTAAAAGCCCAGGGCACTACACCCTGGCTCGGGGAACCACACCTCGACCATTCACAAGTCCCGAGACATGTTCCCCGGCCCAAGGCTCCGCACCGTGGTTCTAAAAGCCCAGGGCACTACACCCTGGCTCGGGGAACCACACCTCGACCATTCACAAGTCCCGGGACATGTTCCCCGGCCCAAGGCTCCGCACCTTGGTTCTAAAAGCCCAGGGCACTACACCCTGGCTCGGGGAACCACACCTCGACCATTCACAAGTCTCGGGACATGTTCTCCGGCCCAAGGCTCCTCACCTTGGTTCTAAAATCCCAGGGTACAAACACCTTGGCTCGGGGAACCACACCTCGACCATTCACAAGTCCCGGGACATGTTACCCGGCCCAAGGCTCCGCACCTTGGTTCTAAAATCCCAGGGTACAAACACCTTGGCTCGGGGAACCACACCTCGACCATTCACAAGTCCCGGGACATGTTCCCCGGCCCAAGGCTCCGCACCTTGGTTCTAAAAGCCCAGGGTACAAACACCTTGGCACGGGGTTCCATATCTCGACCATTCTTGCATTCCAGGACAAGCTTCCTGATCCAAGGTTTATATTTCCTGGTCCTTCAAGACTATGTCTTAACCTAAAATATATACATATATATGATTCTTGCATATAGCAGAAGCACATGGATTTGCACCCGGGTAATTGGTTCCTTATTCAGAGTTCTTTATCAAAATTCTCGGTTAGTTTGGAACACTTAAAATTTTTTATGATAAGTTCTAGTGATCGGGTGGTTGAGGATTTATCCAAGCATCTTTAAGACACATATTACATATGAAGAAAGTTGTACTATTATTTGAAAATACCTGAAGGCTGAAAGTTACAAGAAGAAATTAAAAGAAATTACAATCCTAGTCTAAATTTACTGGAGAGGATTGCTCCCCGGGCTCTTCGGGAACCTTTTCAACTTCCTGGTCAGCAGCATCGTCCTTGGGAAGGGAATCGATGGCTTTATCTATGTCCGGGAAGCCCTTCTTGCCTGTCGGGATAAGGCCCTCTTCTTCAAACTGCTCTTGACATTTGTTGAAGCCGACTGTGAAGCATTTGTAAGATCTGTCTTCAACAGCCGCTTGGAATTCTGAGGATTGAAGGAAGACAGTCCGCCATTCCTCGTGAGTCAGTTGGAGGAGTCTTAACTTATCCTCAGCCGCAACAGCCCGATGCTGCTGCGTGCTGGCTTCATCCTCGAGGTAGCCAACTCGGGACTCCAAGAATGCAATCCGCCTTTCAAGGGCCTCCTCCCGGGCTATGCCTTCACCTCAGGCAAGCTGAGATGAGGCCAATTGTTGGTTGGCCGCTTCCAAAGAAGCTTGGAGTCCAGCGGCTCTCTCCTCATGAAGCTTCCGAACCCGGGCAATCTCTCCTTGAAGTTGGTCGTGAATTTCTTGAGCCGCCCGGGCTTGCTGCCCTTTTTTTGTGGCCACTGCAGCTACCTCTTCAAAGGACGAGATGATCATATGAGCAGCCTGTAAAAAAAAAAAACAGCAAATAACAACAAAGGAACAGCAAAAGAAGAGAAAAGAAATAAGGATATAACTTACGGATAAGAGTCGGTTTGATCCCTCCAGGAATCTAACGCTGGCGGGATTGCTCCTCAAAAGTGCCTCCTCAGCAGGGTTGAGTATCTGCTTGAGACGCATAACACCAGTAGTAGTAGCTCCCTCAAAGAATATATTAGCCCGAGTAGGCTGATCAGCTTGAGGGAGCTTTTGACCGGGTTCATTGGAGGGTTGTTGGCGAAGTGGAGTTGATTGAGCAGACCGAGAAGTGCCCTGGCCACCCTCGGGGAAATCCTCCAGAATAATCTGCTCGGGGAATGCGAGAGCTTTTCTTTTCCTCTGCCTAAGAGGGATGAGGTCTTCAGCATCTTCTAAGAGCTCGACCGCATCCCTAGCCCCGACTCTGCTCTCTTATTGATCCCGGGAAGTATTAGCCCGGGCCGCTTCATCCCTCAGGGTTGCCTCCTCCTCCACCCGCCTCTTTTCCTCCTCAACAGCTGCTCGGCGAGCTTCCATTTCCTTCTCTCGAGCCGCCTTCTCAGCTGCCCGCTTCTTGGCAAAGGCCGCCTGCATCTCGGAGTTATCTGAATAAAGAGGTACAGGGTTACGAGAAATTAAATAAAGATAAGCAAAAAATAAAAGATAAGAGAAGGGAAGAGAGATGCATTACCGGGTTGATAACCCGAGTCTGCAGCTTCGTCGATTACCCGGTCCAGGGGGTCCTCGGCCCGGGCGCTCAACCCGTATGCTATCAGGTTATCAGTAGAGATAAGAGTAGTGGAGGGGTATTTTTTACCCTCTACTAATTGCTGGCTTATTAGATATGGTTCTTCATATTTATAGGCCTTGGGAAGGGTAGGTTGAGGGGGTAGAGAAGGGAGAAGACCGGTAAGACAGGGGAGGGGGCCCAAGAGTTGGATAAAGAAATACTTTCCTTTCCAACCCTTCTGAGAAGAGGGGATATCATCAAGGAATTTGGCGTTTAGCCGGGCAGTCAGGGAAAAGGCATTATCCCCGAGCCGACAAGTAAAGTAATAATGAAGGATGAGGGGGTGATGAGAAGGTTGTTCATTTTAAAAAAGACATAGGTCGAGGCCATAATACTGAAAGAGTTGGGATGAAGTTGATTAACAGGCACACCAAAAAATTTGGCAACCTCGATATAGAAAGAGGGGAGGGGGAACCAGAGACCATTTCTAACTTGATCCCGGAAAAATGTAGTATAGCCGGGTGGGGGGCGATGAGCCCGATCAGAAGGTCCAGGGATCAGGATGGAAAAAGTAGAGGGGATACAACCCAGAGCCCGAAGCTCCTCTTCTGCCCCCGAGCACAGGGTGCTGCTCATGGAGGAGAACCAGGGAGCTCCCAGGGTCTCGTTAGAAGGAGGGCTCGAGGCCCGGGCTTTACCCTTACCCTTGCTCTTGGCAAGAGCTCGGGCATGGCTAGAAGAGGAGGGTCTAGAAGAGATTTGTTTAGTTCGGTGAGCGGAGGGTTTTTTAGGCGGCTGAGTAATAGAGCGGCGAGGCGGAGAAGGAGATGAATCAGAGCGCAGCGCGATGGACTCGTCACTAGGTGAGCCTCGCGCATTGGCTCCTGAAGTCGAAGAGGTAGATTCAGACATAATTCGAAAGAGAGAACTTACAAATTTTTGGGAGGAAAGACGGTAGGAATTTGTCAGAGTTGTGTATTTTTCGCCGAGGAGCTTCGAGGAAAAATTTTGCAAGGGCTTCGCCGAGAGTTTGAATTTGAAAGTGATTTTTGAAAAATATGAGGGTTACTATATATAAAAGGGGGGAGTTAGTTTATACCGTTGATCTAGATCGAATCAGACGATCAGGACGGATCTTGGAAGTTGCGTCGGCAGATGAAAGGACGCATACGGTTATCGAGATGTCAGACTCATCCACTTCTTGGAATAAGAAACGTTTGTCGGCGGAAATTAATGATAAATCATCATGACAATAGCCCTGTCATTATAAAGCCCCGGCATATTATTCACAGCCCGGGGGATTTGAGGCCCCGACATCTTATTCACAGCCCGAGAGATTTGAGGCCCCGACATCTTATTCACAGCCCGGGAGATTTGAGGCCCCGGCAGATTATTCACAGCCCGGGAGATTTGAGGCCTCGGCATATTATTCACAGCCCGGGAGATTCGAGAGCCCGGCATCTTATCTATAAGCCAGGGTGGTGTGAGAACTTGTCTTATTTGACGTCCAGGGTAATGCGAAAGCACGACATGCTATTTATAAACCTGGGCGATATCAGGCCCCGACATTTTATTATGAGCCCAGGAAATTCGAGGCCCGGCAATTTATGATAAGCACATGAAGCATTAGGTCCCGGCATTTTAGTTTTATTCGATAGTCGTATATTATTCGGTTTATATGAGTTCGGGCACAGAAAATTAAAGAAACAAAGTACATTAATATAAATTTTATTAAGGAAGTTGTCGATGCCGTCTTACATCTGCTATTCTCAAAGCTACATCATTTTGCCACTCAGTTATCCACTCGGTCAATTCTTGAATGTGAAGGTTGGTGAAGGACTCGGTGGATGAAATCTTGTGCAGCTGATGCCATTCTTTCCACAGCATTGCATGCAGCAGAACTTGATCAGTAGCCAGATCTGCGACTCGAGCTACCTCGAGCTCTCGCCTGTATTTCCTCGCCACTGATCTTTGTGCACGAGTGAGGGCCAGACCGTTTTGGTGCATGTTACTGATATCTTGAATTTTATACTAGGTAGACATGACCTTTACGCAGATATATTCCTCAATGATCCTCTTCAGTACATCCAGATGAGGACGTATCGGGGAAGGCGCCTGGACATGCGTGCTGCTACAAACGGTGGACTCGCTCGAGCTCGGCATATTGGATTATTGTTCTTATTTCACTTTCATCTTCTTATTTATAGACAGGTGGTATTTAATGCTAAAGAAGGTGGAAAGCCGTGATCTAGTCTAAACATTTTTTATTTATGAAGAAAGACGAAGCTACAGATATCAATGTATCGGAATTACCAGATTCTTGGAACATGGAATGATATGAATGCGAAGCGTGTGTCATAATGACGCCTCTTGGAATACCCGAGAAGAATAACCGATAAAGCACCGTATTCAGAACCCGGGAGGCATGAGGCCCCGACATTTCAAGGAAAGCTCAGGAGATGTTAAGGCTTGGCATTATAATTTATCAATTAATCTTGTTCAACTCGCGATACATATGTATCAACTGATAAACTTAAAGGATTACAGCAAAGTAACGACAAAGACAGGCTAGAATTAATATTTTATTCAACCATAGACATTAGCACGTACTACATCATGATATTCTTCTTCTACAGCAATTATCCATATTTTCAACCAAGCAGCTAAAGGCACGGTGGAAGTCTTCAGGAAGCTGTCTGAATCGGCAATGCGCTTAAGGATCTTTATTTCTTTCCGAAGCATTAATTGATAGATATGACCATCTGTAAAGATGTCTACCCACTCAGCTACATGCAAGTGCTCTCGCACTCTCCTCAGTTTAGCTACCAGGCTAGAAGTGATAGCTTCTCAAGAGTCATAAAGAAGCTTCAGTCCATGAAGCTCTTCCCAGTAGTCAAGAATTTCGTGAAACACTTCATCTTCCATAGTAGATTTTCGAATCTCTAGAGCAGAATCCTTGAAGGCTTCGGTCATACTCGGAGTTTTCGAACTGCTTGCACCAGCCATTGTGTTTCCTGGATGACAATTTGTTAATATGATTGCAAAGTGGGTGAGTGGCTATGTATAGGAGGAAGGATCTAATCACAGCCGTTGATCTATAAATGCACGAGCGTCTAGAATGCGTTTTTGGAAATGGTGCCAAGAGGTGAAAAGACGTGACGGTTATCGAGGCATCAGACTTATCCACTTCTCGGAATGCGAAACGTCCTGTAGGCGGGAATTCATGCTATGACACGTGTCATCGTGGTAATAACGACAGGGCCCAAGAATGTTAGACAATAAGTTATTATGAGTCCGGGGGATAGGAGGTCTCAGCATTTCATCTCATCTCTGGGATATTTGAAGGCTCCGATGTTGTACGTTGTTAATTATCTTGGACTGATCGGGACAGCGAGTCAAGCTCTAGCCCGACTATTTTAGGGATAGGTGGTGATACCCCCATAAGAATCCGGGTCGCTGATGACCCGGACACCATCAAGAGCCCGAGCACTACATATTTCCCAAGTATTCTCCGAACAGCCCGGTCTCTCGCGCAAGCACCCAGGCATTTTTTCTCTTCCCGGGCAGTCATCATAGCCCGGGCTCTCATACAAGTACCCGGGTAACCAATTGCCCGGGCCACCTCGAGAATTGAACCACACTCGAGTATGATTGATACAGGACGTCTAATCTGTCAGAACAACTTGGGCTTGGAGTGTCCTAGAAGTCATCAGAAGATAGGGTATGGGCAGCCGACTTGCCATATTTAGTAGGTAGCACTGGAATCGAGGTACCTACCTTATCTTCTACTATAAATAGCATGTATTAATGTCATTTACGGATTCTAAAATCTTTGAACTCTCAAGCATTATACATATTTTCTCCCAAATATTGCTCGTGTTCATCTTCAACCTGCTGACTTAAGCATCGGAGTGGCTACGTCGGACATCCCTCCGACGCCCATTCACGAGTTCCTTTCATTGTTTGCAGGTGCTATTGAAGCCATCATCTTCACTCAAATTCCCTAAAAACTATAAATTATTGATTTGACCCGTTGGAGCTCCTTACCCGGCTCATCCATTTTAACGAAGTTACATCATGTATATATATATCTAAAACTAATTCGAGAGGAAGTTTGAAAATTTTGAAACCATTTTTACAAATTTATCATTATAATTAAAAACATAACTTCAGGTGTGCATGCTTGTATTACCATACAAGTTGAAAAGATTTCATTAAATATTTTATTAATTAATCGAATTTTCTTACAAGAAAATTATATATTAGGTCCAGAAAATTGAAAGCAACAACCAAATACTTTTTAATGAATATTTATAGATACTACTAAATAATTATACATGTTAATACAGACAGTGGGAAAATTACAAATCTCGTCCTATAAATTAGCATGTTTTTTCTTTTAGTTCTACAAATCTTCAAAGTGTAGTCTCAGTTTACTGTTCTTTATTTTATTGTTGTTCTTTTTTTGATAAAATGTTAACTTGACGTCAGACATTTTCAAGAGCGAAACATATATAAGGAAGTGTAACCTTCCTATTATTAACTCAACTATTACATGGATTTTAATTGGGTTATAAGATGAGTCTCCAATATTTAGCCACACTATTATAATATGGATAGTATTGGTTTGTTAAGTTCAACTTTATTTATAGAAGATAGAGAAGCTGGACTCTTTAGATTTTTTTTAATTGAATTCTTAAGGTGGGTTCTATTTATAGAAAACTAGAGAAGGTTGTCTATTAAATTGTTTAGATTGGAAAATTATAAATGTGTAAAAGCAAATATAATAATTTCATGCATGAAAATTAACATTTCCTTTTACAATTCAAGTGCCCACAATTTAGTGAGTATGTCTCTTGTGAGACGATCTCATGAATCTTTATCTGTGAGACGGGTCAATCCTACCGATATTCAAAATATAAAGAAATATTCTTAGCATAAAAATTAATATTTTTTCATGGATGACCCAAATAAGAGATCTGTCTCACAAAATACGACCCGTGAGACCATCTCACATAAGTTTTTGCCCAATTTATTTGCCCAATTATGCAATTTTATTTTTTAAATTAATTAAGAAAGATATAATATTTCCTTTACTTTGTTGACCCTTTATTTGCCCAATTATGCAATTTTATTTTTTAAATTAATTAAGAAAGATATAATATTTCCTTTACTTTGTTGACCCTTATTTGTTTATGGCAAAAACTTATGTGAGACGGTATCACAGATCGTATTTTGTGAGACATATATCTTATTTGGGTCATCTACAAAATAGTATTACTTTTTATGCTAAGAATATTACTTTTTATTGTGAATATCGGTAGGATTGACCGGTCTCACAGATAAATATTCTTGAGACCGTCTTACAAGAGACCTACTATTTGTTTATTAGATGATACATAATATGATAGCCTTTTAATAATTGTTTCTCTTAAAATTTCAAGTTTTCAACCATACTCTCGCCCCTATTTAGAGCATTGCAACAAAACATATATGATGTTTTTATTTTAAAATAAAATTTACTTAGATTGTATTTAAAGATTTATTGTTTCATATTACCTGCACGGGTAAGATCGACAAAGCCATATCTAAGCTCAATTTGTAAAATAAATAAATTTTATTCTGGTCTGTATATAATTTTCTACACCGTAAATCAACCAATCACGCATGATATTTTTTGGTTAATGATGACTCTTCCTATTTTTAAAACAACGAGAGATGGTAGTAATTTCGACAATATATTTCAAAATATCACGTCATATGTTTGATTAACTATTTATCTTGATTCATTCATTTTCAATTGATAAATTTTTTTATATAAGAAAATTATATTGATGTTAAATTGAGTCCATTTACACAAGAAATGTGTTGGAATACCGTTTTCTCGCATCCAAAGTGCAACAGAAGTTTAGTTTTTTATTTTTTATTTTTGTTTTTACGTTCAAAATGTTCCTTGGGGGTCGTATGATTTAAAATATTCATAAGGACATTAGGTGTTTAGATCTGTTTACTTTTGCGTATTTAACCCTCGACACCAAACCAGTTTCGGAATTAGCGTAGTTGGTTCTTCATATAAATTCATACGATTGGATCTTCTTATTTTGATCGGGTAATAAAGTTCATGATCGGAGACCGAGTTCCTCGTTTAGATCACAATAGAGACATCAACGACTTAACATCGAGAATAGATCGCTGGAATTTCAGAAATCCGACGAGCATTTTTGTGTATTTCAAAAATCTTTCTCTAAAATCTTATGATGGCCGAAAATTTGCTCGTGACAGAAGCGAGAAATTTTGTGTATTTTTCTTGTATCGTTATTATACATGTTATCAACTTTTGATAACATCTTAATAAAAATACTAACCCAATGCTACTAAGATTCATAATCTTAATCCCATTAGGATTCTTTTATTATCGTTAATTAAAATTCTCGTGTAGTATATATAATGCAAAATCAACTCATGATAATGCATGATATATCTTCATACACATGCACACACATTATTATTTAATTAGTAGATTCCAAATTTATTAAACAAATAATTGTGAATTCATTATAACTCTGATTGATGATCAGACTGCGCCGCTGTATCGAGAGTATAAATCTTGTTCATATAACGAAAATCGAAAATTCCGAAAGACAAAATTTCCATTGTTCCATTTTTTGCAATTGCCATTTTTGCGAAATCTTTCACTAAAACAAGCAGTTTCACTCTCCCCACTTAATTTGAAATTAAGTTAACTTCCACAATTTCTACTGCTTGGAATCCACTTATAAATTTCTTTATAAGCAATCTGTTCGATCTCTATTAAACTACAATCACTAAATTCAACTCTTTGAATTTGACTATCTCAACAAGAACGCAGAATCCGATAATTGTGTGACCCTCAATGGTTCAGAGATAGAGTTAGCCGTTTGTTTACAACTTCAAGTGATTCAGAAAACATTTATTCTTATTCGGACTTACCCTAATTAGCATCATTCTTTTAATCAACCCCTTGATCAAAATTGTCAGAACTCAAGTATGATTGCACCAACCAGATCATGATAAGAGCATCTAGTAGTATCGGCCTATGAAACCCTATGTATCATTTATCATACTTGGATAAACATGTACATAAATTTGGTTGACCTGAGTCTAATTTATGGGAGCTTGATCTTATCTAATGAGCTTTGAAAATTTATTTCTCCTATTTTAAAGTAATCAATTTCTGAATGTTCTTGTGTTTTGAAATTTAAAAGGATTTTGAATTTAATTACAACAAATTATGAGTATCAATTTAAATAATTACCCATGTGTATTTTTAAGATTAAATTCATTGTATCTCTCAAAAAAAAAAAGATTAAATTCATTGTATGCTATCATTTAATTTCACCACTTTACAGTCTCTCTATCTTTTCAAATTTCAAAATTCTCCACTAGCATAAAACACGTGGCCCATACCTCTGTCCCACCACACCTCATACCATCTTACATACAGGACATTATTAGAATCAAGGCCCAAACTTAATCACATATATACACGAAATCCACTAATTTTTTTAAAATCATATATGTGTGTGAATCTTATCTATTCAAACCATATAGGCAGTGCTCCACCCATATACACTCGAGACTTATACCAAATCATTTTACTCGCACCCTTTAATATTTTATAGCATTCTCTTTCCTTTCACTGTGCGTTTTCTTCCATTGCAGATATCTCTCAAGCTCTCTTATACTTTTCATCAAACATCTCAATGGCCTTCCACAAGAACTGCCTTGCTATTGAATTCACATATATCCTAATCATGGCCAATGAAGGCATGGTGTCCATGTTCCGGATGATGGAAACATCCAGTTTATCCAAGTTTTTGAGTTGTGGTTTAGTCTACTCAGAGGACTTGATCAACTAGATGTTTGCTACTAGATCTGTGGAGCATGGATTCATCCTACGCACCATCAATGGATCCATGTTTACCATATCTCAAAAGTTGTTTGCCGATGTGTTCAAGCTTCCCGCCAAGGGATTGACCAACTTCTCAGATCTAACAGATGTCAAAATTGACCTGTGGAGAAACCAGTTCTTCATCTTCGGTGGTCCTCTCAGCTCAAAATTCAGGAAGAAAGTGCTCAAGGTGGAGTTTCGGATGCTAGCTGATGTTGTGGCCAAGTGTTCGATGGCCACAGTTGGGGTCTTCGACACGGTCATAGTGGGAATTTATTTGGTAATGGCCACCATCACTTCCAAGATCAATGTCAATTAGTCTGACATATTAATTCTTACGGCAATGGTGAAGGGAGACAATCAGTCTCAGGGCTATGCAGTTCAGTTTCACCATCTTCTCTCCCACCTTCAACCAAAATTGGGTGAGGTCACTCCTTCTCATGCCTTGAAGATTTTCAATGCCTCTGCTATGGAAGCATACATCAAGAAGAATATGCCAACCGTAGAACTGTTGGCTGTGAATATTGAAAAAGGGATCGAACAAGAGGCCTAGAAGAAGACATGGCAAGGGAAAACACCAGCTAAGAGGCCGATTAAGAAGAAGTTGTGGTGTTCAAATTTTCGATAAAACCGAAAAAATCGAAAATCTAAATCGAACAAAACCGAACAACGAACCGAACCGAAAACCGAATTTTATAATTCGGATATAAATGTTAAAACCGAAGTTTATTTGGTTCGATTTCGGATTATATATGACAAAACCGAAAAAACCGAATTTTTATTAAATTAATAATTTTTTTATATTTTTATTTATATTATATATTTTTATATGATATTTAGTAAATGAAGAACTATTTTGAACATTTTTTAGTTGATCGTTGTTTGTTTAATTAATTTAGACCTTATATTTAAATATTTTACTAAGTAAACATGTAGAAAATTAACATATTATATTTTACAATATATTTATATTGTTAATTTAAATAATTATACTAAAACCGAAATAACCGACCGAAATAACCGAACTGTTTTGGTAGAAAACCGAACCGAAGAAAAATGGTTCGGATATCGGATTATATATTTCTAAAACCGAAAACCGAAATAAAAAACCGAAAATCGAACTGAACCGACCGATGAACACCCCTAATTGCAACTGGTCGAGGCTAGTTTGGACGAGGATAGAGAGGATGTAACTCTCAAGCAACCGTTTACCGCTTAACTTGAAGTTTCATTATCAAATTTTTTCCAGACACTGCAATAACTTCTTTATAAAATAAGACCATATAACTTTTAAGCTCATAAAATAGCCCAGACGTATAGAAAAATAATGAGGACTGGTATTATTTTTTTTTTAAATAAATCAATTAATGATATTAAATGAACAAGGAATCACTTGATATGAAATTAAGTAGAAAAAATTGAAAATAAAAGTGGAATTGTCATGAAATATCATAAGCGATGCAAGCATTTAAATGCATTTGATATTTCTCCGATTAAAACGTGAATTTTAATAATAATTCTAAAATACTTGAAATTAATTTTTAATTTGATAGATGAATACATTAAGGGAAATTTGGAGAAAAATACATCTGGTCATTATTTATTTAAGATTCAGTCTCCATCAGTATTTTTTTGTGCTTTAGTACCTGACAAAAGTCCAACTTACTTTTTACTCTCTGTTTCATGCGTTTTTACATTTTTACCCTTTTTTACTTAATAAAAAATTGTATGAATCCTTATTTTTTGGTCATCTTTCTTTTCTACTCCTCCTTCCCGCTTCCCACTCCTCTTCTCTTCTGTGCGAGCAATCGTTTTTTTTCCTTCAATTTCCTACTCACCATTATCTATGTAACGGGTTTTTTTTATAAATAATTTAATTTTAAATTATTTTTTAAAATTTTTAAAATTTTTTTTGCAAGATTACCTCAATCCGTGCTTACGAAGCACGGACCGTGCTCACGTGGAGCAGCGGCCGTGCTTCGTAAGCACGTACGTCAGACGGACACTCAGTCGTGGCTATTTTTTTACCATACATTCTTATCTCAATATTTCTTTTCTGACTTTTTCACGTGAACATCAACGCGAATTCTGAATTTCTGACTCTTCATGTGCTATGTAATAATTGGAATTTAAATTTTTTTCGTTCATTTTATTCTATATAAATGTTGTTCAGTTCGACAAATGATATATCAATTTCTTCTTTCTTTCTGAATAAATTCTCTCAAATTTTATCGACAAAATGTCTAACGTCGATGTTCTCTTATATTTTGGTGGTCATGTAGTTATCGATAATGAATCGGTTGAATATAGCATTCTATTTGTTAGACCGATACGAGTATTACGATCTATTAATTTGTTGGAGTTAGTTGAAATTATCCATAAAATGTTAGGAATCGATCCAACTATTTGTTCTCTGAAGTTGTCAACAAAATATTCATTCATGGAGAGATCATCTTGGCATGAAATTCAAGTCAACCACATTGATGATGATGCTTTATAGTTTATAATGCAATGTGACAATATGCATATGTTGCATTTATACATGGAACCAAATTCAATTGAGCATCATGTTGGATTTGATGATCCTGAATCATACTTTCCACATGCATCAGATTCAAGTTTCAATAACCAACCCGGTACTTCTACATATGGTGGTTTCCAGGAGCAAGAATCTTATGTTCCACAGGTTACTGAAGGACTCGGTAATATGAGTTTCGATGATGTAAGTGGGTTTTGGGATCAATATATCAATGTCTCGTCGGAACAAAATAATGCTCCATATTGGCCGAACCCAACATTAGATATGAGTGCTCGTTGTCCGGATCAGACCAATAATGATGATATTTGGAGGACTGATTCTGAACCCGATATGTCATACAGCGAGTCTGAAGAAGAAGAAGTGAATGTTGATGATGAAGTGAATAATTTTACAAATCCTGATGAGGGGACAACATCTCGACAACCACCTCGTGACACATTACAGAGGCAGACCGTACCATTTCTTTCAAACACTTCTGAGATGCCATCATTTTTCAACAAATTTTTTGGGGAAGAGCATCATGATTCTATCGATGTTCCTTGTGGAGTGCAATCAAGCTATTACAATCCGAATAGAGGTGAATTATGCGTTAATATGTTATTTAAAGATAAGAATGATCTTATTGCATATGTGAAGGATTATTCAGTCAGAGTTGTCAGGCGTGAGTACCGTGTCGTGGATAGCACACGCAGTTTGTGGAAGTTACGTTGTAAAAATAATTCTTCTACTGTCATTTGTCGATGGGGACTTCGCGCTTCTTTGAAGGCCAAGACTGGTTATTGGAAAATAACAAAATATGAAGGGCCTCACACATGTATATCTACCTTTGTTGGTATAGACCATAAGAATTTGAACAGTGATATGGCGGCACATACGCTATTGGGAGTTGTTCGTTGTGATCTTTCGTACGAGATTAAGTATATCATCGACAATGTCAAAGATAAATATGGATATCAAATCTCGTACACGAAGGCATGGCGAAGTTTGAAACGTGTTATGGAAATTGCTTATGGTACATGGGAGAGCTCCGTTCAATTACTTCCCAAATATATGTGTGCTTTGTCCAAATATAATCCGAGAACAGCTGTAGAGTGGAGCATCTCAGAGCCAACACTGAAATGAGTAAGACACTGAACTATGTTTTCTGGACATTCAAGCCGTGTGTTGATGGGTTTCGGTATTTTCGGAAAATAATAAGTGTCGATGGTACACACTTGTACACAAAATACAAGCACAAAATATTGATCGGTGTCACTCTGGATGCGAACAATCAGGTTCTACCGCTAGCATTGGCTATTGTGGATGAAGAGACAACAGATTCTTGGAAATGGTTCTTGAAGAACCTAGGAAGACATGTTGTTCGTGGTCAAAATGTTGTCTGTCTTATTTCTGATAGGCATAAGTGAATCGTGCGCGCAACTGAAGATCTACCATATTTTCAACATCCTTACGGTGTGCATCGTTTCTATTTGAGACATGTGTGTTCAAACTTTAACGCTGAATTAAAAGACGTTCATTTGAAAGATTTATGCTGGGGCCGGCACACAAAATCAAATTTGTAAGTTTGAATCAATAATGGAGGCGATCA
Organism: Primulina huaijiensis; assembly: GCF_012295235.1. Classification (NCBI taxonomy): domain Eukaryota; kingdom Viridiplantae; phylum Streptophyta; class Magnoliopsida; order Lamiales; family Gesneriaceae; genus Primulina; species Primulina huaijiensis. The sequence continues at coordinate 8,313,949 of NC_133323.1, read as the reverse complement.
AGCAAAAAAACATTTTGGCGCACCGATATCTGGCTGGGATTGCGAAAGAAAAATGGAGTTTGGCTCATGACGGTGGTTGGCGTCGTGGGGTGATGACAAACAATATATCAGAGTGTTTAAACAGTGTGTTGAAGGGTGCTCGTAGACTTCCTATATCTGCCATAGTACACTTGACACTTCTGAGGTGCGTACAATATTTCATTGAACGTGTGACAAGAGGTGGTCGTATGGTTCAGGAAAATCAACTATGGTCAGATTATGCATGTAAGAAGTATGAGAAATAGGCGAGAAAATCTAGTGCATATCGTGTTGCCAAATACGATGTACGTGACATGTAATGCCCCGAAAATTTAAAGGCCCACGCGAACACATGCATGCATTTATTAAAATCCTTTGTATTTTAATTAAATGTTTTAATTGCATGGATTAATTATGTTGTGCATTTTGACATGTTTAAAATATATTTTTCTACATGGTTGCATTAAAATGTATTTTTAAAAGGTTATTCGAGTTGCGATCGAGGAACGGAGAACGAGGGCTGAAAATTTGAAAATGATTTTTATTAAATAGTTTTTTTTAATTATTTAAAATATGAACGTTGCTTTTTTCATATTTTTGAAAATAAGAGGTTTTGATGTCATTTTATACGTCGAGATGGAATTTTTATCGGTGTTGGATTTTCAACAAAAATACGAATTTTTTTGGCAACCCGACTAATAAATTCACAAACTATCCTAATCAAAATAATTTTTATTATTGACTAAAGATAATTGGGCCTAATTTGAGGACATATTAGGCCTAAACTTTGATTAGTAAATAAAAGAGTATATAATATATTAAATCCTTTTCCCCAACTCTCATATCTCACGCCCCAAATCAGAAACCGGCCACACACTTTCATCCAAATTAAAACTCTCTCCATCACACCAACACACGACAACACACACCTTGTGGAAGAGGAAAATCGAAGCTTCAAGAATTTGTCAAAACCAAGGCCCTCTTCGTCGTCGTTCTTCGTCATCAACGAATAATCGTGCGTTTAATACACAAAGGCATGTCATATTTCTTTCCTTCAAACATCTATCACACCATAGTATTTTATTTAATTGAATTTTTGCATGAAAAACAAGTGTATCATGAAACAATTTCGTTTTTATAATACTTGTGAATTTTTTATGCATGAAATTGTTGCAAAATTATGTTAAACATGTGTTAAGGGTCTGCCATGATTAGGTAAGGTTTATGGGTTGTTATATGAATAATTATTGGTTAAAATATGATACAATTTGTTAAGAAAACAAACTGGAAAGCCGTGAGACAAAAAGGGAAGAAGCCGTGGGTATGTTGGATTGTTCTTCATGATATGGCACGTTTCCTGTGCATGGAATCTTGGGGCTCGACCAGGTCAGTGTGATGGGTCCTAAGGGACGTGGGTCAGGGTCTGGAAGGGTCCTAGCATGGCTAGGACCCCTCGCACGCAGCACAGGAGGAGTCCCATGGAGAAGGGACTCCTCGCGCGAGCTGTTACAAGGGACATCGGCCAAGGAGGCAGGCTGCTGGGGCTGGGTGGCTCAGGGTAGGTCCATCAGGGTCCAAGGGTCATGGGCAGTGGTCCGGCCAGGGGCTGGAGTGGTGGGCTCGCTGCTGGCTCGAGGAAAACTTGGATGCGAGAGGAGAGGACCTGCGCGTATGCTGTTGCTGCATGAGGGTGGTTCGCTGCTTAGGTACAGGGCTTGGGCTGGTCTGGGTAGGGGCTGATCGTGGTCCAGGGATGGCTAGGGTCAGGTGGGCTTGGTGGCTAAGGGCTGGAAGAGTCCTAGACTAGGTAGGAGTCCTATTGTTCATGGGAGACTCACACACTCACGTGCAGGATTTTGGGGCAAGTTTCAGGAGGGTTTTGGGCGGGCCAAGGCTCGTTTTTCTGGCTGGGATTAGACAGTAGGGTCCATAGGTGGGTTGGCTAGGTTTTGGCTCAAGGTGGCTCGGGCGTGGCTCGAGTAAATTAGGAGATGGCTCGGTATGTTCGATAAGGTGTCAATTTCGAATTTAACTAGACTAAAATTGAAACATGGGCCCACGGGTATGGCTCATGACTTGGAAGGGTAGAATAAATCATAAAAAGGTTGTGTTAAAAATTTGGGATCAAAATAATGAGCTTTGGATTTATTCGGGATTTAATCGCCGCACGAAACACTAATTAACGAGTTAATTGAAAAGCCTAGTTTTAAGCTTTATAAAATTATGAAAAATTATATTTAAGCTTAAATAATTATTAAAAGTCTAAGTTTTTAATTTGGGAATTTTATATTAAGGTTTGGTTTAATTCGGGATTAAAACGCAGTAATACGCCTTATTTAAAGATTACTTTAAAAGTCAACGATTTAAGCTAAATAAAAAATATGGGAAAATTCATGTAAGCTTAAATAATTATTTGGGATATGTTAGAGTCAATGAAATAAATAAAAATTTAAAAACGTGAAATTTTACGTCCAGGGGTGAAACGGTCATTTTACACCTAGAAATTAGTAAACATCATGGCAGTGTCCTGAATGCTGTTTTATGTGCTAATATGATTATTTCAAATGTTTATAAATTTTATGAAATGGATTTTAAATGTTTATGCTTTATTATGTCAAGATGTTATTTTATAAGGTTACGATTTAATATGTTAAAATGTTTATTTTAAATGTTTAAAGATTTAAATGCATATTTTAAATGTGTATGATGTTGAAATGTTTATTTAAAAGATTTATGGATTTTTATATGTTGAAAGATTTCTTTTAAAATGTTTATGGATTTTTATGAGGGAACGATAACGTTAAAAGATATGTTGCATGCTTGTTTTTAAAAAGAAAATGATATTAAATGCATGATTTTTATAAAGTGATGATAATATGAAACGTTGAAGGAAGTGAAGTTATTGTGACTAATACGATGATATGTTGGAACTGTCGTGAGGGTTATGGTCCCAGTGGGAGCCCGAAGATCGTGTTTCCTTGGATACGGATATGTATATGTATATGATGATATGCTTTGGGATAACGTGAGGGGAAAAGGCCCCAGAGGGAGCCCATTTTTGGGAGAAGGCCTCAGAGGGAGCCCATGCGTGGGAAAAGGCCTCACAAGGAGCCCGTCTATGGGAGAAGGCCCCCAAGGGAGCCCCGACGATCGTATTTTCATATTATGAGGATAGGCCAAGGCCCAGTTGACCCGTGAGAGTGTTGCTGGTGTCCCCGCAGCCCAGTACTGTGGTTACATGTAGATGGATCCACCGCCCAACACGTAGACATAGACGTAGATGAACACGAAAGTCACAATTAACGATCTGAATTCAACGAAAAGGAAAAAAGAATACGTATATGTTGATGATAATATGAATATGAATATGTTGAGGATGACATGAATACGTTTAAGAAAATGTTTATGAAAAGTTTATGGAAAATGTTTTAAAATTTATGCATCAAGAAAATGTTTATGAAAAATGTTTTTGTTTAAAGTTTCTGCATCTTCATGAATACGATATTTTAAGTACAAGTATTTTTCACTGTTTTATGTGATCTGTATATGTAGTACTTGTTATCAAGATTATGGTGTGTTGAATCTTTAGACTCACTAGGTGTAATTGATGCAGGTGCTGTTGATTATGAATATGTTAAAGGAGGTCTTGATGGTTGACTTTGCTAGACTGAAGGTGCACATAATCCGAGGACCGACGCTAGTTTTCCGCACTAGTTATTATTTATGATTTTAAGTTATGTTAAGAATATTTTTACGACTTTTATTTATGTTTTGAGAGGTTTTTGAGAAATTATAGTATGGGCTGTATTTCTCAAATATATAGTTGATGTTTTATTTTAAAATGAAGCAAAATATTTTATAAAAATATTTTTATGTATTATTAAGGGTTCGGCCGAATGCTATGTGAGATTTAAAAAAAAAAAAATTTCTAGCACGTTTTAAGAAAACGAGTAAGCAGACGTTTCATGACAAAACTGCTTCGGTTGCAACTGTTGGAAGACCAATTCATGGGCAACATATGCAGGTGGTCAAGTTATCAACGAGTGATTGTTCATGTGGTAAATGGACCATTTTTGGTATCCTATGTTCCCATGCTATTTGCACCGCTAAGTGGCACTCCTTGGATCCCACGACACTTGTACAACCCTGGTATAACATATCTGAGCACTTAGCAACGTACGAGGGCAGATGTCAACCTCTTGCAGATGAGCGATACTGGGATCCTCCAACTTTCGAGTTGTACCACAACCCGGTTAGACTTGAAAGAAGAAGAGTTGGTAGAGACAGAACAACTCGATTGGGAAATGAGATGGACACAACGGTTTCTAGAGATAGACAACATCGATGAAGTTTTTTGTTATTATGTAATAATGCTTTAAATTTTTAATGAGAATTAATTTCTATACCTCGTTTTTTTTACATTTATTAGTTGAAATTTTTTTTTAAAAAAAAGAAGTGGGGAATAATCTTCGCATTCGCGAGTGACTGGAAAATATTTCTAGTCCCAGCAGCGCCCGAGCGGTAATAGAGTACCGCACGAGCGCGAGAGGCGTGGGAGAAATTTTTTTCTCAGTGCCGCTCGAGCCAGAGCGGTAAAAGATTACCGCTCGGGCGCGAACGGCTTTAAAGCAGCTCCCCCATCTCCCCTCCCATTCCCATCTCTCCACCTTATTTCCCCTCCCACCTTATCTACACACAATTTCCCCTCCCTTTTTCTCTCATCCCTAACTCAAAATTCCCCTTTCTCAAATCCCCTTATCTATAATCTCTCAATACAAATTCCCCTTCCCCTTCTATCATTCTCCGGTTATCTTCTTCAACGCACTTCACCACCTGCAGTTCCTATCACCATGGCTCCACGTGAGCATGGTCCGTGCTTCGTAAGCATGGATTGCAGTATTTTTGAAATTTTTTTTTACATTATTTTTGAATTAAATTTTAAAATGTAAATTAATTATAAAAAAAAACCCCTATGAAACCCTTTCCCGTTCCCCATCAGCACAATTTACCATATTTTCCGCAGGTCTCTGTAACTGAATCTTCCCACAAATCCGTCGCTCAAAACCGTAAATCTGCGTAACCAAGCTTAGAAAATTCCCAGCAAAGCAGAGTCCCTACCAACGCAAACCACACGTCCCAGGATCCATTGTTGTCTTGTTGCCGGAAACGTAGCAAAAACCAGAATTTCTGAGTCGAAGCAGCGTAGCTGAGGAAGAGAAAATAGGCGCTTCATTTTCGGATTTCCGTGGAACTACCACCCTATAAAACTAATCAAGGACGATTAAAGGGTACACATTTCAATTTTTGTTTATTTGTCATCATTTTTGTAGTTGTAAACGTTTTTGTGCGTACAAACAATTTATTTTCTTTAACCCCATTTTCAATACACAAATGGATTTATGACGTTGTATGTTCGTAATAGGATTGTGATTTGCGGAAAGAACCATCGGCCCCATAAAAGACATCGGAAGTGAAATAGTTGTAGAGGGCACAAAGCAAAGTTTAGGGCTGCGATTTGTGGAAAGAATCTTGAATCTACGACAGAGAATTTGCCTAGACAAACACCATTTGCACGAAGACGGTTGAACAAAGTAATATGCTTGATTAAATCCAATTTAGGGTTTTTTTTTGGTTCATAAATTTTCGTGTATTATTGTGAAATTGAATTTTAGCCCATTATTCTGAAATTGAATTTTGTTGTTTTGACCGAATACAGACATTAATGTGCACGATTTTGGGAACAAGTTTTGTTTAACAGAATGTGTAAGTTTAGAGAATATGCTTGGAATGATAGTTATGTAAGATTAGTTCGGCTTGTCAAAATTGTTTTTGTTTATTTTGACAGAATGTGTTTGGTTTGGTTTGACAGAATGTGATTGTTATTTGATATTAGTTTCTGCATGTAAGATCATTATCATGTTTCCACATGTAAGATCATTATGTACTGTCATGAGATATTTATTTGAGATTGGTTGTTCATTTTGTACCAACTTATTTGTCTAATTTCGTGAGTTATTCCTGTCAATTTACTGTGATATTTTTTGAGTTATTATTTGTGTCTTAGATTGTAATTCTTTTTATGTGGATTAGAATGACAAAGACTAAAAGAAGAGTAAATAAAATATGGATGATAATGAGGGGAGATATTGGACCCTATGTTAAAGAGGATTACTCAAGGTGTTTGCCAGCGAAGTTTTTAGCCGTGATGGAGCATTTGGTTCTTAAATTGGGTGAGTTACAATTGAAGAGGATAGAAGCTTCACCTCTCGCACCTTGGTTGATGATCGAAAAGCTCTCTATAAGCACATCAAGAGTCTATTCAATGCTTAAACGCTTTGAAGTAGAGACATGCAGCTTTTGTTTTGAAAGCAATATCATGGTGCCATTCACTTCGAGGGAATTCTCTATCGTTATAGGGTTGTCGAGCGTTGGTCAACCCATTAACATTGATTTAAAGTTGGGTTCAAACTTGCTTGAACGTCATTTCAAGGGAGTGAACTGTGTGCAGAGAAATGTCATAAAAGAGAAGTTATTTGAGTTGGCCGGGAATGAGCTTGAGATTGATGATTTTTTCAGATTTTTTATTTTGCTGCTTTTTAATTGTGTTATATTTACTTTTAGTAATTTTGGAACACCAAAGTTTATTTTCCCGTACTTGGACAATTCGGAAACTTTTTTCGGATATGGTTGGGGAGATGCAACCTTTAGGTTTTTACGTGATGAAATTGAAGACCATCTTGGATTCTCTAAAGTGAAAAAAAAAAAGATAAAAAGTATATGGGAGGTTGCATAGTTGGATTGATGGTATTTTCTTTTTCTTTTTCAAGCTTATATATGTTATTGTTGGTTGTAGTAAATGCTAATCATTTTATTTGTATAGGCTTGGGTGTATGAAAGAGTTCCTATGCTTGGTGATCCTTGTGTTTTACATTGTTTTCCTGGTTTATTCAAGTGGGGAGAGAGCAAGATTCCCGTGAATCCTAAAAGGCGCAGAGGCTGCATTAATGGCTGTGAAATCAAACAAGGTTTGCGCAATTTAATCTACATCATCCTATAGTTTTGTGTACATGTATTAATAAAACTAAAAATTTGTCTTTAATGTTGTTAGATTGTTCCGATCAAACCATTCGAGGAGGAAAAAAACTCGTTGATGATAGAGAGAGGATTGTTGAGTTAAACATTTGTAATTGATGATAGTCAATTTATTAATAGTATACTATTTAACGAATTATCATATTTAACGAGCACTTATATTTTCAGGTTCATTCTCGATACAATGATTCAAAATTTTTGGATTAGATAAAAAGGCATGAAAATGAGATTAAAGTGTTGAAGGAAAAAAATGAAGTGGTTGAAGATGATACAACCCGATTTGGCTTCAAGGATGCGACACATATGTATGATGAAGGTCATACCGAGCAAGATGTGGATGGACATGTTGATGCTGCAGTCGAAAGTTTGAATGAAGTGGTTGAGAAAAAAGTGAAAACGAACACATAAGACAACGTTAAAGTGGAGAGTTATGTGAGAATAGTTGTGGACGAAGTGGAAACGAACACAAATTCTGGAGACAATGTGCACGTAGGTACTGACATTGGAGAAGGGAAAGAAATGACTATTTATAATACAAAATCATCTATTGTGAAGACGGTTCAAAAAAGAACAGATCGGTTGANTAATCAGATATCAAAGGAAGAGAGAGACGTTATTGAAAAGTACATATGTGGGAATATTTTGGGGTAAAAAGATCTTGTTTTTTTTTTTAAATTTTTCTGAAATCATAATTTGTCATTTTTTGTTTGTTTGAGTTGTTAGGTTTGTTATTTTGGCTTTGTAGTGGTGTAGTGTGGCAAAATGATGACGTAATATTGCATGGGCACGAGTTACTGCTTTGTTTGTTTGGCAGCGAACTACGATCTGACCTTATTCATGCATATTTCAATACTTTGAGCAATAGAAAACATAAATATGGGCATGACATATACCGCATGTCTCCCAATGTCTAGCTACAAATTGTTGATGTTAATTAAAGAATATTTTCATCAAAAGGATAGTTAACAATATTTTTTAAAATTTGCATAGATTAACGTGATTCGGATGCTCGAGAAAATGAAGCAGAAGAGAGTGAAAGATAAAGATTTTTCAGAATTTACATCACAATTGGACGGGAGTACATTGAGCAAGCTGTCCGGACTAAACAAAGAGGTTCTTGAACGTTGTAAGCACATAATTTTCCCGATTAGTTATAAAGCACATTGGATCTTTCTCGGGTATACTCGAGGCGATAAGTATTTCACACTAAGAGATTGTCTTAGTGGTCCTGTTTACAAAGGTGCATCAAAGAAAATTGTAAGTCGGATACAACAGAAAAAACTTTTTGTTTTAAACAAAAGTGCACAGCACACATCTTTTATGATTTCTTGGAAAACTAATATTGATTGAATTGATTTTTTAGGTCAAATTTATGTCTGGATAGTTTTGGAATGTGAAAAATTGTAATCTTGGCAAAGGTGAACTATTTGCGTTAAAATGTCGGCAACAAGGAAATGATTAGAATTGTGATGTTTATGTTTGTCTATGAGGTGAATGTTTTGCTAGAGATAACCCGACATTTTGGAATGAAGAATGGAATACATCAATGGAAGGGTATAGAGCTCGGATTGCTTCGACGATTTTGTCTGATGAACGAGGCTTGTTCAAAGGTTTAAAATGATTTGTCCACGAGGTGAATGATGAGTGATGGGGATAACAATGTTGGTTTTTGTAAGTTGGTGTTGTTCCTTGAATTAATCGATCTTTTGGAGCATCAAAATATTTGTAGCCATTTTTTGTTTGCTGTTTTGGCATGATGGTAAGACTTATCGTGCGTTTTTTTAAGACTTATCGTGCGTTGATGGCATGGCAGATTTTTTGTAAACCAACAATGAATCTGTTCAATTTACAAGTATTAGGTAGTATTTGAGGTTTGTAATGAAGAAGACTAATGTGTTGCTATCAAACTCAATTGCTTGAGTGAGTTTGGAAAATTTTATGCCTTTTGAACAAAACATCGGATTTTGTGTTTGTAATTGCAATTTGTAGATGCGTTATGAAGTGATTATTTCTTAATCATTAAACTGTTTTGTTAACTTATAATTTCACTTATACGACATAATCACTTCATAACGTATCTACAAATTGCAATTACAAACACAAAAACCAATGTTTTGTTCAACGAAATAAAGTTTTTCAATCTCACTCAAGCAATTGAGTTTGATAGCAACACAATAGTATTATCAATTACAAACTCAAAAATATTCACATAATGCCACCACATCTTGTATGTCTTTTTTGAACAACCTTTCGTGCTGCTTTCTTGCTCTAGTACATGACTGCAATAAATTTTTTTAAAAAATAAGATAGCGATTTGGAATTTAAAAAAAAAAAATTACATTACAATAAAATTAAGATAATTGAATGAAACGATATAGTATTAATATCTCTGTCAATCAAACCAATTATGACACTGGTTCTTTACAAGTTCGTCTATTATGCACTCGTCCATGACATCTCCCACACGTTGTCACACATTGTTCAACTTGAGAAGGTATCCGCTTAGTCCTTCTGCGTTCTGGCTGGCTACGGGTTGTAGAAGCATAAATGGTATGTCGATCATTGAGATAGCCCTCAGTCATGTCATAGGTTGGAATTGGATTTATGATTCTTTTATAAGCTTGACGATACATGTTCATCTTAAAATATCCATCACAGAATTGATAAACCGACAGAGACTTTGATTCTATGCACGGAGCTCTGTTTGAGGTGATAGATGGGGACAAAAATTTTTCAGTGGATTTGAATTCATGTCATGAACCGACAGAGACTTTGATTCTATGCACGAGCAAGCATGCTTGCACGGTAGCCTATAGATCTACCAATATCGACATGAACAATGACATGAATTCAAATCCACTGAAAAACTTATGTCCCCATCTATCACCTCAAACAGAGCTCCACATGACTTGTGCACATTTAAGGTTTGAGATTGACTGTATGCAATTTACACGCCCTTCTCCTTTCTTAGACTTAGTTCTACGGTCATCTCCAATGTTTTTTCTTGTCTTTTGTGCATCGTGGTCATTATTTGAATTCGTATATTATCTATCATACCCACAATAGGTAGATATCACGCTGGTTTTACCCAATTGTTCCAGCTTTCAACAATATTATTATTAATGACACCTCATCTCTCACACACAACATAGAATTGACCTAATTTTCTGGGGACACTCTCACAAGAAACTCCTGCACGAGCGACATCGAATCGATTATGCTTTTGATATGTTGCGAAAACTCATGTCTTGATGGGGTGTACGCAGCTTTATTCAAAACAGAAGACCAGTGTTTCTTGTTATGGAGAGGATACAAAAATTAAATTTGAAAACATTAAAGATAATAACCAACTGATAAACAATAAACAAAAACAAATGGCTAAAATATTGAAAAATCAACATAAGACAAAAATTTGACAAAGTTATCGACCAGATGTCTTAAACAATAAGAATTGTGACTACCAAGGAACACAAACTGAATAGCTTTGATCAGTCCAGGATGTCGGTCAAAGAAAAAAATGTAGCTACGGAATATCATGATGTATTGGGATGCCAAGACATGTTTTAACTGGTAGCAAAATCATTCCCAATTAGAATCGTTTTCTGCATCAACAATTGCATACACAAGTGTAAAAATTTCATCATTTGCATCTTTTGCCACAACGCCTAATAAACATCCTTTGTACTCGTTCTTAAGGTGAGTTCCATCCAAAAATATTAATGACCGACAATCACTAATAAAACCAACAAGACATGCGTGAAAACATATGAATAACCGTCTAAAATTGTTTGTCATCGAATCAATTTTACATTCAACAAAACTCCCGGGATTTATTTCTTTAACAACATGACAATACCATCGTAATTTATCATATGACCCCGTATCAGTTCCATAAATACCATGCATTGTCATCTTTTTACCCGCCCAAACTTTATGATACTCAAGTTCTACTCCATAATCTCTTTCAATGTCCTTCATCATTGTACATGGGCGATGTGATGACTCTCCCCTTAACCTCTTCTTCACAACATTAGCTACCCAGGATGAATCAGCTTTAGGTTGACCTCTACTCCACAAATTGTCATCCCAACAACTATGGCTTAGGTAGCACTTTTTTATGCCGAATGAATTGTCCGATTTATGTTTGGACGCATAAATTTTCCACTCACAATTCTCTTTGCTGCAAACAACTAAGATCTTACCACTTTTATTTTTCCTGTAACTAAAAGATCCTCTATTGACAATAACATAATTTTTAAGACAAATTCAGAATTCGGCTGCATCTTTAAATTTTTGCCCAACACCACGTATGCAATGAATCCAAAAATCAATAGAATTGGTTAAAGTGCCAACGTCAATCTCGTGATCTCCGTTTGAACAAACTTCATCATCAAAATCAAACCTAACCATTTTAATACAAATCAATAAAATACATGAAGACACACATCAATATTCTTTTACTTAATTTAGCTTGAACTATAAAATATAACAAATAATACTCAAGTAATGCACAGTAGTAAGAAACAAGCAATAACTCATTTATGAACTTTGCAATTTCTGAAATTTGCAAACAAACAATAAAAACAATGCAAACAAAAATAACGATGTTACCTCGCAACATTTATGTTGACCGGGCTCTGATCATCTTTTGGAAATGCTAGTAATTTGATTATATTTAATTTCAAACAACTATGAAGGTTTATCATATTTCGGACATCATCATCTTCGTTCAGGGTTACTGCAATCTGCTCATGGGGTGCCATATATTGCAATATCGTTAATTCAGAATTAATAGACGCACATTTTCGTCCTAAACTCTGGAATATCTCTTGTAGAGTTGCGCCATTAGGAATTGAAATCAAATAAAGACCACTGACGTAGCGGCAACTTCCAAGAAATGAAAATATCGCTCCTAGAACCGACTTCCATCAATAAATCAATCGCGGAATATCTAAAATATTAAAATTTGCTTATGCCGATTTAGGCGTAAAAAAAAATGGACATCCAAAAGAGAAAATTAATTCTACAATTTCTTACTTTTAATAATAACTCAAATAATGGGGATAAATGAATTACATAAAATAAAATCACAATCGAACCAAATCGACCTTTGTGCTCAAACAATATTGAAACAGAAATTATTCTATTCACGTTATATTTCAACAAAATCGTCCAAATATTTCGGTACTCATTTTAGAAATATTTTACTATAAAATAATCGTAATAATTCAACGATTCTTTTCAAGATTATTTGATAAAAGGTAAGTCAAGTCACACAAAAAATCGTACACAAAAGAAATCAAGTGGAAACATGATAATGATCTTTTATGCGAAAACTAATATCAAATAACAATTCCATTCTGTCAAACCAAATCAAACACATTCTATCAAAATAAATCAAAACAAACTCATTTTGACAAACCGAATTAATCTCACATAACTATCATTCCAAGCATATTCTCTAAACTAACACATTCTGTTAAACAAAACTTGTTCCCAAAATCATGCACATTAATATTTGTATTCGGTCAAAGCAAAAAAATTCGATTTCAGAATAATGGGCTAAAATTCAATTTCACAATAATGCACCAAAAATTATTAACAAAAAAAACCCTAAATTAGATTTATTCAAGCATATTACTTTGTTCAATCTTCTTCGTTCAAATGATGTTTGTCTGAGCAAATTCTCTACCGTAGATTCAAGCTTCTTTCCGCAAATCGCAGCCCTAAACTTTGCTTCCTGCCCTCTTCAACTATTTCACTTACAATGTCTTTTATGGGGCCGATGGATCTTTCCGCAAATCACAATCCTATTACGAACATAAAACGTCATAAATCCATTTGTGTATTGAAAATGTGATTGAAGAAAAGAAATTGTTTTTTGAACAAAAACCATTACAACTACAAAAATGATGATAAATAAACGACAATTTAAATGTGTACCCTTTAATCGTCCTTCATTAGTTTTATAGGGTGATAGTTCCACAGAAATCCGAAAATGAAGCGCCTATTTTTTCCTCCTCAGCTACGCTGATTCGACCCATAAATTCTTGTTTTTGCAACGTTTCCGGCAACAGGACGACAATGGATGCTGGGATGTGTGGTTTGCGCTGGTAGGGACTCTGCTTTGCTGAGAATTTTCTCGCTTGGTTACACAGATTTACAGTTTTGAGCAACAGATTTGTGGGAAGATTCGGTTACATAGACCCGCGGAAAAAATGGTAAATTGTGCCGATGAGGAACGGGAAAGGGTTTCGTAGATAATGGCGAGTAGGAAATTAAATGAAAAAAAAACGGTTGCTCGCACAGAAGAGAAGAGGAGTGGGAAGCAAGGAGGAGTAGAAAGGGAAGATGACCAACAGAAATATAGATTCATACAATTTTTTGTTAATTACAAAAAGGTAAAAAGGTAAAAACGTAATAAACATGGAGTAAAAAGTAAGTTCGACTTTTTTCGGATGCATTCGTGACGAGATAGCTGATTCGGATGCATTCGTGACGAGATAAAAAAACAGACTACAATTATCTGATCAATGGTTCTTGTTTTGTGAAGAGAAATTTCATTTCCTATCTTTTATGGATTTGTTTTCCTTTTCCTGTGATGAAGCTTTCCATGACACTAATTTATAAGTCTCGCTTCGGCCTTTTCTGTACTCAATTGTTGAAAATTTCTCAGCTTTCAAGGGAGCTTAGTGTAAATAACGGTCATACTTGCATCATTCCTATGATAGCAACTAGAGTCATCTGAGACTCCCATCTTCTCCTAGGACAGCGAGTCATCCGAGACTCTCTTCTTCTCCTAGGACGGCGAGTCAGATTTGTGCTACTGGCACTACATCATCGTCTTTTGGTGATTCTATGAAAAAAATATGGTTATCCTTTAATGTAGATTTTTTGTGTTGTAGAATCTATATATTATTTAGATATTGCATGTTAATGAGTTTGGTAGACTAGGATTTGTTGTTTGGTCTATGGTTTGTAGAAATATATCAAATGACAAATATATGGTTTTCATCTCACATGTATTTTTCAATTTTTGATGTAGATTTTTGAGCTATAAAACTGAAGTTAAATATTTCATACGAAATCATGATTGTGGGAGGTAATGGAAATTTGGTTGTGAGTTTGTCTTACACACAACATAATATTTCTGCTAATTTATTAAAATTTTACAATAAGTATGTAATTATATAAAAATTAAAATATTTATGTGTGTTGGTTGCTAGTATATATGAATGATTTTCACCACTCTACCAAATGGATGTCAAAATTGTATTTTTGAAAGGAATTTTGTGTGAGAAAGTGTATGCCGGACAGCCTAAAAGATTCCAAGTTCCACACCAATGGGATCATGGTTACAAGTTAAAAAAGTCTATAGTTTGAACCAAACACCACGTACATGGTATGGTAGACTAATTGAGTAGTTACTCGAAATTTGCTTCAAACAAGGTGAGGTAGACAATACCGTATTTATTAAAAAGTCAAAAGGTTAAACACTTATCTGCCAAGTTTATGTGGATGACATGATTTTTTGTGCATCTTCTCAAAAGCATGCAGATGACTTTGTGAATGTATGTCCTCTACTTTTGAAATGACCATGGTAGGTTAGTTAAGTTTATTTCTTGGATTGAAAATTAAGCAAATGCATGATGGTGTTTTTTGTGTCAAAGCTAGTATGCTAAGAATTTGATTAAGAAATTTGCAAGTGAAAACATTAAACACACGAAAACACCTATAAGCTCAAGTGAAAACTTTGCAAAGATAATGTTTCCGAAGGTGTTGACAACACTCTCTATCACAACATCATTGGTAGCCTTTAGTATTTGACTGCTAGTCGTCTCGACATTATGTTTGGTGTATGCTTGTGTTCTAAATATCAATCAAATCCTTAAATCTCACACTTAAAAGCTGTTAAGCGTATCCTACGATACATAGCAGGAACCATGAATTTAGGATTGTGTTACACTCCAGAGACAAATACTAATTTAGTGGGTTTTTCTAAAACTGATTGGACTTGAGATCTAGATGACAGAAATAGCACAACGAGAGGATGTTTCTACCTTAGAAATAACCTAGTTTCATGATATAGTAGGAAGCAAAACTGTGTGTCACTATCGACTGCTGAATCTGAATATATGGCAGTTGGAAGTTGTTGCTCCCAACTTTTATGGATGAATCAAATGGTAGAGACTGTGGCCTTAAGAGTGATACGCTCATTGTGTGCTGTGACAATTCAAGCGCAATAGACATTTCAAAAAATCCAGTACAACACTCTCGAACAAAAGACATTGACATTAGACATCATTTTATTTGAGATTTAGTAGAGAAAAGTTTGATCCGTATGGAAATTTGTTGGGACAAATAACCAATTGGCATACATATTTCAAAAGCATTAGACGTCGAGAGATTCTCCAATCTTAGGTAACCTCTCAGGATGTGTGCATTCTGATCACTCACAGATGTTGCCTTGGATGTTACAACATCCAGAACAACATCTAACATGCATTTGCATTTTTAGGAAATTAGACATTCTTCATTTATATTCATTCTGTTATATGTGATGTTTGCATTGTGTGGGCTAATTTTTTGATGTGATGTCAATTTCTCAGTTTTATTTGAAAAAACACACTTGGCCATGATATGTGCTCTGACGAAGTCACTAAGTAGTTGATGGATGTTTATGTACTCCATAATCTTGTCTCATGTGAAAAGTGACTTGAGAAACTGATATGTGCTAGGGGTGTCAATCAGGTCAGGTGGGTCAGGTTTCGGGTCAACCCGTGAAATTTTTTTTTTTCAACCCGAACCCGAACCCGAACCTACCCGAAAACGAACCCGTCTAACCCGACTCAACCCGCCTAACCCGAATTTTTTTTATTTTTTTAAAAAAAATTAATGAAAAAAATTTGAAAAAATAAAAAATAATAATATTTTAATTTAAACATATAAGAACAAAATTTTCGATTTACATTTGAAAGTTTAATTGTAGAAAATTAAAAGTATATTTACTAAATCAAATAAAAAATTGTTAAAAAAATAAAAAAAATATGCAAAATAAATATTAAATGATGAAAATTTATCATATAAATATACAATAAATTTTGTTCAAAGATACAATATATAAAAATATAGGTAATATTTTCAAAAAAAAAGTTTTCGGGTCAACTCGCGACCCAACTCGAAACCCGTCTAACCTGGCACTAATCCGAATCCACCCAACCCGAACCTGACCCGAACCCGAAAACCCCAACCCGAACCTGATTTTTTTCGTGTTGGGTCGTGTCGTGTTGCATTTCGCCACCTTTAATATGTGCTATGACGAAGTCACTGAGTAGTTGAGAGATGATCTTGTACTCTATGATCATGGCCAAGTGTGTTGTTTCAGATAGAACTAAGAAATTGACAGTACATCAAAAAAATTAGCCAACACAATCCAAACTTACATATAACTTAATGAATGAAAATGCAGAATGCCTAATTTCCTAAAAATACACATGAATTTTATATGTTTTCTTGGATGTTGTCACAATCAAAGCAACATCTATGAGTGATAAGGATGCACACATGCTGAGAAATTTCTTAAGATTGGTGAATCTCTCGAAGCATAATGCTTTTGTGAATATGTCTGTCAATTGGTTATTTGTCTTCACAAATTTCATACTGATTAAACATTTATCTACCTAATATCGAATAAAATGATGTATAATGTCAATGTGTTTTGTTCGAGAGTGTTATACTGGATTTTTTGAGATGTCAATTGCGCTTGAATTATCACAGTACGCAATGAGAGTCTCACTTTTAAGGTCATAGTCTTCTACTATTTGATTCATCCATACAAATTGGGAGAAAAAACTTCCAACTGTCATATATCCAGATTCAGCAGTCAAGAGTGACCCACGGTTTTGCTTCCTATTATACTATGAAACTAGAATATTTTCAAGGTAGAAACATCCTCCCGTTGTTCTCTTTTTGTCATATAAATCTACAGCCCAATCAGCATCAGAAAAACCCACTAAGTTGGTATCTGTCTCTCGAGTGAACCACAATCCTAAATCTATGGTTCATGCTATATATCGCAAGATATGCTTAACAGGTTTTAGGTGAGAGATTTTAGGATTTAGTTGATACTTAGCACACAAGTATACACTAAACATAATACTGGGACGGCTAGCAATCAAATGCAAAAGGCTACCAATGATGTTGCGATAATAATGTTCTCAACACCTTCGACAACATCATCCTTGCAAAGCATTTCACTTGAGCCTATAGGTGTTTTCATGTATTTATCGTTTTCACTTGCAAAATTTTTAATCAAATTCTTCGATATTTTCTTTGACACAAAAATACCATCATACATTTGCTTAATTTGCAATTCAAGAAAGAAATTTAACTCATCTATCATGCTCATTTCAAAATTAGAGGACGTACATTCAACAAAGTCATCTACATGTTTTTGAGAAGATGCACAGAAAATTATGTCATCCACATACATTTGACATATAAGCATTTTACATTTTGAATTTTGAATAAATGGGGTTTTGTCTACCTAACCTCGTTTGAAACAAAATTCTAGTAAATACTCGGTCGGTCTACCATACCATGAACGTTTTGTCTGCTTCAAACCATAGAGAGCCTTTTTTAACTTGTAAACACGATCCAAGTGCTGTGGATCTTCGAATCCTTTAGGATGTCTGCCATACAATTTCTCACACAAAATTTCATTCAAAAAGACACTTTTGACATCCATTTGGTAGAGTTTAATCTTCGTATAACATGCAATAGCTAACAATATTTGGACTGACTCAATGCGGGCTAAATGAGCAAAGGTCTCATCAAAGTCAACCCCGTCTACCTGTGTATACTCTTGAACAACCAACATTGCTTTATTCCTAATAATGTGTTTGACTTATCGGTTTTATTTTTAAAAATTTATTTTGTACCAATTATTTTTCCATCGCTAGGACGTAGAACTAAATACCACACATCATTTCAAACAAGCTGTTCAAGCTCATCATTCATCGCATTGATAAAAAAATTCATCTTTCAATACTTCCTCAACATTTTTTGGTTCAAAGTTAGATACAAAACATGAATGTCTAACCTATGAGTACATGGAACTCATGCACACTAACCCGAACTCATGCACACTAACCCGACCATTTTGCGGTAGTCAACCTTTTCTTTCTTTCGGGTTTATATGTCTTCACGCACATTCCAATAATTTGGGACGAATGATAATATTTCGGAATTTTGTTTGGAATATTATTTGTATCATCATCACTTTGTTGTTCATCTCCGGGTTCAGTCACTGGAGGATCTCGTGTCGTGCTAGGTGTTGTGACATCCGGGACAACACTTGGATTTTCCAGTGATATGGAAATTTTCAGTACTTCATCCTCAACAGTTTTCCTTTTGAGATATGCATGATCATCAAAGACAACATTAATAGATTCCATAATAGTCCTAGTTCTTAGATTAAACATATGATAAGAACGATTATTTGTAGCATATCCTAGAAACAAACACTTACCGCTTTTATAGTCAAACTTTGCTAGTGATCTCTGTCATTTAAGACATAGCTTAAACATCCTAAAAACATGGAAGTATTTAAGATTTGGTTTTTTTTCCAATAATTATCTCATAAGGTGTGAAAGTTGAACCGCTTCTGAAGTACACATGATTTGCGATATGGCATGCAGTGTTTAGGGCATATGCCCAAAAACGCTTCGAAATTTTTTTGAGCTCAACATCACCCTAGTCATTTCTTGTAGATTTCTATTCTTGCGTTCAGCTATGTCATTCTGTTGTGGAGTTTTTGGAGCAGAAAATTCATTTGATATACTTTTCTTATCACACAAAGATAAAAATGAGGAGTTCTCGAATTCCTTATCGTGATCGGTCCTGATTCTGCTTACCTTCAAGTTATGGAGGCTAGTAATATTTGTGAGTAAATTTTTAAATGCAACAAAATTTTTTGATTTTTCTGTAATAAAACCCATGTAAAAAGTGAGAAGTCATTGACACACACAAAATGAAATTTTTTTACCTCCATAGCTTTCCACTTTCTTAGGACCCATAAGGTCCATATGTCATTATTTAAGGCAGTGTTGTTCCGAAATGTTGCAACACAAGGTGTGACACCCGAGTTTACTTACCTTTTTGACAATCACCACAAACATATGGTACACCCGATGATAAGTTGGGTATACCTCATACAACATCATACTTATAGAGGTTCTTTAGAGTCATGAAATTTACATGACCCAACTTTTGATGTCAAATTTCAAGTTCACTTACTTTTGCATGTTTTCATATAAGTTCATCTCCTAATTGATCGTAATTATCTGTAGACCTTGTACATGACATAACACACATATTAGCATTATCAAAAACTTCACGAATTTTTATTAAATTTAACGTGCAAATTATCATCACATAATTGAATAATACTTATCAAGTTTGGGTTTAGTCCTTTGACATGAAGCACATTGTGAAGTTTCAGCAGTCCTTCAACATTCAGTGTTCCTTTTCCAACAATCCTTCCTTTTGTTCCACCTCCATTGGTCACTGTACCACTTTTTTGTTCCACATATCCGTGAGGCGTTCTTTTGAACTTGTCATGTGGCGTAAGCTTCCACTATCAAAGTACTAGTGACCTACAGTGTTAGTTTTTAATGATGTATAAACAACGTTACAATGTATCTTAATTTTGGTACCCAAATCTTTTTTAATGTAGGTCGATGGTTGGAGGTGTTGTGATGAGCGTTGGGCAACGCTCTCAGTAACATCCGATTTACTTTGTTGTACACGTGGTCTTCCTTAAACTTTAAACAATAAGGCTTGATATGACCATGTTTGAAACAGTAATGGCACACAAAATGGTGTTTCCTTCGCTTCGGCTTTTCAGCAACATCTTGCCCTTTTGATTGAGATCTCTTGATCGTAGAAGTAAGATGTAATCATGCGTTCTTCACAAATACAGTTGGTTTTGTTGATTCTCCAACTTCAAACATACTGTTTTTGAAGCCTAATCCAGTTCTACTATATTTTCTCATCATCAATATGGAATCAAGCTTTGATGTACTCGAGTTGAACTTGAAAAGTTTTCCAGTTGCTTTTTTAAGTTCATCCTTGGTTTAAAATAATTCCAACTTTTTGATTAAGATCACTTCGAGTTTGGCAACAACAGAATTTAGCTAAAAATATTCTCTTTTGAGAGAGTTTTTTGAACTCTTTTTTTAACCAGTCAGTATATAACTCTTCATACAGCTTTTGTACACTTTTTAGAGCGATTTCTTCATCGTCAGCTTCCAAATCTTCCCGAGCACTTAAATTTCCATAGATTATAGAGTTAAAGCACATTGATTTTAGAGAGGTGTTCCGGCCAGGTATTTGAACACCGGAGGAAACACCTAGCGGATTAACTTGTAACCAGTGTCTTTCTTCCAAAAGTGAAGTCGCTGACATGTGATTTTCTTCTTCATTGGGTTATTCCTCCTCATCAGATTCGTCATCGCTTTGGAAAACATTGAATTCTTTATTCTTGCGATGTCTATTCGCACATTCATTTGCATAGTATCCAAAATCATAACATCCCCCTACATTACATAGAGTCAAACTTTCTGGAATTAAATTGATTTGTACCTTCATTTCTTAGCCGAATTTGTCCTTGGTTAGGAGACTTCAGAAATTTTTTCTGGAGCAGTTAGACTAGGAAACTTAGTTTGTTGTCATGTCTTCTTTTTGTCTCTTATTCTTTTCAAATAATCTACAAACTTCTTCGTGATATAGGAAATAGAGTTTTCACATAAATCCGACTCATTGACTTCATGTGACATTTGAAGAAGATCATTGTACGAATCATTTGATACTTGGAAAACAATTGTCTTACCTTTATCATTCTTCTGCATATCTATATTCATCTCGAAAGTGTGGAGTGAGCTTATCAGATCTTCGAGTGCAATTTTAGTTGTGTCTTTTGGTTTATCAATTGCACAGATCTTGATATTGAACCGTTCGAGTAGAGATCTGAGTACTTTTCTAACAAGACGTTCTTTCGATATTGGATCACCGATACTAAATGCTTCATTGGCAATCTCTTTGAGGTGATGATCATAGTCAGTGATTCTTTCAGTCTCTTACATCCTCAGATTTTCAAATTTAGATGTTATCATTCTCAGCTTTCTCCTTCGCACAATTTCATATCCTTCACAATGTTTTTGAAGGATTTCCCACCCATCCTTAGCCGATACACAATTTATAATCAAACTAAACATGTTTACATCGACTGAGGTGAAAATGGCATTCAGGGCCTTTGAATTGTGGTTCAAAACTTGTACTTCATCAACTGTCCAATAAATTTCTGATTTTTTCAGACTATCACCATCTTAATATATTCTTTCCAGAGAACTCCAGCCGCTGAAAACTCGTTGCTAATCTCTTTCATCTATGGACTTAATATATATTCTGATATTGACCTTCCATAGACTAAAGTTGTATCCGTCCAAAATAGGTGATCGATGTGCTGCGTTTGCAAATGACATGTCCACTAATTAGGCTGTTAAACAAAAACAATCAGGATCATCACTTAGTATATAAGAGTAGTCTCTGATACCAATTGTCGGGATTTCTGTTTAAAATAAACTGTAAAAAGTTGTGTGTATCAGATATAAATGTTGTCCCAAATATTGTAACACCTATTGACAACATGCAACGGAATTATATAACACGCAAATAAATAACATAAACAAAAATAAATCAAATATAATTATGCATAAGTATAAATACTTGCGTGATGTCTCTGGGCAAAATAATCACTAGAAAAACAACTTGACTTTACAAAAATCAATATTAGTGATTCTATGAAAATTATATAACATGTTAAGAAATCAAATTGTATCATAAGACAAATGATCAGATAGAAAATTATTCAAGGAACGTAAACAGTGTGCCAAAAACTAGAGCAACAAAAACACGATATTCAATCAACATTGTCACAATTGTTGTCTTCAGATGTCTCCAACAATCACGAAAACACATTATAGCAACAACGATCTTCAAACGCGCGACATTATGAGACTTAATCCTTCTCTCTGATAATATTTCTTGTCGTGCAAAAGTCTTTTTTTTTTTTTTATAGCCACTACATTCTCCTCTTTATGTAAAGTCATTTTCTCCTAAAGTTTATCACAAAAATGAATCTTACAAAATATTAAAATAAGAGTTTTATCAGTAATAAATTGTTATAAACAATAATATCATATCATGATAATCTTAGCATAATTATCTAAGATCTAATAAGACAAAATCCTTAATTAATTATTTCACACAGTCTTATTAATAAAAAAGATAATTTAAAGAATAAATTATATCTTGGAATCCAATAGTTGTTTTTCCTTTCAACATATTTTCTTGGTCAAATTATCGACTCATCTAATATACTGATAATGTATCATGTTTCTAAAAAACACTAAAATATAATAATAAAAATGCTGTTTTTCTAAAAAAAATTGGATTTGGAAGTTACTTAAATTTTGAATACAATACCAAGTGGATGAATAAAAATGGGCAAATTTAAACCATTGAAGCCCAAGAAATGGTAAACCTGGGAAGTCATCGAATATGCAACAACAAATCATGGGGCAACAGCAATATGCTCGGAAATTGAGAGGTCGTCCAATCAATTGGATAAAACTTTAATAAATAATATTTTTCAACCAGAAAAATATAATTTTTTTACCAACAAAATTAAAAAAAAAACACTAGGTAAAAATTCAAATACCTGGTTTTTCTCTATACATTAGCTACGCCACTGCTAACGGGTCAATTTTCTGATATGAATCTTCTATTTAGATCATTCACAAAAAAATATTATTTTTATGTTAAAATAATATTTTTTATTATAAATATAAATAAAATTAACTCGTTCGTTTTACGAATAAAAATCACAACGACCTACTTTATTTTTATAATATCTAAAATATCACCTGGTGATCAAATGAATATGCACCACGATTCCAATCTATTCTATCCTTTTATTACATGTGAAATGTCGTGTAGAGTCCCACAAAATAAGTGGCAACTTTAATGCGGTGTGTCCAAATTAAAAGCTATCATTGGTTGAATATAACTCTAAATTGTTCTAAGTAAAAAATTTAAAAAAAAATAGCCGAATTCATACTCTAACGTTGCATATATAATTTAAATTTCGATATTTTAAGTAATCAAAATTGGGTTTCATCGTATAAATTGAGTGTTAATTTTTTTTTAAGATTTTAATTATATTTCACTTAAATGATGACGTAATGTCAGAAATTACTAATATCACTCCAAAAATTTGTTAACGTGTTCATCGTCACATTAACACTAATAACGAAATATGTGCATGACTAACAAATTTAAAGTAATTAAAATTAAAAATAGGTTAAATTCACACAAAAATTTCCATTATTTCTAAACAATAATTGGATCTTGGAAGTTTTTTTGTCTTATTTTATGTCGTATATTACATTACATGGGTCTATCCACATAACATGTATGGTCATAAATAATTCACTTACATTATTTTTGGCTGACCTGTCGCACCCTTTACCTTTCGCTCCACTTCCGTTCATTGAAAAGTTTTTAAATGATTTAGGTAATTTTTAAAATAGTTTAATTCATTTTGTTATATATATTTTTTTTAAAAAAAATAAGCATCCTGTCTTGTGGATTTGTGTATCATCACATGTATATTGTACTGAATGATTTTGAATAAAGAGAATTATAAATTGCGATATGTAAATTTGATTCGAATACAAATTTTATTTTATATCGTTTAATTCGTCCGATTTCAGTTCTTTTTGAGAGACTCTCGCTTAGTTAAAAGATCTAAAGATTATTGACTTCATAAAATTGGATTAATAGTTGAAGATTATAATATCTTTTTGTTATTCGATCAACGAATTAAATTGTTCATACTTTAATGAAGAAAACAGTTTCTTTCTCTTGTCGGAAAAGACAAATATTTCCTACCCTTTCTTTAATCTCCGAGGTAATTGTGTGTAATCATAGTTTAAATATTATTATATATATATATATAAAAGAATATTATAAGCTTCATTATTGAGTCAGCCCTGTGGCAAACAAAGATTCCAGCCAATCACATTCCACACACGCATATATATATATATATATATATATA